>NC_137124.1:29047486-29647486 GCF_949319135.1 Squalius cephalus
AATTTCTCTACTGTGCGACAGAGAGTCACGTGGTTATGACGCAATCGTTAGCCTATTTTTACAAAAATTGCTTCTACGGGGCCATAAGATACAAGGTAATGGAGCCTTTTATACATTTTCGTGTTTCTTTAGAAATAAATAATGGACAAATGGAGTCTTTAAACGCCTCAGATGTAAAGTTATTCGCTGTCAAAGTGACGCCAAAATGAATGGTAGTCAATGGAATGCTAACAGCAGGTGATGGTCTGCTAATCAATGGCGGCGCCCGGGGAAGCTTCAATGTTTTATGAAACACTGCCCCCCTGGGTATTCCTCGTTCACCGACGCCATTGCTGGCCATGCGTGCCTGTGAGACGCGCCTGGGTGAAAGCAAAAGACGATTAATATAGAGGTAAATGATTAATATAGGATTAAAAGTTCTTGTGAAAAAAATAATATTGCTATGTTCTATTTAATTTTACTATTTCATTCTAAATGATTATGAGTGTGGTCACAGTGAACCGCGTGGTTATTCCTCCATTTCAGTTCACCGGCGCCATTATTGGTCACATGGGCCTGTGTGAGAAAGACGAATAGGATTGTTCTAGAGGTAAATTAGTGTAATATATCAATTCTTGAAAAATTTATATTTGTATGGTTAATTGTTTATTTTGATTGTTTCGATCTTTGATGTGAAATTATCTCTGAAATCACTAATGAATGCTCTGGTCTGTGATCAGGCCAGGTTTTTTTTTTCCTCTCTTTCTTTTTTTCTTCTTCTTGGTATTTCTATTTTTTCCTTGGTTCTACGAATTGTGATCTTCTGCGATATCCTGTGAAATTTCACGTTTGATGGCGAGCCACCCGATTCTGCTACAGAGAAAGGACAACAATTCATAAAGAAGAGGACAATATCCTTTCTTTCATTCTCCAGTCTTGCTTTAAGCAAGACTATTCCTATTAGAGACTTCCCTTTCGAGATTGACTGACAAATACAGGGACTGATAGGAAACTGATCCGTGCTTTGAAGAGCATTGAACACTCTTGATGGTGTATGGTTACCCATAGCCATAAATTTGATTGACATTGAGGTCCTTGTTCAATTAAACAATTGATATTTGTGATATTTTGAGAAAAGTGTTTTAAAAAAGAAACCACTCCTTTATTGAACTTATAATGGACTACAAAACTTGTAGTCCATTATAACATCTACAAAGACAGCCTTCATGCTTTCAATATGGAACTAGGCAAAGCTAGACAGACTTTCTTCTCAAATATTATAAACAGCAACTTAAACAACACACGCACTCTTTTTGCTACTATAGAGAGACTGACAAACCCCCCAAGCCAGATTCCCAGTGAAATGCTCTCAGACAGAAAGTGCAGTGAGTTTGCTTCTTGCTTCTCTGAGAAAATCAATAATATCAGAAAGGTGATCAGCACATCCTTGAGTTGCACTGAGGTCAGACAGATCAGACCACCTGTGAAAGTAGTTACTATGACTGATTTCAAAGAAATTGATGGCAAAATTTTGGAAGAAACCGTACAACAACATCAACCTGCGCCCTTGACACACTTCCCACATCTTTTTTCAAAAGTGTGTTAAACAGTTTAGAAGCAGATCTTCTAGAAGTGGTAAATGCCTCACTTCTCTCTGGGTGTTTTCCAAACTCCCTGAAAACTGCAGTTGTCAAGCCCCTCTTGAAAAAGAGCAATCTGGATAAGACCATATTAAGCAACTATAGACCGATCTCAAATCTTCCTTTCATAGGCAAGATCATTGAAAAAGTTGTCTTCAATCAGCTGAACAAATTCTTGAGCTTGAATGGATCCTTTGACAATTTTCAATCTGGTTTCCGACCGCACCACAGCACAGAGACAGCGCTCATAAAGATAATAAACGATATTCGCTTAAATACTGATACAGGCAAATTATCAGTGCTGGTACTACTCGCCCTCAGTGCTGCATTTGACACTGTCGATCATAACATACTTCTTGACAGGCTGGAAAACTGGGTGGGGCTTTCTGGGATAGTCCTAAAATGGTTCAGGTCATACTTAGATGGGAGAGGTTATTATGCGAGTATAGGAGACCATAAGTCTGAGTGGACATCCATGACATGCGGAGTCCCACAAGGCTCAATTCTTGCGCCACTCCTGTTCAACCTGTATATGCTCCCAATGAGCCAAATAATGAGAAAGAACCAAATTGCTTACCACAGCTATGCAGACGACACACAGATCTACATAGCCCTATCGCCTAATGATTACAGCCCCATTGACTCCCTGTGCCAATGCATTGATGAAGTCAACAGTTGGATGTGTCAAAACTTTCTTCAGTTAAACAAAGACAAAACTGAAGTCATTGCGTTTGGAAACAAAGATGAAGTTCTCAAGGTGAACGCATACCTTCACTCTAGGGGTCAAACAACTAAACATCAAGTCAGGAATCTCGGTGTGACACTAGAGTCAGACCTTAGTTTCAGTAGTCATGTCAAAGCAAAAACTAAATCAGCATACTACAGTATCATCTGAAAAATATTTCAAGAATAAGATGCTTTGTTTCCAGACAAGACTTAGAGAAACTTGTGCATGCTTTCATCACCAGCAGGGTGGATTATTGTAATGGACTCCTCACTGGCCTTCCCAAAAAGACCATAAGACAGTTGCAGCTCATACAGAACGCTGCCGCCAGGATTCTGAGCAGAACCAGAAAATATGAACATATCACACCAGTCCTCAGGTCTTTACACTGGCTCCCAGTTAAATTTAGGATTGATTTTAAAGTATTATTACTGGTATATAAATCATTCAATGGCCTAGGTGATTGGTTGGAACACTATTTGTTTTGGTTTTGAGTGTTGGTGAGCGCAGTTGTTTTTGTGTGCAGATCTCAGAACCTAGGCTGCCTAGAGAGACGCGTTTTTTTGACGGCTTGCTTATGGGGCGGGCAGTTAGCGGATCGTTAGGAAAGATTAGATGAATGTGATCATTTATGTTTGGGCCTGAAATCGCTGATACAACCTTTAATCTGAACTAAAATAAACCTTTGTTTATAACTACTAATATTACATTTAATTTTTTCCAAGGAGCTGTTTTTTTGTTTTATATGCTCATAAGAATAGTCAATTATAGTTCTAGAATTGCTCAAAGTAAAAAAAAAATCATACTTTATGATGTTAGTTTTAATATAAAAAAGAATAAAAAAAATTAAATCAAGGAAATTTTTTTGGTCTAAACTCCACTCGCCGTGTTTGGAGGAAGAAGGATGAGTACAACCCCAAGAACACCATCCCAACCATGAAGCATGGAGGTGTAAACATCATTCTTTGGGGATGCTTTTCTGCAAAGGGGACAGGACGACTGCACCGTATTGAGGGGAGGATGGATGGGGCCATGTATCGCGAGATCTTGGCAAACAACCTCCTTCCCTCAGTAAGAGCATTGAAGATGGGTCGTGGCTGGGTCTTCCAGCATGACAACGACCCGAAACACACTGCCAGGGCAACTAAGGAGTGGCTCCGTAAGAAGCATCTCAAGGTCCTGGAGTGGCCTAGCCAGTCTCCAGACCTGAACCCAATAGAAAATCTTTGGAGGGAGCTGAAAGTCCGTATTGCCCAGCGACAGCCCCGAAACCTGAAGGATCTGGAGAAGGTCTGTATGGAGGAGCGGGCCAAAATCCCTGCTGCAGTGTGTGCAAACCTGGTCAAGAACTACAGGAAACGTATGATCTCTGTAATTGCAAATAAAAGTTTCTATACCAAGTATTAAGTTCTACTTTTCTGATGTATCAAATACTTATGTCATGCAATAAAATGCTAATTAATTACTTAAAAATCATACAATGTGATTTTCTGGATTTTTGTTTTAGATTCCGTCACTGACAGTTGAAGTGTACCTATGATAAAAATTACAGACTTTGTAAGTTTGTATGCTTTGTAAGTGGGAAAACCTGCAAAATCGGCAGTGTATCAAATACTTGTTCTCCCCACTGTATATATATATGTGTATATATATATATATATATATATATATATATATACAGTATATATATACACATAGAGTGCTTCCATTTATGCTTTATAGTTTCCTGGTTGATGACTGCCTATTACGTTCTGTTACGCCATTAGACTGATTTCACACGTGCTTCACGATGCAATCACACAGAGGTGTTCCCACAGCATCTCGACGCAGCATCTCATTCCCTTGAAAGGGAACTCACATGCACACTGGTCCATTCTCCTTTACTGCACATCTCCCTCCATTGAGACAGTACCCAAAGGGACACTCTGAAAAATAAAATACATCCACATATAATGTTGACTTATGATAAAATAATCATCATACTGAACAACAACACAGTTGGGGGTAACCCTTAACAAGAGAGTTACAGAGAGCCTCCATTAATGATGTGTCCTTGACCGAGGCACTTCACCCCCACGGTGCTCCTGGGGCACAGCTCCTTTAATCAGATGATTGCAGAGATAGTCCCCAGAAGAAAGTGCCCACTTAATGAGAAGTAATATATTATGTAACTCCTAAAAAGTCACTTTAATGTGATGGGCTTTATGTTGTTCATAAATTTTTAAGCAATAAATTTTACCCTTCATTTAGGGAATTAAGTCAGAGAAGCAACTACTGATATTTTTCTTTCCATCTTTTTATACATTGTCTGATGAACAATGCTTTGTGACTTCATACCACAATCATTTTTCCACCCAGATGATTATGAAAACACTATTATAATGAAATCCCAGAAATATACTTCCTAAAAAACAAAATCACATACACGACCATTCAAAAAGTTTGGGGTCAGTAAAAATTTTTGATTTGAAAAAAATATATACTTTTTTTCAGAAAGGATACATTCAATTGATCAAGAAGGACAGTGAAGATGTTACAAGAGATTTCCATTTCAAATAAATGCTGTTCTTTCTACACTTTCTGCAAATTTACATTTCCAACAGATCACCAGAAAAACTAATGATAACTTATAATGCCTCAGTGCAAAAACTGAATACAAGAAGAAACATTAACTGATTTAAAAAAAATTACATGAATGATATGACCCCTTTAAATACAAAAGTTAGATGAATGAATGTGTTTGTGTTACCATAGCAGCTGGACTCATCAGAGTTAAAAGGATGGCAGTCAACAATATTGTTGCATCGACTCTGATACGCTATACACTCTGCAGTCGCCTCACACACTAGTTCTCCTTCTTCACATATCTTAACCGCTACAGAGACAGAGAGAGATAATTTCATCTGTTTGTATTACAGCTATGATGTACTACAATGTATTTTAAACAGATTTATGCTTGGGTCTTACGGCATCCATATTCATCTTCTCCATTTGGGCAATCTAAAACAGAATCGCAGCGCAGTAGTGCAGGAATACAGCTGTTGTTCATGCAGCGGTATTCTCCTGTCTCACACCCTGTTTGAGGTGACGTAGTGCCAGGAGCCACGCTCGCACACATATCCTCGTCCGAGTGGTCAAGACAGTCCACCTCACCATCACAGTGCCAACTCAGTGGTATACACTCAAACAGATACAAACACTGGAAGTGCTCCATGTGGCATGTTTGTGGGATAGGGGTCACTGGACCTGAACATACACAGAAACAAAAGGGTAAACTCAGTTTTCAATTTGGGAAGAGCTGAGAATAAAAAGCAATCAGCAGTTCTGTACCTCCAACAAGACATTGCCTAGTGAAAGAGAAGTCATCCACAGCAATGTCAGTCCACTGGTCAGCTCCCACTTCTGCCTGAATACTTACTCTGAAGGGTGATGCATTTGATAAGATCACATTAGCATACTGCCAGCTGTCTCCATGGTTTCCACAGGTTGCCCACATTAGTAAGGGTGTTCCACTGTGGCCCACGGTATACACCTGCAATAAAGTACCCAGAATTCATAACACAGCCTTCTAAACTCCGTGTTTTCTTTAAATTTCAGTTTTCAATATAAAATGAAAGCAGTGGAAGGGAATTCATTGAACTCCTGCACAGTGCTCCTAAACCTTTGCAAGTGAAATACTGCCATATAATGCAAAAAGGAAGAGGGGAATATACATACAGTGCTATGCATAAGTTTAGACACCCATGCTAAAGTTGACTAAAAAGAGGAATAAAAAATTATCTTTTGGAAATTGAACTTAATGCCTTATTAAAAAAATTAGGAAAAATCCAACCTTTAAGGACACCAATTTTCTTTGTGAATGAATAATGTATCGTAAATAAATAAATGTTCTTCCTTAAAATATAGGGTGCATAAGTCTGGACACCCCTATGTTAAATTCCCATAGAGGCAGGCAGATTTTTATTTTTAAAGGCCAGTTACTTCATGGATCCAGGATACTATGCATCCTGATAAAGTTCCCTTGGCCTTTGGAATTAAAATAGCCCCAAATCATCACATATCCTTCACCATACCTAGAGATTGGCATGGTTTTATTTCAGTTAGCCTAATAGCTGGTTTGATTTGCATTGAGAGATGATCTTATGGAAAGTACTCCATGCCAATCTCTAGGTATGGTAAAGGCTATGTGATGATGTGGGGATATTTTAATTCCAGAGGCCAAGGGAACTTTATCAGGATGCATAGTATCCTGGATCCATGAAGTAACTGGCCTTTAAAAATAAAAATCTGCCTGCCTCTATGGGAATTTAACATAGGGGTGTCCAGACTTATGCACCCTGTATTTTAAGGAAGAACATTTATTTATTTACGATACATTATTCATTCACAAAGAAAATTGGTGTCCTTAAAGGTTGGATTTTTCCTAATTTTTTTAATTAAGGCATTAAGCTCAATTTCCAAAAGATGATTTTTTATTCCTCTTTTTAGTCAACTTTAGCATGGGTGTCTAAACTTATGCATAGCACTGCACATGATTTCTGAAGGATCATGTGACACTGAAGACTGGAGTAATGATACTGGAAATTCAGCTTTAACATCACAGCAATAAATTACATTTTTAAATATATTTAAACAGAAAAGGTTTTTTTTTTCTATTTTACAATATTACAGTTTTTACTGTATTTTTGATCAAATAAATGCCGCCTAGGTGAGCATAAGAGACCTCTTTCAAAAATGTATTTTGTTAACGCACATTATTCTCTCACCTTCAGCGTACCCATGTGATGTGAACCGTACATGTGGAACCAAAAGCGCAGATGACATATACCGACACTGGCAGGAAACTCCAGCTGGGTTATTAAGCTGGCAATGTCTCCTTCTGTCTGGGCACTGGAGTTCACAAACAGGTACCCCCCTCCTCCATCTGAAAAAGTAAACCAATGTTGTCTTCACAGCATTAAGTATTTACTTTATTAAGGATGCATGCTAGAATAGCTTTAATATGTAAATTAATTTAAGCAAAACACAGCGGCATATGTTACGTTTTTATACTTAGATGTTACATAAATTAATTTATAATAAATGTTCTATATGTGAACAATTACCATGAGGTATTTAACTTATGAAACTTTTTTTGGTAAGCAACATAGTTATTTTTTAGGTTTATTGAGACACATTTGTGTGTCTTTGCTTGTGCTGTTAGCTTGTTATCACATTCAAACAGGATGACATTCCTTTGATTATAGGCACTATTACACTTCTAAATACAGTTCTCATTACTGAGTCTCACACAATAACTCTACTGCACATTAAAGTCGCGATTAAACGCAATTAGTGACAAATGATTTGTTCTGGTGGGGATTATTTAGTTCTATCCATTGGTTGTTGATTGGATTTTGGCAGATCTGGATGTGAGCTTGCAGTCATTTGTAAGAAAAGACCTGGTTTAGCGGATTAATTGATTGGAGAAGTCCAGCACACGTCTCCAGAAAGAAATCAATCTTTTTACCAGAAGATCAAGTTCTGAGAAAGTGATCGACTTAAAGACTTTTACACCACTACACCTCTACAAATATTAGAAACAATTTCTTATCTTGTCAGAAAGGAGATTATATTCTTATAATATTATGATTGAGACAGTAACAGCAAACATTAGATTTCAGTGCACGACTCCACCATTTTACTCAGAGAAACACTCTGTACAGCAATTTCCTTGACTCTTTGTCCGGAATGAAAAATCAATAGTAGGTTCAGTAAATCGATCACCTTTTAGAGGACAAACGCATTTTCACAATTAAAATAATGTACACTTAACACTTTCATTGAGAGACACTGATCTTTCAGCAGAACAGGGCATGAGTATATGAGGGGCAGAAATTCAGAACTCAATTACACTCACTGATAAAGTAGCTGGAAAATGGCTTTTGGTGATGGATATTTCTGAGCTCCAACTCTTTGGTTTTTAAATCATGCAGCATTTCATTAGATGATTCAGACGGCTGGCTTCAATTTTGTTTCATAGGAAATTCTAGTTTTTTTTTCTAATAATTTAAAGCAAAATAAAGCTTTTATGGTGTTACTCATGGGTGATATGTATGTGTTGAATAGTTTATATTACCCAGCTAATTTAAGGGCACTGTAACGTTTAGGTTATACTAACTTGGGCTGTGGTCAGCTGATGGTCCTGTCCCATTATGCATTCTGCCATAGCCTATATCCCAGTCAAAGTCATTGTGAGGATCCTGAGACAGCTGACAGGTCTCCTGCCAATGGCCACCAGGCATGTCAAAATTACAAGCTCCTGGAGCAATCACTAACAGAACAAATGCAGAGTTGAGATGTTAGCTCCATACAAGAGACAATGTTAATAAATAGACAAGAATTTTAATGTACTGTACTTAATGTACTTACTGCAGTCTAACTCATCGGACTCATCCGAACAGTCAGCTTTACCATCACACTCCAAATGATACTCAATACAATCTCCATTATTACACACAAAATCTGTGACAGCGGGGCATGACCCAGGATGGACAGCCCCTGAAACACAAGGAAATTATTTTATTATTATTTATTATATTATTATTTGTCTCACTGATCCAAAACAGAGCAATTTAAAAAAAGAAATAAAAGGTAATCTAATAACAAAAATGAGAACATAAGACATCTAACAATAAAAATATGTGAAATGACCATATTCAACAAGTTCAAAATAGCAATAAAACATCATCCATCAAGAGCTTTTTAGCAAGAATATCCTCAAATTATTTAAACATAAAATGACAGTAATGGAAGATTATTCAGGATAAAATATGTCCTGTTTAATTATCAGAAACTTAATTCTTCACACTTTGATAGAGCTAATTTATTTACACTGTTATAGTTTTTATAGTTTTAGCCTATTACATTACAGACAGCTATGAGTAAGTGTAGTTTAGTTTAATTAATGTACATTAAAATAAAAAAAATAAAAAAACATGGTGGAATTTAGTGAAGACCCAGAGGAACCACAAATGCAAAAGGGTCATGTTTCTTAGAAAAACAGCAAAACTCATGTTTACACATAAGTAGATGATAAAGCCATGAATAGTCATTTCTAATAAAAAACATTGAATTTGTTTAAAAAATGCTTCAGTCCACTAACGTTCAACAAAATTTAGAAAGAAGCCTGGACACAGATTGATGGGGTTTGATATCTCTGCTTTACACACTGTAATTACTGTGATTCAGAAGTGTAATTACTGTGATTCAGAAGTGTCACTATGCAGATTAAATCTGACAATTTCAATGTCAAGCCTGAAAACCGAAAGAGGAACTTATTCTGACTTTCATGTTGTTCCCTGATGGCTTGTCAGAATTAGCAAATCAATTCTTATCCAATTAAATGGTGATACTGCTTTCCATCAGGCAGTGCTAAGGACAACCCTTAGAGCCTTGTGCTGGTCGCACGCTTATGCATGAACGTGAAGCAAAAGTGACTCATGGGAAATAAATGTGAAGATGAGAACTGGCATTGTTGCTTCCCCCTGAGCATCACTGCTCAAACTAGTCAAACTCGCCTGCAGCTTTCACTTGTTTGCTATGGACCAGTCCATAGAACATGTCTGCAAGCTTAGCTAGTCAGATATCAAATATCAGCTTGTTCAACGCTATTTTAAAAATTTTCGGGTTGGACAATAAATTTAATTGACTTGCATGGGGGAAAAAACTTACATGGTGCACAGTCAATGAATTGCAGGTCGTCCAGAGCCGCTCCACCACTCACATCTTGTGTTCGTACAACTTCAAATATGAGAATAAAGTTCCTCAGGTTCCTCAGAGACACTTCCGCTCTTCTCCATTCCCTGTGCATCTGCCGCTCTGTCCACACCTCCCTCAGCTCATTTTCTGTCTGTCCATCACAACGAAGGCAAAATGCTTACAACATTTGCTGATTCAATTCAATATACTGTAAAAATCTAGACATTTTACTAAATTTGTTGAAATAAAAAAAATTCATATTATGAAAATAGTAAAAAGCAATTAAAAATGCATTCTTATCTATAGACAAGTTTTGTTAAAGTTACCATGAAACCAAGATTTACAATACTAATTTTAATGATTTTATTCTTATTTTAATATTTTTTATGAAATGTTTCAGTGTTTATCCATGCAAATCATTATTTTTTAATAAATGATCCCCCGTAATCGTAACATTTTTAAATCTTTATTCTGACATGGATGAGCTTCTTACAGCAACTGTAATATATTGCACATACTCTCAGATTCACACAAGGTTCATAACCCCCTTGAGGTATGTTTCATAGCATAAACTTGAAGTGCTAAATGGTTTATATCAGCTAGGAATCACACATAACACAGTACTGAAAAAAGTCTTGCAAGAACACGGTTCAAGTTTTGACAACTTGCTGTCGCACATTTCAGCTTATGTCAAATAGAGCTACTGTATAAAGACCTCCACACATTCCCTGATTTAAGTGATATATTCCAGTTGCACTGTGTGTTTGCTCCACCTGGTAAGATCTCAAGTGTGCTGTTTATTAATAAATGTTTTTGGAGCTGTAAAAGTCAGTGTGCGGACTTACCTCTAAGATCTAGTCAATTACCTTAATAAAAAGACGGATGATTCCTGTGGCTTTTTCAGAAATATAGTACCAGAAGGCAAGTTTACATGTGGCACTAGACTCCTTCCACACAGAACTTCTCATGTGAGCTTTATCACCCTTCAATCCCACTGGAGTGGCTGCCAGATATACAAAGTGGCCTGTGTAGAGAGAGAGACTGATGTTAATAATGTTGCGCTTTCATATCATAAAAAAAAATCCTTCATCCAGCATTAGTGTCAAGATTTAATGGCACAAACTTCACACACTTGAACTCTCTATAGCACCCTTGTAACTAATTAAACTTAAGAGACTCATAAAACTCATGCTCAGTCTCCTGATGTATAGTGAAAACTCCATCTCATTCATTGATTAGGAAAACTGAACAAGGGGTTGTGGGCATTATCAGCCTAAAAAACATGTATTCTCACATGTAACTGTAACTCACTGGAAATAGTACACTATCTTTGACATAGTATTTTTAATGTAACCTGATGTATATAATGTATATAATGATTTATATACCTATATAATTTTAGATGCATTAAACCTAATCTGGCATACAACCGAATGAAAGTCTAAGAATTCTGAAAATGACAAACAGATGAACTCAAACAGGGATAAGGCTGTAATTGTGCATGAAAAAACAGGACTGCCAAATGGGGTGATGTGGTAAGGACATCTGAACATCATCAACATTGGTTTTCCCAGCTTACTGTAGCTTTCATCAAATCATGGGACTCCATAGTTCTGTTGATGCTAGAAAACCTTGCTTATGGAAGGACATACAAGGAATGGAAAGCTTACAACTACTTGAATAATAAAGATATCTTGCTGAGATGGAGTAAAGCAGGGCGCCAAATCAATAAAGGAGGCTTTATTACAGAGACAAGGGCTCTGAAATCTTAAACCATGTCTAAGACTGGCGAGTCTTTACAGCTTACAAGAGAAATTAGAAAATGTATTTTCATTCTACCAGACTGGGAGTATCATTATTAAAAAAAAGTTCTAAATGCAAGTTCGGGAGGAGCTGAATCATTTGGTCCTGACAGTCAGTGACAATTCTTTCAGCATCCCTCTACCTTCCCACCACTTCCTTTTTCTACTCTTCCTTATTTTATCCAATAACCTACTGTTATCAGGGGTAAGCTTGGAACTTGGGCCAAGACGATGAAAGCAAGTGAAATTCATTTACCATTATTCATTAAGGCTGTATGGGCAGGGCAGGTGAACTCATGCATCAAAAGAACAAAAGCAAATTCTCTCGCTAATTGACTGGCAGTTAGTTCAAGTATCACCCCATCTCCGATAACCTTTATAAAGTGCTGATGTCTCCCAGGGAGCTTACAACAGATGAGTAGAAGCAAATAAATACATCTTAATCCTCAATGCTACCTGCAATTACCAGAAAAATGCAGATGATGCGCAAACCTTTCAACAAAAATACATTTCTGTTTCTCTTCTTTATTTCAGTCATCTAAGCAGCAGGTGCAAGATGTGCTGCAATTAGCATTTTGAATGCTCTGTGAATTATGAAGTCTGAGTTTTAAAATATCAAAATAGTGTAATTACACAGGACTGAATTTTTTTTTTTTTTTTTGCTTTCTATCTTTAGTCTTATTGAACAGGTAGATGAGCTGTAAACACATTATTTACAGAATGTTTCTAACGTGGGTATGAAGGTCTTTGGGTGGCAGTTTGGTTAGGCCTCCATGTGAGATCATTGCATTTTGCTTATACATATGCAGCCGTATACAGTAAAGTCTTACCACTTTCATTCTTAAATGTATGATCATGAGGAGGTCTGATCATATGAACGGAGCCGACTCCAAGGGCCCAACTAAAGGTGTCCGCCAGGCTGTTTTTCCAACCACAGCGCCCATGTTCAAATGAACAGGATGTCCCACAATCCAACTCATCAGTTCCATCTCCACAGTCATCAGTAAAGTCACATTTCTGCTCTCGCTTGTAACAATTGGCATTGTTACACTGTAAAGAACCAGGTGGACAGGATCCTGTGAAGACACAGTCACAGATAAATATTCTAATGCATAAAAACAAAAGTTGTATATTTTTTTTCTGCTCATCACAAAATTTTCATGTTTCCAGTACTGAATGCTTCTCTTACAATCTTGAACTATCGTTCAAAAGTTTGGAGTCAGAATTTTTTTAATGTTTTTGAAAGAAGTCTCTTATGCTCACCAAGGCTGCATTTATTTGATCAAAAATACAATCAAAACTGAAATGTTGTGAAATAGTACCTAGGAGTAATCGGGGAGTAGTGTCTGTCTCAAATCTGCTACTGAGAATACAGCCTGATGAGAAGATGATGTCATCCAGGCAGATGTGAACTCGAGTATTGAGTCCCACCTTGCCTTCAAACATAATGCGGAAGTTGTCAGAAGATGAGAGAGGCACTTCCTGTCTGCTCCAGTAGTTGCCTTGATTGCCAGTGAGGCTGAGTAAGAGTGAGCGACTGGAGTTTGTAGACATGTACACGTTTAGAGTGCCAATGCCGTCACCAGACATGTGGACGTAAAAGACCATCTTGGAAAGCATACAAGAAAGAAAGAATTGTAACATCAGCTAAAATCACAGTAATGTACTGTCATTACTGTACACAGTACTGTCACAGTAATCACAGCGGAGCTGATGTTCCGACCAACAATATGATTGCTAGTGGAATATATTTTATACAACAATCAACAAATAAGTGGTTAATATTAACTAACTAACATTTTAAATCGGGGTGCAAAACTCAGGGCCTGCAAACTCAGCCCTGCAAAGTTTAGCTTCGACCCTAATTAAATTAATCTGATCCAGCTAATCAAGTCCTTAATGCCTCTGGTACACATTGTACGTTTTTGAACCGTTCTAGATGAAAGATGCCAATGGTGGCGATTTCTGTGGTCATGGATCCTAAACGGTGGTCCTATGTCGGCCAGCAAGACAACGTCGGCCGTTGTCTTGCTACCAAAGATAGCCTATGATCATTTTCTGACAGTACCAGAAATTTTGAAAGTAGAGAAACCAGAAAGTACCAGAAAATCTCACCGTGACCTACGTCTACTGTATGGAAGTAAAATAATATAATGCCAAATGTTTTTGAAACAAAAAAGCCTGTTGAATTGTACTACTTGAAAAAAATATGCATTGCATTAACCATGCTTGCATTTTTAATGCATTATATTTTCACGGCTTGCATTTTTATGGGCTGAAATTCAACATGGTTGAATATTTAAGCTGTGAATATTTAAATTAAAACATTTCAAACACATTTTCATTAATAGAAATTCAATAATCCATATTCACCTTTCATATTTCACTTCCAAAAAAATACAACCTATAATATTTAACAGGCAATTTTCAATCATTTTATTTCACTTTACAAATTCGCTTCCACAAATTCAGTGGTTCAAATTCGACATTGACATCCAGGAATTGCAGGAAAAGCAGTAGATAACCGAGCATAATCTCCATCTGCTGTAGTCGACCTCACCAGCAGGTGGTGCAAGCACGTGTTGTTGATGGAGACCAGAGCAACAGTGAGAGCTCCACTGGACCGTGGAGCAGTGGTGGGCCTGGGCCGTGGAGCAGTGGTGGGCCTGGACCGTGGAGAAGTGGCGAGCCTGGACCTTGGAGAAGTGGTGAGCCTGGACCTTGGAGCAGGGGTGGGCCTGGACCGTGGAGATGTGGTGGGCCAGGACCGTGGAGCAGTGGTGAGCCTGGACCGTGGAGAAGTGGCGAGCCTGGACCTTGGAGAAGTGGTGAGCCTGGACCTTGGAGCAGGGGTGGGCCTGGACCGTGGAGATGTGGTGGGCCTGGGCCGTGGAGCAGTGGCGGGCCTGGACCGTGGAGAAGTGGCGAGCCTGGACCTTGGAGCAGGGGTGGGCCTGGACCGTGGAGATGTGGTGGGCCTGGACCTTGGAGAAGTGGTGAGCCTGGACCTTGGAGAAGTGGTGAGCCTGGAGCTTGGAGAAGTGGTGAGCCTGGACCTTGGAGCAGGGGTGGGCCTGGACCGTGGAGATGTGGTGGGCCTGGGCCGTGGAGCAGTGGCGGGCCTGGACCGTGGAGAAGTGGCGAGCCTGGACCGTGGAGATGTGGTGGGCCTGGACCGTGGAGAAGTGGCGAGCCTGGACCTTGGAGAAGTGGTGAGCCTGGACCTTGGAGCAGGGGTGGGCCTGGACCGTGGAGATGTGGTGGGCCTGGGCCGTGGAGCAGTGGCGGGCCTGGACCGTGGAGAAGTGGCGAGCCTGGACCTTGGAGCAGGGGTGGGCCTGGACCGTGGAGATGTGGTGGGCCTGGACCTTGGAGAAGTGGTGAGCCTGGACCTTGGAGAAGTGGTGAGCCTGGAGCTTGGAGAAGTGGTGAGCCTGGACCTTGGAGCAGGGGTGGGCCTGGACCGTGGAGATGTGGTGGGCCTGGGCCGTGGAGCAGTGGCGGGCCTGGACCGTGGAGAAGTGGCGAGCCTGGACCGTGGAGATGTGGTGGGCCTGGACCTTGGAGAAGTGGTGAGCCTGGACCGTGGAGAAGTGGTGAGCCTGGACCTTGGAGCAGGGGTGGGCCTGGACCGGGGAGATGTGGTGGGCCTGGGCCGTGGAGCAGTGGCGGGCCTGGACCTTGGAGAAGTGGCGAGCCTGGACCTTGGAGCAGGGGTGGGCCTGGACCGTGGAGATGTGGTGGGCCTGGACCTTGGAGAAGTGGTGAGCCTGGACCTTGGAGAAGTGATGAGCCTGGACCTTGGAGCAGGGGTGGGCCTGGACCGTGGAGATGTGGTGGGCCAGGGCCTTGGAGCAGGGGTGGGCCTTGGAACAGGGGTGGGCCTTGGAGCAGGGGTGGGCCTTGGAGCAGGGGTGGGCCTTGGAGCAGGGGTGGGCCTTGGAGCAGGGGTGGGCCTTGGCGCAGGGGTGGGCCTTGGCGCAGGGGTGGGCCTTGGCGCAGGGGTGGGCCTTGGCGCAGGAGTGGGCCTTGGCGCAGGGGTGGGCCTTGTAGCAGGGGCGGGCCTGGATCGTGGAGAAGTGGCGAGCCAGGGCCGTGGAGCAGTGGCGGGCCTGGGCCGTGGAGCAGTGGCGGGCCTGGACCGTGGAGAAGTGGCGGGCCTGGGCCGTGGAAAAGTGGCGAGCCTGGACCTTGGAGAAGTGGTGAGCCTGGACCTTGGAGCAGGGGTGGGCCTGGACCTTGGAGCAGGGGTGGGCCTGGACCTTGGAGAAGTGGTGGGCCTGGACCTTGGAGAAGTGGTGAGCCTGGAGCTTGGAGAAGTGGTGAGCCTGGACCTTGGAGCAGGGGTGGGCCTGGACCGTGGAGATGTGGTGGGCCTGGGCCGTGGAGCAGTGGCGGGCCTGGACCGTGGAGAAGTGGCGAGCCTGGACCGTGGAGATGTGGTGGGCCTGGGCCGTGGAGCAGTGGTGGGCCTGGACTGTGGAGAAGTGGCGAGCCTGGACCTTGGAGAAGTGGTGAGCCTGGACCTTGGAGCAGGGGTGGGCCTGGACCGTGGAGATGTGGTGGGCCAGGACCGTGGAGCAGTGGTGAGCCTGGACCTTGGAGAAGTGGTGAGCCTGGACCTTGGAGCAGGGGTGGGCCTGGACCGTGGAGATGTGGTGGGCCTGGGCCGTGGAGCAGTGGCGGGCCTGGACCGTGGAGAAGTGGCGAGCCTGGACCTTGGAGAAGTGTTGAGCCTGGACCTTGGAGCAGGGGTGGGCCTGGACCGTGGAGATGTGGTGGGCCAGGACCGTGGAGCAGTGGTGAGCCTGGACCGTGGAGAAGTGGCGAGCCTGGACCTTGGAGAAGTGGTGAGCCTGGACCTTGGAGCAGGGGTGGGCCTGGACCGTGGAGATGTGGTGGGCCTGGGCCGTGGAGCAGTGGCGGGCCTGGACCGTGGAGAAGTGGTGAGCCTGGACCTTGGAGCAGGGGTGGGCCTGGACCGTGGAGATGTGGTGGGCCTGGACCTTGGAGCAGGGGTGGGCCTTGGAGCAGGGGTGGGCCTTGGAGCAGGGGTGGGCCTTGGCGCAGGGGTGGGCCTTGGCGCAGGGGCGGGCCTGGATCGTGGAGAAGTGGCGAGCCAGGGCCGTGGAGCAGTGGCGAGCCAGGGCCGTGGAGCAGTGGCGGGCCTGGGCCGTGGAGAAGTGGCGGGCCTGGGCCGTGGAGAAGTGGCGGGCCTGGGCCGTGGAGAAGTGGCGAGCCTGGACCTCGGAGAAGTGGTGAGCCTGGACCTTGGAGCAGGGGTGGGCCTGGACCGTGGAGATGTGGTGGGCCTGGACCTTGGAGAAGTGGTGAGCCTGGACTTTGGAGAAGTGGTGAGCCTGGACCTTGGAGCAGGGGTGGGCCTGGACCGTGGAGATGTGGTGGGCCTGGACCTTGGAGAAGTGGCGAGCCAGGGCCGTGGAGCAGTGGCGAGCCAGGGCCGTGGAGCAGTGGCGGGCCTGGGCCGTGGAGAAGTGGCGGGCCTGGGCCGTGGAGAAGTGGCGGGCCTGGGCCGTGGAGAAGTGGCGAGCCTGGACCTCGGAGAAGTGGTGAGCCTGGACCTTGGAGCAGGGGTGGGCCTGGACCGTGGAGATGTGGTGGGCCTGGACCTTGGAGAAGTGGTGAGCCTGGACTTTGGAGAAGTGGTGAGCCTGGACCTTGGAGCAGGGGTGGGCCTGGACCGTGGAGATGTGGTGGGCCTGGACCTTGGAGAAGTGGTGAGCCTGGACCTTGGAGCAGGGGTGGACCTTGGAGCAGGGGTGGGCCTTGGAGCAGGGGTGGGCCTTGGAGATGTGGTGGGCCTGGACCGTGGAGATGTGGCGGGCCAGGGCCGTGGAGCAGTGGCGAGCCTGGACCGTGGAGAAGTGGCGAGCCTGGACCTTGGAGAAGTGGTGAGCCTGGACCTTGGAGCAGGGGTGGGCCTGGACCGTGGAGATGTGGCGGGCCTGGACCGTGGAGATGTGGCGGGCCTGGGCCGTGGAGCAGTGGCGGGCCTGGACCGTGGAGAAGTGGCGAGCCTGGACCTTGGAGCAGGGGCGGGCCTGGACCGTGGAGATGTGGCGGGCCTGGGCCGTGGAGCAGTGGCGGGCCTGGACCGTGGAGAAGTGGCGGGCCTGGACCTTGGAGCAGGGGCGGGCCTTGGAGCAGGGGCAGGCCTTGGAGCAGGGGCGGGCCTTGGAGCAGGGGTGGGCCTTGGAGCAGGGGTGGGCCTTGGCCTTGGAGCAGGGAGCAGTGGCGGGCCTGGACCGTGGACACCGACACTCCAATTATTTATAAGTATAAATAGCATCTAACAACTAATTACTCTTATTGCAAAGAAAATATTTCTATTTTTATATAGTGGAAATAAAATCTACTGCTATTTTCACACAGTGTAAATAGGATCTAGTTGCTACTTACACTTACACAAATAGCCGCTTCATAAAAATAATGCATGCACAAGAGAGAAGAAAGCTGCCTTATGAATGGCAGGGGTGGGCCAGGACCGTGGAGCAGTGGTACGGACACTGGCATGGACACCGCCACGGACACGGACACGGACACTGGCACCGACATTCGCATCTGTATGTATGCATAAATGGCTCCTGTCAGTGTCTAACTGACTGGTGAATTAGTGAAAGAGTCTGACCTTTCAAGATCAGACATTTGATTGTGGCATGCATCTACTCACATGCACGTACACACAAATTTTGCTACTTTCACTAAGTATATAACACAAAATCTAAAACCAACAACAAACACTTCTGTTCTTAATTGTCATTTACAATGTCTAAAAACGTCTAACCATGGCTGACAAGTACACACAGAAACTCCTCCTCTTCAGCTGCTGCTTGTGATTGATTGATGGAAGCTGAATGGGAGGACAATGGGAAAACGAGTCTCCGTGGGCTAATTATCTCATACGCACATACACACCTCTAAAAAGAATGAACAGTCTGTCAAGTTAGAGGAGATCCAGGAACATGATTGTCTTTCCACACAAACTGAAGCAAGCTTTGAAAGGTGCTCCTCTTTCTCACAGACACTGTGTGTGTGTGTGTGTGTGTGTGTTTTTGACAGGATGATGGAGTGCTGCTGGCAGGCCCAATGACTGAGTTATGTGCTTCATTGTAATATAGACAAATCCTTTCTCCCATTATATTCAGTCAATCCAACAGTCAATCTGTGGATCTAACATTGCAGGGGAATCAAATATTCTGAAAATTAAGGAATTAAATATCCTCATTGTGCAAATTAAGGAATTAAATATCCTCATTGTGCAAATGATCTAATTGAAAATATCAACATATCAAACCTTCCTTAATAAAACACAATAATTTTAAGTATTAAGAATAAGTGTTTACTCTGTATTGTCCAGGGCTGTGAAGCCACCTTGCTGCTGTTCTCAGTTGTGTCTGCAATATTGGAGGCATAAAAATACTGTAGAAGTAAAGCATTTTTGGACTGCCAGATGATCAGCAAATACATTTTAAGAGGTTTCACAAGGTGCTGGGACATTTTTGAAGTTCACGGCAGGGATGTTACAGAAATGGTGATGGATCCTTCTACCTTCAATGGTGTATATGGTTTTGAAGGTGTAATACTTTAAAAGAACCAAAGAGGGGAAAAAAGGGCCAAAGTTCTAGAGTTGAGTTGAGTTCTAGAGATCCAATTTGTTAACACAAGATCAAAATTACCTTAATTATACCATAAAAACATAATGTGGCAACTCAACTTTTCTGTGACAAAATAAATAAACAAATAATAATCTATACAAATTTCAATACATTATTTTACTTTTTACATTAAATCCATTTACATAAACCTTCAAAAATCTTTTTTGAAAACGGGAAACTACCAACTGTTAACTTCTGCAAACGGTTTACAGAAGTCTATGGCGACTTCTGCCCCACAGATCTCAGAGATGCTAATCTTATGCAAGAATGTTATGCAGTTTTCCATCAAAAAAGGAAGCAGGTACATATGAATGAGACAAGGAAAACAAAAGGAACCATCGGTCACAAGGGCAAGTCTATGGAAGTGTCACAAATCCATCGTAGCGTTAGTTCTGGCAGGTCACCTCAGTCAAGCTAACATCAGCTGACACACAGCTGAACCACGTCTACCTATAGGAATCTGACGCCTATCACATCATACCTATATATACAGTATATATATATATATATATATATATATATATATATATATATATATATATATATATATAAGGTCCATTCAGTATTATTAGCAGCTTTATCATGTTGCTCAGGAGCTAATTATCCTCCTCCATCCCCAGCTCCTCCTCTCGTCCAGTCAGGACTTGGCCTTCTGATATTCCTCTTCAAATCAGACTCTTTTTTTTCTTGAATGTTGTACATAAATCATTAAACATTAATATTATCTGCAATACATTTATGTTAGTTCTGTTCTGTTTACCCTAAGGGTATCACTGCTCTCCCTGCTCTTATCAATGCTAGGCTGCATGGATGGCTGGGAGTTCTTGTCCAGAACAGAACCATATCGCCAATCCAAATTGAATGCTGCTAATTGTCTATCTTTGACGATTGTGGTCCAGACAGAACTAGCATTCCTGTACACTGCTTTTTTGCTTTGTTGATTGTTTCCATTGCAATTCTTCATGTAATGCAAGTACCAACTGATCTTGAACAACAGTGAAATAATTACATACAAACACCAGTGAGCACTTACTTTGCAATCCTTGCTGCGGGGATGAAAAAGAGGTCCAAGGATTCGGGCAGTATCTCCTGTGTTCTGTGGGAAGGATCCTTCTAGATATAAGTAGTGGCCTGATGGATTTCGGAGGGTGTGATCAGTGGATGGTCCAGTCCCATGAGTGTGCATATTTCCTGGTTTTATCAACCAATCAAAGTCATCATCTTGGCTCTGTCTCCATGAGCAAAGGTCAAATTCAAAATTGCAGCGACCACTGTATCCCTCTGGAAAAGAAAACATTAATACTATTATTAATACTAGATTGTGAAAAATGTCATCATTCACTCACCCTCATGTCATTCCTAACCTGTAGGACTGACTTTCTTCTGCAGAACACAAAATAACTTATTTTGAAGAATGCTGGTTTCCAAACAATAACTGTCCTTTTTATGAAAAAAAGAAAGAAAACGACAGTTTTTCAAAATCTTTCTTTTGTGTTCCATACTGTAGAACAAAGAAAGCCATACAGGTCTGGAAAGACATGAGGGTGAGTAAATGATGACAGCATTTTAATTTTTGTGTGAACCATCCCTTTAAAAAAAAACACGACTGCACAAGCAAAGCACATTTAATACAGTATGTGTGCCGGATGTAAAGTTATTCCATAAACAAAATTTGTGACTGGCAAAAGAGATACAGTTGAACAAACATCTGGGAAAAAAAAAAAGTGACAGGAAAGAGGATGATTTGTTTCTCACTGCATATGTAATGATTCTCATCTGATCCATCTCCACAGTGATCAATAAAGTCACACAAGTTGTCCTCAGAGATACAATGACCGTTGGCACAGATGAACTCGTTGTTGTGACAAGGAAGATCAGACATTATTGGAAGGGCACAGTCCACAAATGCCACGTCATCAACAACAACATCACCCATGTAGCTGATGCCCCGCTTGGCTCGAAGAACCACCTATTGATTTTGTAAAGCGACATGCTGTTAAACTGCAGTAAACTAATGTACTTTATCTGCTCAACAATACTTTCATACAGCTGCATAGCCAAATGCACAAATCAAAGCACTAATTCATATTACCCTATGAGACATGTCAGGTAAACAGACTGATGTATCACTCAGAATCAATTTATTGTCTTTAAAAAAAGGCAACAAGAATTTATATATATATATATATATATATATATATATATATATATATATATATATATATATATATATATATATATATATATATATATAAAGAGTTTAATTGGAAGTGCTTGAGAGCTGCTGCGTAAGTTAAAGGGCACTAAGGCCCCTGACAGTACACACAGCAAAAGGGCACTTAACACTAATGAGTGAGGGTATCATGAAGTATCTAGCACAATGAAGAACTATATTTGTAAGAGTGTTTATATATAAACAGTGTTGATAAATATTAATTATGCAAGGGCCAGATGGAGAAAAGGTCATGATATTTCTTACCAAAGCATCAACAGTTCAAACATCAGCCTGACACTTAACATTTTACTGCACATTTCAGGAATACTAAACACACAGTTCTTCTGATCACCTTTATAAAAAGTAAATACATTTCATAAATTCTATAAAATTTGTTTACCTAGTTAACAAATACAGTTCAAAAGTTTGGGGTCGGTAAGATTTTTTAAAATGTCTTTGAATGAAGCCTATTTTGCTCTCCAAGACTGCACTTATTTGATAAAAAATACAGTACTGTTGTGAAATATTATTGCAAATTAAAATAACTATTTTAATAAAAGTGTAATTTATTCCTGCGATGGCAAAGCTGAATTTTCAGCATCTCTTCAGTGTCACGTGATCCTTCAGAAATCAGTCTAATATGCTGATTTTCTGCTTAAGAAACATTTATCATATCATCAATCAGGTTTCTGACAAAAACAGCAAGTAATTTAAAATGTTTTTTTTTTTTCTTTTTTCTAAAACATTTGATCAGTTTAATGTATCCATGCTGAATCAAATTATTTAAAAAAATGTCAATGCTGTTTTTATTAAGTAAAAGTATTCAATTCTTAATAATTTGAGAACCAAAGGGGAAAATACTGTATATTTAAACACTAACTTTTGAAAAATAAATTAATTAATTTTTAAAGAATGTAAAAAAAAAAAAAAATGTGTACCTTGAAATGCAATGTAAGTCGCTTTGGATAGAAGCGTCTGCCAAATGCGTAAATGTAAATGTTTCAGAAACACTGACCTGTATGTTATGACGGATTCCTATGAAGACCTCACCCCTCCTCCAGCTGTTGCCTTGGTTACCATTTTGGGACCAAACTTCATGTGTGACAGTACCTGATTTGATGAAGACCTGCACATATAAGATTGAGATTGTTTTGACAAACTGATAATTGGTCTCTGGAAAATACTTCATAGCAAACAATTTAGACAAAATGAAGCAGGAAATTTATTCTGTCACAATAATATGTTTGATGTTTTCTAGGCTTGGGTTACCTATGCAGAAAATTAATAAGAATAATATTAATAATTTCTAGATAATTGTACCTGCAGAGTTCCAACAGTGAAGCCACTCATGTGATACCAGAACACCAGAGTGCACTGGGGTCCTGTTATTTTGATGGGAGCAGTCAAGAGATCAGTGGTGTGACCATATCCTCCATTGGAGCTGTCCGCAAATATATACCAACCCTGTGAAGAACCACTACAAAAAAGTACATGTGTACAGATGAGTAAACACAAAGCAGAAAACACACTGACATAACATGCAAACCTGACCATGCATTTATAAATAAAAGCACAAACACATTCCAGCAAATGGCGGTGTTCTGTCTTTGCTCACAGCGTGTGGTCATTAGCAGGTCTGTGGTTCTGTTCTCCTTGGTGAATACTCTCCCCTTGTCCTGTCTGCCAGCAAAAGGCATGTGGAGGAACAGGACTGGCTGGATCACTTAAATACCATCCACAAAGTGTGTCACCTTCAAAATCACAATACTCCTTCACTGAGAACAGAGAACAGTAATATCAGAAGTTTGGGGTCAGTAAGATTTTTAGGGCCAGATTTACTAACAGCTTTGCATCTTTTGCCGTTAAAAAACTACTGTCAGGATTTACTAAAGTACTAAAATTAGAGTTGAAAAGGCATGGACAGAGTTATTTTTGCGGCTGACAGAGTTATTTTTGCGGCTGACCTTATCGCATATGCATTTGTAAGAGTTTCCCTTTCAGACGCAAAAATTACGGGAGGAGAGTATTTAAATGAATCACGCAAGGTGATTTACTATTGTTTGCGCTCGTCAATGTACTGGTGTTTGCTCCATTATTTACCGCCCAAAAAAAGTATGTCTTAAACCAGACGCTACCTGGTAGGTCATTATGGCTCTCATCAGCAATGTTTTGGAATTGCGCTTTCACGCTAATTTGCCGTTTAATAAATCTCCCCTTAATGTTTTTAAAACATTATGCTCACCAAATCTGCAATCATTTGATCCAAAATAAAGTAGAAACAGTAATATTGTGAAATGTTATTCAATTTTAAAATAACTGTTTTCTATTTGAATATTCTCAAAGAGCCAAAACTTTGGGACAGACAGACAGACAGACAGACAGACAGACAGACGCCTACCACAGTGCTCTTCATCAGAGCTATCGGAGCAGTCGGGTGTGAAATCGCACACTTGATTGAGGCTCACACACTCTCTTGTAGTTGAGCACACAAACTGGTCAGAGGGGCAGCTATGAGGGGGTGGTGCTGACAAGGTAGGCAGAGGGGCAGAGGTACTGGGCTCCTTTGAGGGCAATTCACCTATATAAGGATATACACACATAATTACAAACACAGTATTTTAACTTAAAACCATGAAATGTGCAACCACTGATCCATGATCACACTATCCAGTGTTATTTCACCTTCATATGGCTGACAGCCGAGGAAAGACAGATCATCTATGGCAATATCTCCTCTGAAATCATCACCAACTGTCCCCTCCACTAAAATCTGTAGCAGCAAGAATGAAGACAGAAGAGGCTATCTTTATTTTGCAGCTTGCATATTGTTTGGATGGCAAAAAATAAATAAAATAAATAAGTAGACAACAGTAGAAATATCATGTGTTTAATGAATAAGTGTGTTTGAATGAATCAGTTGAGTGAATGAGTCAAATGACTCCCTCATAAAAACTCGATTAGTATACTGTACAGTATAATTAGTAAATGTACACTGATGTAACCTGGAGAAAGACTCTACCCACCACTAATGCACAGACCAGTGGCGTAGTCAGAATATTATTTTTGGGGGGCCCGAGGGGGCCACTATATATATATATATATATATATATATATATATTAGGGATGCACCGATACCACAGCAGTAGGTTTATTACACTGCTGTCACTTTAAGAGCTGCACATATCCAACATACTGTTACACACGCATTTTCTTTTCAACTGTTTACGTTCACTTAAGACATAACGACTATGTTTCACAAGGATACTTGCCTATACATGATTTTTTGTGAATTTGTCCATTTAAGCGCTGAGAGGCAGCTTTCTGTTTGCACACAGAAAATGTATTGAAAACGTCATGTGATTACTGTACTGAATTCCTGTAATAAATGTAGGGAACCACTCGTTATACATTGTAACAGCCTTTAGAGCAGTTACTTTGGTTTTGAGCTGTGGTACCTCTACCATGCTCTAGGGGGCTCTCCAGTTTACTTTTCCTCTGAATAAAAGACAGGGAGAAGAAGAGTAGGGTATGTTTGGTTAAAGAGAAGCATGGCCTCCTTCTGTTAACCTTATGTGTAGTCCGGATTGAGAAACTGTGGTTTTAAGCTCATCCAAAAGGACTTTTTGTATATGCCTCCACAAAGTTAGAATGAAGATTCCCCCATTCCTATGCTGTAATATTCCTGGTGGGGATTCTGCTTAATCACTAACTTTTAAGTCATTTATTTTTGCAATATACATTCAGTCTATCATGGATAGAGATATAGTCACCTCCCAAACAGATTTCACAGCAGGGTCCTTTCATTCACGAAGAGAACCAATGAGAGACCTGATTACCACTTTTAGCGATTTATATATTAACTCAGATGAAGAAAGTGAAAGAGCTGAAGATAATGATCCTGATGAAGAGCTCCATTTTCCACCACCACCACCCCCATTGACTGTTGAATATGACTATCAATCATCGGCTGTAAACCCTATTCTAAATGCACGGGTTACCTCTTTAGAAGCACGGTTAATGGATTTGGAGAATGGGGTGAGTGAAAAAGTTTCATTGGTGGAGTTGGAGAAACAATGTAGGAAGCTGGAAGATAAAATGTCATATCTGGTGCAACGCGAATGTGAAAGGGTGAAACAACAGCTAGAGATGTTAGTGAAGGATCTGGGGCAATCCATGGTTGACTGCTTAAAGAGAAGAGATCGACAATTGGAACACAAGTTTCAGTCCATGACACCTCCTTCATCCACTCCGGTTGTTACAAGCCAGAACCCTCTAACTAACATCCATTGTGCAAAACCCCACAATTCTACTTATATTGAGCAATCTGCTCAAAGCAACCAGTCTTCATTACAATACAATCCACCAGTAAAACTTGAATTCCCTAGTTTCTCTAATTCCCAGGAAGATGATCCTGTTGTATTCGTCGAGCAGTGTGAGGAGTATTTTGCTGTACGTCCCTTGGATGAAGAAGAGATTTTAGCCTCCCTTACGGCTGTGCTAAAAGGAACTGCCAAGGATTGGTGGGGGGCCGAGCGAAGAAAAGTGAGCAACTGGAAACAGTTTAAGGAGAGATTCCTGAGTTCTTTTTTAAGTGAAGACCATGAGGAGGTAGCAGCTAGGAAGTTACTGGAAAGAAAGCAAGGGGTTAAGGAGAGCATTCGTGATTTTTCTTTTCATTACCGAGCTTTATGCCTGAGATGGAGGAAAGAAATGACGGAGAAGGAGATAGTTCAAGCAATTCTAAGGAACTGCAATCCCCGACTTGCTAGCCTGTTAAGAGGGACTATAAAAGATGTTGAGGAGCTGGTTCGTATAGGAACTCAAATCGAGCGAGACTTCGATGAGTCTAAGAGGTACTGGTGTCAAGCTAATGGTGAGGAGCAGAGGAAGAAAACGGCCGCCGCCGCCGAGCGTCAACGAAAATCTCCCTATGCAAGTAATCAAGTGATGCAAGCCTGCCAGCAACCAGTCTCACCACAAAATTATAAGAACATCGCCATTCCAATAGTCCTACAAGGCAGGTATGTCGTCTCCATTATTGATACAGGAAGTACCCTCTCGTTGATCAAAGAGTCCTTGTGGAAACAGTTGTGTTGGCAAGAACCATATCAGTCAGGCGAAGGCCAATCTTTTCTGTTGGCAAATGGACAAAGACAAACTGCAGTTGGGAAGGTTAATTGGAAATGTGAAGTGCAAGAACAAGTAGTGCCTTTGTCCCTTTACATCATGCGGGATATTGATCTAACTGTACCGATTATCCTTGGCATTGATTTTCTACTTGAGAGCAGGATGATACTAGACTTTAGCAAGGCTCAGTACAGTCTACCCACTGAAGAAGGAATTGAGGAAGCAAATTTTTTTCCCTTCCTTCAACACAATGTGTACCCTTCACTGCACTTTTACCTTGCTATACCTTCTCCTGGTGGCAATAACGATTCCAGACAGCAAATACAACAACTTTCCCAAGCAGCAGACACTGAAAACCATGTGAAGAAACAGTTGGAAGAATTGTTGTTAAGCTGGCCGTCAGTGTGTACCCAGGAGATTGGGCGGACTAGTGTTGTGAAGCACCGTATCATAACTACGGATGAGGTACCAGTGCGACGGCGTGCGTACCGGGTTTCTAGAGAAAAACAACAGTTTATTGAGTCAGAAGTACAGGAGCTTCTAAAACAGAGAGTTATCCAACCATCCACCTCTCCTTGGGCTGCTCCTGTAGTTGTAGTTCCGAAAAAGGATGGTGGCTCCAGATTCTGCGTTGATTATAGAGGTCTAAACTCTAAAACTCACTTAGATGCCTATCCTATGCCTCAAATTCAAGATATCCTCGAGTCATTGCACGGGGCTACAGTCTTTAGCACTCTCGACCTTAAGAGTGGTTACTGGCAACTAGAGATGGAATCGGACAGTAAGCAGAAGACTGCGTTTGTAACATCAACAGGGTTATATGAATTCTTGTGTCTTCCTTTTGGGCTGAAAAACGCTGCAGCTTCATTTCAGAGATTAATGGAACATGAGCTACGAGAAATCAAAGGAAAATGTTGCATGGTGTACATTGACGATATTGTTGTGTATTCCAAATCCATTTCTGAACATCTTCAACATCTGCATCAAGTTCTTGCATGTCTCCATAAAGCTGGCCTCACTCTCAACCTAAAGAAATGCCACCTCATTCAGAATTCCCTAATGTTTCTTGGACATGTTGTTTCAGGAAAAGGAGTGACAACAGACCCAACTAAGGTTGCTGCAGTAAAGTCTTTCCCAGTACCACAAAATGTCAAAGATGTACAAAGATTTTTGGGATTAGCGGGCTGGTATCACAGGTTCATACCCCAGTTTTCAGAGAAAGCTGCTCCCTTGCATTTTTTAAAACAAAAGAACGTCAAATGGTCTTGGGATGACCAGTGTCAACAAGCATTTGACATTCTCAAGCAAGACTTGGTACAAGCACCTGTATTGGTATCCCCTGACTTCACTAAACCTTTTCGTGTTCAGACGGATGCCAGTGACATTGGTCTAGGAGCCGTGCTCACCCAAGAGACGGAAGGAGAGGAACATGTCATTGCGTATGCTTCACGCTTACTCAGAGGAGCTGAGAAGGCGTACTCTGTCTCAGAAAAAGAATGTCTTGCTGTGGTATGGGCGGTGGAAAAGTGGAGACCATACTTGGAAGGAAGCCCATTCGAAGTGGTAACGGATCATGCTGCCTTAACATGGGCCTTTCAACATCCAAAACCATCGTCACGTCTTATTCGTTGGACAATTCGTTTGCAAGGCTTCCATTTTACAGTAAGGTACAGAAAAGGGCAGTGTAACGTAGTTCCAGATGTGTTGTCTCGAAACCAAGTACCCAATAACCCATCTGACTCGCTTTTTCTTACGACCGTTGCCAACACCAATGCTCAATCATGTAATTTGCCAGTAGACCTTACCCAAATTGCAGCATCACAAAGTAGTGACAGTGAAATTCAAGAGCTGATGTCTAAAGCTGGAAAGCACACATCAGTGGATGTTACCCGAGTGCAGTATGTGATAGAAAATGGCTTACTGTTTCGTAGTGTTCCTGATGGGAAAAAAGGCCAGAAGCTCCAGCTGGTAATACCCGAACTCCATCGACAAGTTTTCTTACACTACGCACACGACAATCCTCTTAGAGGGCACTTGGGAAAGTTAAAAACTCTGCTAAGACTGTTGGAGACTGTGTATTGGCCCAGTATTCGAGGCGATGTATGGAAATACTGCAAGAACTGCCACATCTGTCAAAAATTCAAACCTTCTCAGAAAAAGCCGTCTGGTCTATTACAAAGCACCCAAGTTGTAGAACCAGGATACATGCTTGGGATTGATCTCATGGGTCCTTTCCCTAGGAGTAGCAAACAAAATGGATATTTGCTTGTGGTGGTGGATTATTGCTCAAAGTGGGTAGAGCTGTTTCCGTTAAGGACTGCCAAGGCACCTCATATTGCCAAAATACTGATAGAGGAAATCTTTACTAGATGGGGAACTCCTGCATATCTAGTGTCAGATAGAGGAACACAATTTACCTCTCAGCTAATTAATTCAGTGTGCAAACAATGGGGAGTTGTGCAAAAGTTAACCACTGCTTACCACCCACAGACAAACCTCACCGAACGAGTAAACAGGAATTTGAAGACCATGATAGCATCCTATGTGGAAGAGCATCATCACCAATGGGACAAGTGGTTGGCTGAATTTAGGTTTGCTATAAATTCGGCCTGGCATGAAAGCACTAGGTTTACTCCCGCTGAGGTGGCTTTGGGAAGGAAACTGAAAGGACCATTGGAAAGGGCTTTACAGTTAACTCCTAACCCTGGCAGCTATATCCAACCGTCTGTGGAACGTCAGAAAGACCTAATTGAAAGGGTCAAGGAAAATGTTGCACGAGCACAAGCCAAACAGAAAAAATATTACGACCAACGACACCAGCAGATAAAGTATCAGGTCGGAGACATAGTTTGGGTGCGAACACATCCTTTATCAAAGGCTGATGAAGGCTTTATGGCTAAACTTTCCCCAAAATGGAAGGGCCCTGCTAAAATTGTTAGGAGATTAGGCCCTGTAAACTACCAAGTCTCATTAATGTCTGATCCTTCCAATTTTGATACCTATCACATTCAGAATCTTAAAATTTGCCATGGTGGGCAAATTTTTCATTGAGCGGGGGGATATGTAACAGCCTTTAGAGCAGTTACTTTGGTTTTGAGCTGTGGTACCTCTACCATGCTCTAGGGGGCTCTCCAGTTTACTTTTCCTCTGAATAAAAGACAGGGAGAAGAAGAGTAGGGTATGTTTGGTTAAAGAGAAGCATGGCCTCCTTCTGTTAACCTTATGTGTAGTCCGGATTGAGAAACTGTGGTTTTAAGCTCATCCAAAAGGACTTTTCGTATATGCCTCCACAAAGTTAGAATGAAGATTCCCCCATTCCTATGCTGTAATATTCCTGGTGGGGATTCTGCTTAATTATGCCAATAGCATCCTTGGATTAATTGAATCAGACTGAGATCTGGAGGTTTGAGTCGAACAAGGACATCATTTTGCAACGTACCCTAAACTGAAGCTTGGTTTGACGGAAGCTAAGATATGAGATGAACTACTGAACTGCTTGCTCCTTCTTGGTTTGACAAACCTCTATCTTCATTTGTATTTTGCATAAAGACCTGTCAAGGAAAGACATTCTATGGACAATGATCAGATAAGCTCGGTTCTTGCATATCTTCAATTGTTGATTCACTGTTTTGGTAGTCTTGTGTGACTTAATTGATATAAACACTTTTGCAATTACATGGGTATTTGTACTTGGTTTGTGTGTTTCTGAGTCTGGTTAAATCTATAATAGTCAATGAAGTCCTCCCTTATAAATTTATTAGTGATACGCCCTTCTGAGTGTTCTCTGAAGGACGGTTACAACATAAATCATGTAACAGTTCATGTTTTCACTTTACTAGGTTTTATTCAAATCACACATGTGTGCGAGTGAACGATCAGCATTCAAGAGCATGCAACAGAAGTGCATGCTCTCGTTTTGCTTTCTCTCTCTCTCTCTCTCTCACACACTTTCTCTCACTCTTTGCCGTCAGTTAACATTAGTAATATGCTCCTCATTTTACTTTCTTTGCCATATCCGACCAAACTACAAAGGTACCTAGGCCCCCCCCCCCCCCCCCCCCGGAGGCCCCTCGTGTCTACGCTACTGGCACAGACTGACGTTCTCTCTGGTATGGAGCCCCCAAGGTGACAAGGTGACTTAAAAAAATGAGATGGAAGGAAATTTTCACATTTCTCTCTATATATTACTATATAATATTACACATCAGCAGGAATACAGTGCATTTAAAGCTGGAGCAGGCAGTCAATCAAAGGATTCAGCACACAAGGACACCATTGACGCCGTAGGACCCATCCTTTTCAATACCCATAATTCGGATCAATAACTCACCTGAAAGTGGTGGGCGCTGTAGATCGTCAGTATCATCCTGTGCCAGAAGTTGCCTTGGTCACCATTGCGAACCCACAACAAGTTTCCCCGACCACTGTTACTTGTGCGCATGTACACAGCCAAACGGAACACATTTTGGCCAAACATGTGATAGTGGAACCTGAAAATGCATGGTGGTTTGGGTTCAGGACCTCGGCGAGGAGTTGGAAGAAAAGGCCGACTGATGAGAACAGCAGTGTCTTTGAACTTCTGTGGGTCTGAAGATTCAATATAGAGGAAGTGGCCATCCGCATTGGCATGTGTGTGGTCCTTCCATGGGCCTGTGTTGAAAGTAGGAGTGGGTCCTTGGATACGGGTCCAATCAAACATATCCTCCTCTGGTTCCTGAGTCCAGCTACACAGGCCTTCCTCAAAGTCACACATTAGCTCCGGGGCTGATGGGAGAAAAAAAGATCATTGTAAACCAATTGACTAAAAAGAGCTAACGTCAAACAATAAACTGCTTCATTGACCGTTTAAAGCTCCACTAATACTGACAGCAGTTTTCCTCATCTGTTCCATCTCCACAGTCATCGATCAGGTCACAGATCAGAGAAAAGCTCACACATGCTTTGCTCTGGAGGCAGTGAAGGTGATATGGAGTAGGGCACATCTCCACAGCCTCGGGCAATGAGCAGTTATGGAACATAATATCATCTAGGGCAGAGACTCCCTCATACACGCCCAGGCTCAGTTTTGCAACTGAGATATAGAAAGGCCTGGTCTGCCTGCCAATCTGCACAGTTATAGGGTGCCACTGGTTACCTTGGTTGTACAGTGTTTGCCAAAGTAAAGTGATACTGTCTAAGCCGTCTATCAGCAGGTGCATTTCAGCAGCACCAACAGAATGGCCAGAATTATAGTGCCTGTAAGCAAAACAATCAACATTACTATTAAAATATGAACACTTCGTGTAAGAAATTATTTTGTAAAGCAGTTAAGAATATTGTTTGATTCCGTTTTTTTATATGTATAAATAAACATACATTTTATTACATACATAATATTAACATACATTTTTAAATTCTAATATTATTTTGATTAATTTATAATTCATTTATTTCACCAAGCTAAGAAAGAGGTAAGGTCCGAGCCTTAAGTCACTTGGCAAATTATTCATCCCTTACCAGAAGGTCATGACACAATTTGAACTTGCTTGCTGGAATGTAGGACTGCGCAGCAAAGCCTGCTGGGAAAACCTGCTGCTCTTCTTGAAAATAAACATGAAGTGGCCTTGAAGGGAGAGAAAAAGAGACAGTAAAATGCAAACTTGTAATATTATATTGTACATTATGTTGCTCATAAATTAGTAGATTTTGTGACATTTAAAAAATCATTCATTTGAATTCAGTTCCAATGAACAATGGAAATGACATTTGCAACCATTAATTTGAACATCACGGCAGTCCACAATTATGTACAGGAGCACACAAAGCAGCAGTATTTTACCTCTAGTTTACACTCCCAGATGATGTGTAGGTAAACATTATCATTTAAATGGGATGTTACTAAAGATGTTTCAGAGCTATTGCAAACTATGTGAAGTAGGGCCCTATGACTTCCGCCAGTCATAAAAACGGAATTTACTGTATAATGTGAAATTTCATGGAATTTGTAAAAAAAATTATGAATAAATAAAAAGCAGGTCAGTACCCTTAAAGGTGATTTGTTCCAGAAACATTTTTTGTTATGCTGATTGAAAGTCTCTTCACATCCTGATAGCAATCAATAAGTTATGAGGTCTATATGTATTTAGCAGTGTCGGATTGGGGCGGTTCATGACTTGAATTTCAATGACAATAATTTTCAATGGCAATTAACGCTGAATCCAAGCTTCAGCAGTCAGGTGGTACAGGTCAGTGCTCTTAAGTTGTTTATTGTAATGGCTGAACCGAACAGACACGCACAGTTACTTCTTATATTTAACAAATAATCCTTAAAACTCCACAACCAACAAGCAAACTGTGAATAAAAGTGTGTGACAAACCACCAAAAACCTCTGGCTAACATACCAGCAAATGGTTTTATGACCCCCTCCCCCAAAAGAATGCAAGGAGAGGTACTCTCACTGCATTCCTTTATGTCAAGACACCTAATGTCCATAAGAATAGACTTTTCCCCCACATTAATTCATAGATAAACCTTGCTGTTAATGAACATGCTTTGACATTTCAGATGGTTAAATGACACTTTTCATAGCTTCATCCCCCTTGTTCTGTTCCGGTCATTTGCTTTCACTTTTCCATTTCCCATGAGTGCGTGATTTGTGTGTATGTGTTTAGATTAGTTATGTGCTCGTGATTAAGTTATTAAAACTTTAGTTAAAGCTGCAGTCCGTAGTTTTTCCTCTTTGTCGCCATCTCTGTTTGAAATCTGCAATTGCAGTTATTCGCGGAATTATCAACTTTACGTGGGTTGTGCCTCGGCATGGCACAGCGCGGATGAATCCAATGTTTTGAGGAGAATGTGCGGCTGTCAGTCACTGTGCCGGTGTGGAGACTGGCATTCGGAATCACAGATTCTACTTTTTGGAAGTATGGCCAACATAAGAATTTTCACTGGAAAATGTCATCTGAACAAATAACATCCACTTTTGTTCTGACAAAAAGCATTGCAGTAAATCACGCTGATTAAATCCAACAATCGCTTATCATATCACGTCAAACCGTGCAAACTATACTTTGTTCTCAAATTGTTAATGTTCAGCATTGAATGACTACATTTAATGCCCTTCCGATATTTATCCTTGTTTTCGCATGGGCCCGGATGCAGTCTCTTTTTTTCTGTAGCCACTCCAAAGTCTTTTGCATTTTACAACGGGTGAATCTCCTGTTGTCACTGGTGATTGTCGATTGAACCTTTCTGGATCCGTCATCAAATTGATAAGTTTAATTATATCAAGTGCTGTGAGAAAAGGCTATAAATCTCCACCTCCAACATCCTCACACGCAACATAGCCTACTAGCCGAGACTCCTTCTTTATGTGTACAGATGTGACGTAATGACGCAAATACATGCCCGAATTTTCCACGGAAATCCACCAGTACCACTGGAATTAAAAACATTATTACAAGCTTACCGTTTTGAATCGAGCTAAGGCAAGCAGGTAGTTTTGAACACTGGATGGTTATGTACTTGCTCAAAAAGTCTTTGTATTTTGGATAATTTTTAACCCAAAAAAGTTACGGACTGCAGCTTTAACTTTTAGTAAATAAAAAAAGAGTTCCCTGATTCTGATTCTGCCTGCAGATTAATGTCACTTAAACAATTCTTGATCTTGCTACATGCCCTGATTAGTAGACTACTGTACAGTAAGAAAGTTATTTCCCTTACCCGGAAATTAACATTTCTTAGAATTAATTAAAGTACGAACGGATTAATTGATGGTAATATTAGTTTAACTACATCAAGTTAATTCGATTAACTGATCCAAATATTCATAATTATTTATAACAAGTTATTATTTATTATTAATATTTCCATTTTAAACTAATTTTCTACATTATGTTCATTATTATTGAAATGTTATGTGTTATGAGGTAGTTTAATGGCATCTCTCCAGACACTTTTGTTTGCTCCCTGCTGTGTGCATTCATGTGTTTTGAAGGAGGCGTTTGCCATTTCCATCACTCGTTTTTGATACAATACTTGCGAATTAAAACAGGGTGATGGAAGCATAGCTATAGACTAGTGACTGTGAATATTAAACTGCAAAATTACTATTTAAAAATGAATCCTGCATGTTCTGCGTGTCTCTGTGTGAATGAATTGCTCAGACATGCGATTTGATTTACCACACACGCTTGTGGTGTTCTCAGCCTCTGCCGCCTCAGTTTATGAGGACATTAAACTCCATACATCTCCAGAGCTGCTCTGAGAGTCACTTCATCAGAATTTTACCATTTCATTTGAGAAAAACTAACGTCATTTCATAAACACACAGAAACTCAAAGGTCTTCACGGCAACCCGTCAAAAAAAAAGTTTGGTTTAACTTGAAGAAATTGTGACAGAAATATATTACTGTTGTACAGTAGAATTTAGCTACATCTCAATGTAATAATAATAATAATAACACTAATAATAAATTATTATTAAATCTTTATTTTTTTTAAAGGAATAATCACAATTGGCCATTAAAATGAAATCCAGAAAACTTAAAACAGAAAACACAGAATTTGGTAAAAAAAATCAAACGGAATTTGAGGAAAAAATAAATAAAACGTATTTCATAGAGCCCTAAACATGTAATTTTAGTTAAACTTTTAATAAATTGTTGTTAAACTGTATAAGTTTCATGATTTCCATTAATTAGACATGCTTTTTGATTACAAAAAATGTATTTAACCATTCAAATTGAGTCTACAATTTAGCATCTTTTGGGGTTGACAGAGTAACTAAAGTGTGAGACAAAGGCATTTCATGTGTTACTCTCACCTGCACTTGTATTAGTCGAGTGGTCCTGGGGTGGTGTTTGGTCTACATAATCTATGGAGACTGCATCAGCTGAGCCTCTTACCCATTCAAATCCATCACCCTGGATGAGCTCATACCAACCACATGAGTCAGACTCGAAATCACACTGTGCCGCTGAAAGTCAAATTAACATTATGAAGGAATAATAAAATAATAATGTAAAGGATAAAACTACCCTTTCAAAGCAGTGTATTTTTTTTAACAAATGCTTATGCAAAAAACTTTTGCTTATTTTTATTATTTTTTTCAATTGCTTATTGTAAATGTAAAAGTAAATGTTTCTTAAAGGGGAAATATAATGGTTCTAAAAAGAACATTATTTTGTGTATTTGGTTTAATGCAATGTGTTTACGTGGTTTTAGGTTTAAAAAAAAGTAATTATTTTACACATACCATACATTATTGTTGCTCCTCTATGCCCCTCCTTTCTGAAAAGCGTCGATTTTTACAAAGTTCATCATTCTGAAAAGCGCGGTGTGCTCTGATTGGCCAGCAATTCAGTGCATTGTGATTGGCCCAAATACCTTACGCATGTGACAGAAATGTCACGCCCCTTACCATATTTGGAACAGCAGCTCCATCAATAGCAAAGCAATAATGACAGGTGATAATGTCAATTCGAGCCTGAATCTGATCCGGAAAATGCAGATGACCAAGCTGATCGATCAACTTTGCCAGCGTGTCTGGACCAGATAGTATCAGATTGGTAAGGTTTTATTTCATTGGGGACATAATTACTGATACTAATAACTAAATACTGTCTTTTTACGCGTTGCGCTACGGGTGGGTGGGGCGGGAGAACACTGTGTAAACATAAAACCATGTCTGCATTTGTGATCGTAGAAATGACAAACAAGCGCTACTTTATTATATGCTCAAAACTCGCGTTTGAATAGTCAGTAGCAAATTATTAAAATATGAAAACATACTTACAGGCTGTGTCTTTGATTCAGAAGCACCAGACTGTACTTGCAAAGATTGCCCTACTTTTCAGAATTAGCCTTTGTGCACAGCCGGCCTTGTACTCTCCCAGGTTCTGGAAATAGTCCTCCGAAAAATGCACAGCACACAGTCGAATATTTTGTTTGAACTGTTCTGGAACAGTGTTGTAAATAAAGCTTAACCACTGTTTTCTAATTATGTCCTCTTTTGGAAGTTCAAACAAAGTAGTTTGGCTTTCGCAAAGAAAAACACAGCGTCTCCACGACATGGCGCGTCGGCGGCAACAATTATACAGCGAGAATAAAAGTTACGCCTTCTTTCTTTGCGTATACTGTACATTTGGGTGGTGTTATGAAACTCTGGCCCCACACACTGACGTAGATTTGTGGGGGCGTGTTTGAATGAAGCGTTTTAGGAAAGCGTGGCTGAGCCTTAACTTTTACAAAGAAATTCTCTTAAGGTTTGAGACTTTGAGCTTTGTAACTCTGCAGATCTTATACATGCACAAACAGCTGCATAACACACTAAAGAAAAAGGAAAACAAGAAATCGCATTATATGACCCCTTTAAACAGTGACATGGCTCATATTCCAGTGAAATCATGTCAACTTTAAGCTGTTTTGATCTTTGAGTCCATTTACTTACAACAGTTGGCCTCATCCTCTCCATTGGGGCAGTCTAAAGAAAAGTCACACACTTTCACCCCATCCACACAGACATTTTCCCCACAGTCAAAGTGAGTTGAAAGGGGTGCCTTGATGTCAGTCTCTGAAGAAAACAATAAAGCCAACACATATATATTATAGAAAAGGTAAGCAAAAGTGAAGTGAAGTCTCTCATGAAGTGGAGAGCTTCTGAGAGCTCCTTCCTGCATCATCACCTTTGTTAACCATATCATGTGATGTAGATCTGAACATGGCCACATTATTATGATTAATTGGACTGTCCAAGGTACTGCTGAAATAATTCACAATAATGTGGTACCGTAACACACACACACACACACACACACACACACACACACACACACACACACACACACACACACACACACACACACACACACACACACACACACACACACACACACACACACACACACACACACACACACACACACACACCTTCCTCTGAGACACTTGGTAATAAAATATACAGTCAGCTTTGTTCTGTTCTGTCTGTATTTATGGTTCTCATAAACAGTTAAGCATTTTTTATGATAAATGTATCAAATATAGTAAATGACTTACTGAACAGCTTTAAGATTAAATCTTAAAATGTAGATCTAAAAAATCTTCATAAGATAATAAAACCACTCGCACTTGCATATACTCTAAATCTAACTGATGTCTCTTGCTCCTTCTATCTTCGGCTGAACTCTAAATTGGAAAGCTGCTGATGTTCCCTTCTGCCTATCACCATTGTCCCTCTGGTGTCCCAGTTCATCCAGCAAAGGGCTATACATGTATTAGACCTTATTTACAGCTTTATATCCCTGAATCTCTTGAGCTCTCTGCACCTCACACCATTCAGAAATCGCATCAAAGTGAGCACAGCAATCACATAACTTCATCTTTGTGCCTTTACGAACAGCTACATCATGACCCAAACATGGACATCTGAAGGAGGAGCAATCATACATACTGAATAACATACTGAACTAGAATGTACATTTCCTGAAGAAAATGTGAGTGGTGCTTGCAGTGGCAAAATTCAGCACAGTTGCTAGGGTGTTTCTAGTGGGTTGCTAAGGTGTTCTGGGTGGTTACTAGGTGGTTGCTAGGGTATTCTGGGTGGTTGCTATGGTGTTGCTATGCGGTTGCTAAGGTGTTCAGGGTGGTTGCTAGTGTGTTGCTAGGTGGTTGCTAGGGTGTTGCTAGGTGGTTACTATGGTGTTACTAGGCGGTTGCTATGGTGTTCTGGGTGGTTGCTAAGGTGTTCTGGGTGGTTGCTGGGGCATTGCTAGGGTGTTCTGGATGGTTGCTATGGTGTTGTTAGGCGGTTGCTAGGGTATTCTGGGTGGTTGCTATGGTGTTGCTAGGGTATTTTGGGTGGTTGTTAGGGCGTTTCAAAGCAGTTTCTAGGGTGTTCAGGGTGCTTGCTAGTGTATTCTGGGTGGTTGCTATGGTGTTACAAGGTGGTTGGTAGTTGGTAGGGATGTCCCGATCCGATCACATGATCGGAAATCGGGCCCGATCACGTGTTTTCAGACTCGATCGGAATCGGACGTTACCTCCCGATCAGGACTCGGATATATATATATATTCTCATTATTTTTTAACACATCAATATTTATGCGGTGGCACAGAGTTACGCCGGTTTCACATTGCACGCGTTAGTAAGCAGCGCAGGAGCAGTGCATACGTATGGTGAGCAGGAACAGGACACGTGCGTTTTGCTTTCACACTGGCAGCGTTTGTTACGCGCGGCTGAACCGCAGCGTGTGTAGGCTACAGACAGAGTACTCCATAATGGATAAGTTGGCATTGCTTTTTTTCGTTTTCAAATACATTTAAGAGAAAAGACTTGTCAAGAAGCTTATTTTATTAATAATTTCATTTATATAACTTTTGTTTCATCTTTGATTTTATTGTTATGGCAACAAGTTTGTTTTTGGACATTTGTTTTCTTTTTAAATTGCTGTTGGTCATTTGATTGACTGTTTAAAACACAATAGATATCATCAATGCACTTTTTGGATAAAACTGCGGTGTATTTTGGCCATGATCAATGTATTGTCACTTTAATTCAGCAAAAGCGGCGCAGCAAAAATAGACTCGGCGCCGAAACGATCGCGGCACTGCTGCTCTGCTCTACTACGCACTGCCGCGCCGCCTCTGCGCGCGGTGTGAATGCTCTAAAGCCTGGTTTAATCTGTTAACATGGGCGGCGAAAAAAAAAAAACGCGCTGCACGCTCTGCTAACAGTGCAGTGTGAAACCGGCGTAAGAGTTAGGAGTGCAGTTCCTAAAAGCACATTACTGGCTTTGCAAACACTGTAGCACTTTTATTTTTTATTTGTTTACATGCCTGCCGGGTATTTTAAGTTGAGTTGCTATTTGTTTATGTGGCAGTATAGGTGTTTGACTTCAGGCTACTATTGGTTGCGTCAGGTTTATTTATTAAGCCTATCACAGCTAAAGGCGGAGCATATATATACCTGCCCTGTATTGAGTCCCGTCACAAAGCTTCCTTGCTTTTCCGGTTCCGCATGCTGTGAAGAGGCATGCGGGAAAATTGTTTGTGTGGTCCCATGGCATATAGGAGAATGAGTACTGTCTCCCATGGTTGATGTGTTTGCAGCCTCTTCACAGGTAGGAACGCGGTCGTTTGTAGCGTCTTTCCTTCCCTTATAGGGCAGTGGGTAAATTGAAATGCCTTGTGTTTTATGTTACAGCGTGCACGTTGATTTGTGGGCACTTCGGACTGCCGTGACTGGGATTCCTCGTACCCCAAGTATGCAGGTTATTTGTATATGTGCGTCATGCTCTGATATGTCTTTTAATTAAAGTTGTCGTTTCAGAAGCGCAGCGTATTCTGCCGAGTAGCGGGGAGGATTCCGTTGTTGGGGTTACCCGACGTTCGCTCGTTGATTACGGAGCGCTGCTGTTTTGCTGCTGTCTCAACTATATTAAAACGAAAGGATTCGCGTCAATTTCATTCCACTCTGGCTGCGGCCGAACAAGAAACTGTTAGTGCTTTAATGGCGTATGCAGGTTGACAGGAGGAATATCGCCGCCCTGCAGTTTTAGCGTGTTTGTGCGTGTGTGTGTGTGTGTGCGTGTGTGTGTGTGTGTAGGCAACGTGCGAGTGTGTGAATGTTTACAAGGAGAGTGTTGTGTGTTTGGTTATTGTTTTCTTTCTAAGGTTCATTGTTTAGTTATTTTGTTATTTTGTATCTGTTTCTACTGTGAACTGTATGTAATTATTCTCTGTATATTCTGTTTTTGATTTCGTTAGGAGTTGAGTGTCCAAGAGCAAAGGGGCGGGGCTTGACTTGATTATTTTTGTGCTGTGGATGTGCACCGGTGTGAAGGTGATACTGATGTGGTTATTGCTTTGGTTTTTCTTTTGCATTTTTGGTGTTACTTACGGAGTGTTGTAGTGCTCATTGAGTGTCCCCCCTGCTGGCCTCACTCAGTCCTGTTGTCTGATTATTTGAGTTGTGTTTTTGGTTTAATGTATTTATTTTGTATTTATGTTGTGAAGTTCGTGTAACTTATCGTGGAAGTATTATTTTGAACAATTGTCCTTGTCTTGTCCTTGTCTTGAATTATTACACCTGTGTCCTCTAGAAAAATTAAACAATTATTTATTCATCCACGTCTCTTGTCTTATAAGAGGGAAACAAATCTGTGCAGCCTATTTATTAGGTTGGTATTCCTGGGTTGGGAACTCCCAGGTGGCGTAGTCATTACATTAGATCTTTAGTAATTCCTCTTCATGCCACATTTGGCGTAGTACGGCAGGGTTTCCCATACTTGAGACAGAGACGTGGGTGTTTATTTTTGTGAATTGTTTTGGGGTTGTGTTTTGTTTTTTTGTTTTTTTCTCCTCTCCTTTCTAGAAAAGCAGCAAAACAGCAGTGCCCGTTGAGTCGTCCAATTTTCGGTTGTGCCTGCCTTGAGGGGGTTCTGTTTTTGGTAAGTAAGTGGCATATTGTAATCATGAGTGAGGAACTCCAAGAGCTCAGGGAGTTGGTGGCGCAGTTGCGAGCCGATAATGAGATGTTACATCAAGAACGTGCCCCTGGTGACGCAAACGTTTTGCCCATTACACCCCCGGCCCCGCCCATTGGTGCTAATGTTGGTTTGATTGAACGATTTTTGTACCAAGGGATGGGAGGTGCCCTAAGTTTAATGGCCGGTCAGGCATTGCCATTAGCGAGTGGATTGAGGAGGCTCGGGCCGGTATTCGAATTCGTCATTTGTCTATTCCAGTCATTGAGTAGCCATCATGGCAGAGAACTTGTGCATCACTTGTTTCTCGGTGTGTAGCCGTCATGGCAAGAGAACTTGTAACTAGTATCTCATTCGCGTTTTTTTATTGAGTAGCCGTCAAGGCAGAGAACTTGTGCATCACTTGTTTCTCAGTGTGTAGCCGTCATGGCAAGAGAACTTGTAATAAGTATCTCATTCGTGTTTTTCATCGAGTAGCCGTCAAGGCAGAGAACTTGTGCATCACTTGTTTCTCAGTGTGTAGCCATCATGGCAAGAGAACTTGTAACCAGTATCTCATTCATGTTTTTCATCGAGTAGCCGTCAAGGCAGAGAACTTGTGCATCACTTGTTTCTCGGTGTGTAGCCGTCATGGCAAGAGAACTTGTAACTAGTATCTCATTCGTGTTTTTCATTGAGTAGCCGTCAAGGCAGAGAACTTGTGCATCACTTGTTTCTCAGTGTGTAGCCGTCAAGGCAGAGAACTTGTGTCGCTCGGTATGAGTGCCAGTCCGCTTGGATGTTGTGAGTACGATGACGCCTATCCATTGTTCTCTGTAGATGTTGTGAGTACGATGACGCCTATCCATTGTTCTCTGTAGATGCTTCGAGTACGATGATGCCTATCCATTGTTCTCTGTAGATGCTTCGAGTACGATGATGCCTATCCATTGTTCTCTGTAGATGCTTCGAGTACGATGATGCCTATCCATTGTTCTCTGTAGATGCTTCGAGTACGATGACGCCTATCCATTGTTCTCTGTAGATGTTTTGAGTACGATGACGCCTATCCATTGTTCTCTGTAGATGTTTTGAGTACGATGACGCCTATCCATTGTTCTCTGTAGATGCTGTGAGTACGATGATGCCTATCTATTGTTCTCTGTAGATGTTGTGAGTACGATGACGCCTATCCATTGTTCTCTGTAGATGCTGTGAGTACGATGATGCCTATCCATTGTTCTCTGTAGATTTTAAGTGCGGCGAAGCATATCCGTCGCCCTCTGTAAATGATTTTAAGTGTTGTCGCTATGATGGCTCCTTTTTAATTTAGTCTCTGCCCACTTTAGGCCCTGGAATTGAGTGGCAAGGGTTTGCTTATCGTCGGGGCGACGATACAGAAGTGAGGGGTAGAATGTGGCAGTATAGGTGTTTGACTTCAGGCTACTATTGGTTGCGTCAGGTTTATTTATTAAGCCTATCACAGCTAAAGGCGGAGCATATATATACCTGCCCTGTATTGAGTCCCGTCACAAAGCTTCCTTGCTTTTCCGGTTCCGCATGCTGTGAAGAGGCATGCGGGAAAATTGTTTGTGTGGTCCCATGGCATATAGGAGAATGAGTACTGTCTCCCATGGTTGATGTGTTTGCAGCCTCTTCACAGGTAGGAACGCGGTCGTTTGTAGCGTCTTTCCTTCCCTTATAGGGCAGTGGGTAAATTGAAATGCCTTGTGTTTTATGTTACAGCGTGCACGTTGATTTGTGGGCACTTCGGACTGCCGTGACTGGGATTCCTCGTACCCCAAGTATGCAGGTTATTTGTATATGTGCGTCATGCTCTGATATGTCTTTTAATTAAAGTTGTCGTTTCAGAAGCGCAGCGTATTCTGCCGAGTAGCGGGGAGGATTCCGTTGTTGGGGTTACCCGACGTTCGCTCGTTGATTACGGAGCGCTGCTGTTTTGCTGCTGTCTCAACTATATTAAAACGAAAGGATTCGCGTCAATTTCATTCCACTCTGGCTGCGGCCGAACAAGAAACTGTTAGTGCTTTAATGGCGTATGCAGGTTGACAGGAGGAATATCGCCGCCCTGCAGTTTTAGCGTGTTTGTGCGTGTGTGTGTGTGTGTGCGTGTGTGTGTGTGTGTAGGCAACGTGCGAGTGTGTGAATGTTTACAAGGAGAGTGTTGTGTGTTTGGTTATTGTTTTCTTTCTAAGGTTCATTGTTTAGTTATTTTGTTATTTTGTATCTGTTTCTACTGTGAACTGTATGTAATTATTCTCTGTATATTCTGTTTTTGATTTCGTTAGGAGTTGAGTGTCCAAGAGCAAAGGGGCGGGGCTTGACTTGATTATTTTTGTGCTGTGGATGTGCACCGGTGTGAAGGTGATACTGATGTGGTTATTGCTTTGGTTTTTCTTTTGCATTTTTGGTGTTACTTACGGAGTGTTGTAGTGCTCATTGAGTGTCCCCCCTGCTGGCCTCACTCAGTCCTGTTGTCTGATTATTTGAGTTGTGTTTTTGGTTTAATGTATTTATTTTGTATTTATGTTGTGAAGTTCGTGTAACTTATCGTGGAAGTATTATTTTGAACAATTGTCCTTGTCTTGTCCTTGTCTTGAATTATTACACCTGTGTCCTCTAGAAAAATTAAACAATTATTTATTCATCCACGTCTCTTGTCTTATAAGAGGGAAACAAATCTGTGCAGCCTATTTATTAGGTTGGTATTCCTGGGTTGGGAACTCCCAGGTGGCGTAGTCATTACATTAGATCTTTAGTAATTCCTCTTCATGCCACATTTATATATTAGACTTTTTTTATATTTACTGTTGCATTAAGTCCAAAAGTGAAGAATTTATGTATTACTTGATTGTTCAAGCTACCTCACAGAAGTGCTCTGTTTGTTAACAGAGTTGTTGAATGTTAAAATAAGGTGAATTAAATAAAAAATAAGGAACATCCTGGATCTGTTTTTTCGCTCTTCTTTATTATTTTTTTATGTATTAAGTATCGGATCGGGACTCGGTATCGGCAGATACTCAAAATCAAATGACTCGGACTCGGACTCGAGGGCAAAAAAACCTGATCGGGACATCCCTAGTAGTTGGTATTCACAGATGGTTAATATGGAGTTTTTATAGAGTTCTTAGCATGTTCTTGGCATGATTTATCACTTAACTAATCACTATTAGCATGTAGCTATTCACTGTTAGCATGTATAGCATGTTGGAAGTGCTGTTTGCAAGCATGAGTCAAAAGAGCCAACCCTCATGTATCTACGATGTTCCGATGCAGAGATATACTGTAGTTCTTGCTAAACAGTTGCTAGGGTACTTTGTTTGGTTGCTAGGAAGTGGCTTGGCAGCTGCAAATGATGATACTTCAAAAGCTCCTTGCCAGTATGAATGATAACAACCCCCATGCCTCTATGACATTCAGATTAGAAGATATCCCTCTTTGGGTTTGGGTTGCTAGGGTGCTAGACAATGGTTGCTAGGGTGTGGCCAGGAAGTGCTGAAGGTGTCTCATGATTGGCTGTTTGCTGTCCCAAGTCAAATGAGACCACCCTTATGTTTCTATGACACTTCTATCCAAAGATATCCCTTTGATCTCTTTCAGTGGAAGTCTGTGGAACTTGTTGCTATGGTGCTCTAAATGGTTGCTAGGGCGTGGCTTGATAGCTTCACAATGATCCTGAGAGACTGATTGGTCGTCTGACTAAAATGAGCCCGCCCCCTTGTCTCTATGACACTGTGATCCAGAGTTATGTTCAATACAAAATCCCTATGCAATTTACCATAGTAGGAAAAGCATGTGTTTCATGGGCCATCCCTTGACCATAGTATGTCAATGGGGCAACTTTGGGCGCCTCCTGCCCCCTAGGGGTACAACTTTTACCCCATTGTGAGGTATGTGAGCCTGCCAGCATCTTCAAATGTGGTAAACCACACGTTTCTGCGAAATCCTCGCTCAGATCTATGACTCATCAAAGTTTGTTGCAATGCAAAGTCTATGGGACTTTTTTGGCCGCTTTTTTGCCCCTGGGGCGAACACTGTACACCCGTTCTCTTATAAAAGTCATAGCACACCTCTCCTCAATAATCCACATGATTTGACGCCTCATTCATGGGGCTGTGACAAAAGCTGCGGGAGGAGTAGCGTAGCGCGCCAAACTTTTCCACGGAATAATAATATGAGTAATAATAACAATAGTGATGCCTTGCCTTTGGCAAGCACCACTAATAAAGCATATGTTTTAAGATTATAAAAAGAAAAAGTTCACCCAAAAATAATAATTCTCACATCATTTACTCACCCTAATGTCGTATCAAACCAGAACAGTAAAGATGATTTTTTTTCTACCTTAAAATGAAAAGTCAATTTCATTGACTTTCACTTTATAGGCAAAAACATTCTTTTAAATACCTTATTTTATGTTTCACAGAAGAAAGAAACTCATAAAGGTTTGTAACAACATGAATGTAAATAAATGAGTCCATAATTTAAATTTTTAGTTGAACTTTCTTGGTAAACTTCCAAAGTGAAGTTACTTTTTTGGATTTAGACAGCCTAACTGGATTAGCAAAAAAGAACAAAAGATATATTAGTGTTCACTCACCTATGGCTGCCACACATTCTCTGCTGAAGGACAGATCATCAATCGCAACAACTTCATTTGGGTCACTGCTGTTGAATATCAATCCTCTAATCACAACCTGTAGATTCACAGCATTTATGTTTTACCGATTCAGCTATACACCATTCATACTTTTGTAACACTTTATTTTACAGTGTCCTTGTTACTTGTTATGATAGTAATATTGTGCATAATTACATGCAACTAACCCTAACCCACACCATAATCCTAACCCAAAAGTAAGTACATGTAGCTAAATATTAATACTCAGTTCTAACTGTATAATTATACTGTAACACGGACATCTTAAAGGGATAGTCCACCCAAAAATGAAAATTGACCCATGATTTACTCACCCTGAAGTCATCATAGGTGTATATGACATTCTTCTTTCAAACGAATACAATTGGAGTTATATAAAAAAAATGTCCTGGCTCTTCCAAGCTTTATAATGGCAGTGAATGGCTGGATGACTTTGGAAGTCCATCAAAGCGCATCTATTCATGATTAAAGTGCTCCACACGTCTCTTGGGGTTAATAAAGGTCTTCTGAAGTGAAGCGATAAGTTTGTGTAAGAAAAATATCCATATTTAAAGCTTTATCGACTAAAATAACTAGCTTCCGGCAGACGCCCCCCGTAATGACGAATGCGGTTGCCCAGCCCTGTTTGTTTGAACCACGAGAGGCGCCAATTGCCGGCATTATGTTGTGCGTTAAGTTCAAGCGTTATTTCGCTTCAGAAGACCGTTATTAACCTCAAGAGACGTGTGGAGCACTTCAATCATGAATAGATGCACTTTGATTAACTTCCAAAGTCATCCAGCCATTCACTGCCATTATAAAGCTTGGAAGAGCCAGGAAATGTTTTCTATAACTCCAATTGTATTCTTCTGAAAGAAGAATGTCATATAGCCTACACCTATGATGACTTCAGGGTGAGTAAATCATGGGCTAATTTTCATTTTTGGGTGAACTATCCCTTTAAAATAAAGCGTAACCACTACTTTTTGTTCAAAAGTTCAAATAATAATAATCCTTCCCCCAAACACACATAACCCCTCATTCAGTACATCCACAGCAACCTTAAACTCCTCTCTGCTGTTTAACACCACCACTGTTCGCATCCAGGGAAGAGTGTGTGGATAAGGATTGGAGGTGGACTGAAACAACACCTCCTCCATCTCTCCCGAAGTTTCGATTTGGATCAGAACCTGCAAAGCCCCTGTCAGCAACCCAATATGACGATAGAAAGTTAGCTGTTCAAAAGAAAAGGACAACAAAGAGACAAAATATAAATTACCCCCACAAAAAGTTTTGTGTGAACAAAGGATTCAAGCGGTGCATTGCTTGCTTCATTACAAGTTAGAAACATTAAAGATATTCAACGGTTGGCCAAATGAGACAAAATTAAAGCTGAAAGCATTTCATACTCAAAGCCATTTTGATATGAAGCGAGGTTATGTTATTGCATCTTCCTGCCAAGTTCAATGTCATCTTATTTTTATATAAGCAGAGAAGCACTCAAAGTGAATTACTCCATATCTAATAACAGTGGATCTAAAACCATAGATCCCAATGAGTGCATGCACTACCCACTGTGTCACGGCTCTGACAGCCTATGCATAACTCTCTGCTTTCAATAAGAGTGTGTAGCCGTGGCAGTGGATAAGTACTCTAAACACTTAATTGGGTGCTTGAGCAAAGCATTTAACAAGATGCTGCTTATGGTTTGTGGTAAACCCAAAATGTCTCTCTCGTCAAAAAACTAACATATTGCACTGGTTCATTTATGGAACTTCTAAAATATTTTATATAATTATATTATTGGCTATAATAATCATATAATAGGCTTTATAGGATATTGTAATTGTAAACTGTGTTTTGTATCATGTGCATTAACGGTGATGATTTGTCATCATGATTTGTCTTGAGAGGGCTTTTATCTCCAATTTTTAAATAGGAAACTTGTATTTATGATAATTCTGATAGCACATGAAGGCATAAACCTCTCTACTTAACCGTCAGTCTTGCACATCCTCCATGTTTGTAGTTTTTTAACACTTTTTATTTGTGTTTGTTGTAACTGAATCCTCGTCCACTGCTCAATGGGTTGTGGGCATTAGTTAGTGCATGGATCTGCACTTCGGACTCTAACTTGGAAAAATAGACCATCCAGGTATCTTTGGAATGCTCATTTCAACATACTGCAATTTGGGACACCCTAATTCTAATTTCGAATACTATTTAGGACGGATAACATGCGAGCTGGGATGCAGCATTCAGGAACAAAACCAGAGTGAGTCACTCAATCATTCATCCAACCAATTTGTTCATAAACACAGATTCATTCAGCAAAACCAGAGTGAGATATTGAATTATTAATTCAACCGATTTGATCATAAACACTGATTCATTTAGTAACAAAACACCACTACAGAAACCATTTACATTGGCGGAGCAAAAATAGTCAAAGTAATTGGCAATATTTTGTCTAAAGTGTGGGTCAATATTCATTTCCTGATTATTGAACAGGTGTATAAAATAAATATCACACACTAAATGTTATAGAAATTAGCATATTTATATATATAGCTTGCTCAAAGTAGATTTGTACCAAATAAGCAACTATTTTTTATATGGCATCAGGATTTACAATGATAGTCAATGAAATATGAGATACGAAATACGTTTAGTTAGAAACCGTGATAATGTTTTTCTGTACCAAGCATGTCTGTGAAGGCTGGAAAAGAGGACTGTATATTTCAGCAGAGACTCTTTCTCCATTTTTGGATCGTATATAGAGGCAGTGACCTGACAAAAGAGAAGAAACAGTGTCCTGGGTAGTCAGGAAATACAGAAATAGAATACAATTCTATATATTTTTTTTTTTAAACGGAACAGATTTTTGAACCTTCAGACAAAATATAAAAGACAATCTAAAAAAAAGTTTGCATGCGTTTTATGTTTTGTATAATTTTTGTCATATGAAGCTCACACTCGAGGAGGAAAAACTTTATTCAACCCAAACTGAGAAAAATATGCAATTTGGTGCAGATGTTATTTATATAGCCACAAAGATAAAATTCTGATAGTTTGTAATACAAATCAATGATATTTTCATTATAGTGTAACTACTTACATAAAATGCATACCAGTTGCAACTCTATATCTCCCAATAATATATCTTAGTAATATGATATTTAAATGCTTTGTTTTATGTACAAAAGCATATAATATAATGCAATACAATGATGATTGAGATATGTACATATAAATATTCTTTAAAACCCTGTTGTATAATATGTGATAACTATGTATATTTTAACATGATTTTTTCAAATAATTATACTTTTTTTTTTAAAGATATATGTTCCATGACCCGTTGGTGGACATTTTTAGAATTATCTAGATCATACTTTCTAAAACAAAATTATGATCTATAAGTCAGAGGGCAGAATGCATGCAGTAAATTGTGTGCAACAGGTTTTTGAGCAAAGTTTTGATCATGTCAATTTAGAGGCCTAAAAAATTAATGTATCAATTATGATTCAGTAGGCTGGTTAAGTATCCCTCCAAATATAAGATCAACTGTTTTACTTACCAGTAACATTTTCTGCCTCAGTACTGGGCCAGCTCAAGCCTGAGCCTCTCATCCAAACACGATGTTGAAAACCACAGAAACCTTCCTGAAAGTCACATCTCACAAACTGGGAGCCTACAATAGAGGAAACTCACAGCTATATCAGGCCATTACAGTAAAGTAAATTAATTTCATTTGAAATCTGTAACAGAGACACCACTGAAAATATGAAACTCGACATGGCATCCTTCACAACACATTTAAAAGGTGCTTGACTGAAAATCTGTTATAAAATAGATTCTTATGGATCTTTTCTTATCATCATTAAAAGGATGAATATGCTAAACAAAAGCAAGTGGTCAACCCTAATACATCAACCTCAATTATGTAATTTTCTGCCTTCTAAAACCCCCAGCGATATTAAATCAATATTATAAAAGCACTGTTGTGTCTCATCTGTAGACCTTCAAGTGTGCCACTTTATGAGTAAGCCATAAATCTCACTGTTTACACATGAGGCCTTTAGGAGCATTTAAAATCATACAGTCAACAGAGAGGGAAAAGAAAGGGCCATTACTGTCAAAGAGTTGCCTGCGTAAGCTCAGAAAAAATACAAATAGAAGATCAGAAAAAGGAGCTGAAGAGTGGAAATGAAAAAACAAGTGTTTAAGAATAATACATACAGTTAGTCTCATCACTGCCATCTTCACAGTTTTCTCTGAAATCACATACATGCTCCTCAGATACACAGCCGCCTCTCGCACAAGTAAAGTGCTCAGGCAGACATGGAGCGGATGATACACTCGCCAGGGCACACAGCAGAAACGAGGCCTGTACGCACACCCTCATTGAGCTCTCCGATAGACAGTTCACTAGCACATTCAGATCTACATGTAAGCAAAAACACAGGCAGACACACTCAGTATCCAAAAAAGTCCTTAAAATCCAGAGAGAGACAGCGTATAACCTCAACTTTGTGCTACGGACAGTCGCGTCTCACAGAAGAACCATCTGCTTAGTGCTCACACCAACCCTAGCTCAAGTGACTTTATGACCGTTACACAATAGGCCTGCTTTCTTTCATTATGTGCCTGATGTCAAAGTGTGCGTCAGACTTCTTGTAATTGGCTAGAGATACAGTGACAATAAAATGTAATCTATTATTTTAAGACACAATCTTCCGTGCAATAATCTTGTGTGCAATAAGAACACAAGTTTACAAGCAAGTTAAACAAACACATTTAGGTTAAGAGATATAAAGCAATTTAAACAAGTATTAGAATTTTGTCACTACCTAAATTTACTTTCATTTTCAGCTCGAAAAAACAGGACTAAATGAGCAATAAGGTGGCAAAGTAATCAGTCATGCATTAGTTCCACCCTCTGTCTCGCACCGGCTTTACAAATGCTCATTCAGCTATAATTTTTTTTTTCATTAATCAATGACTAAAATTCAAAATAATTCACAAGGTGTGCTAGAAGAGAAGCTCTGTTGGCCATAATGATATCCGAATAACCTTCGAGCACAAACGAGCCCAGCGAAATGAATGAATAATTAATACTTAGGAATTTAAAACTGCAGCAAACAAGTCTGAAACCATGAAACATTTTTATCATTGTTGAATTGAAAGTACAAAACATTATTTATTTGATTGTAAAAGTCTTAACTATCACCTTCTAAACAGTTCACTGCATCCTTGCTGAATAGAAGTATTAATTTGTCAAAAACCTTACAGACACAAAACTTTTGAACGGTATTTTGAAAATATTATATATTTGTAGCAAGTAAATTTACCTGCATGAATTCTATTCTAACTTTTTTTTTTTTTTTATCAGCCCCACACCATTACTGATGCACTTGACATCTCACTACATTATGGAAATTACCTAGCTGGAATGGGCTATTGTAGGATATAAAGGTCAAATTCTGTAGAAGGTCACAATACTAATAATCCTCCTGTGAGTGATAAGATCCAGAGACTGTGGGTAGTGATAATGGTGTCTTAAGACACACAAATCCTAATAGTCCAATTGAAACAAGTACAAATCTTGTTTCACCAGGGATGTCACTTTCTGTCTCTGTGATTAGTTGGGTTTATTGATTGCCAGCGCTGGGACCTTTAAGTGGCTCTGTTCTCACTTAATAGACACTAATTATTATGTCAGTCTCCAAGACAGACAACACAGAGAGTGTATTAAGCTCATCGATCTGTCTTTAAATAAGCTTTTAGGCATTTCTATACAATATCATAAGTATGGATATCATATCATATCAGTAAAAACGATAATGTCTGCGGCATATTATTCTACATGTGTTTTCTTAATATTTATAAGAATATAAGAATCTTAAGGTTTATAAGAATCTCTGCATATTAAGAATGGTTAGGAGAAAGAATTAAGTGAAAAACAAAAAAAAAACTGCAAACATCACCATTAAAGGGATAGTTCACCCCAAACTGAAATTAAGTTCTGTAACCATTTACTCACCCTCACATTGTTTCCAAACCTGTATGACTTTTTTTCTTCTGTGGAACACAAAAGAAGATATTTTGAGAAAAGTCTCAAGATATTTTTTTTGTCCATACAACGAAAGCCAATGGTCACCAAAACCGTTGGATTTATTCACTTATTGATAAAATATATATATATATATTCAATATACACGTTAAACCCAAATAAGTTGGCAAAACTCAAAAAAGATAATCAGTTACATGAAAGTTAAGAAATGAAAGTTTAAGTGAGCAGCGCTGGCAGATTTTGTATACATTTGAATTGCTCTTAACTTGAAATATTTTAGCAAGCTAATCCATACATTTAACTTAAAATGATCATGCAATCTCAAACAAATATTTCTAGTGGTGGAGTCTTGGTTAACTTTAAATAGCTAATTCAGTAAATGGTAACTTGCTTATTGGCAACACAATGCCTGAATAGCATAGCTAAGCATAGCAATTGCTGAATGATTATGGCAATATAGAACATTTAACATCTGTTCTTAAACTAAGCTCATGCTCCACTCTTCACCATAATGGTAACCCTATAAAAACGCAACATAACTCTTCTAAATTAGCATAGCAAAACATTAAACACTACTAAATCTCCCACTTAACATTAATCTTGCACAAAAAAAACCCATTTTAGCATTTACTCTGTTTCGAGTGTCAGTTTGAGTTAAATTTAAGTTTGTCTAAATTAACAGAAACAAGTTCATAAAACTGAAATAAAAAAATTAAAAAAACAATTCAGATAACTTAACTGTGAACTCAAAAGAAAAAGAAAGTTCTATATACTCGTAAAAGTTTATTTGATTGAACTAATTTGTTTAATTGTTGAGTTCACCCTACTCAAACCAATTAATAATTTTAGCATTAGGTTTTACAGACTCTCTAGTTTATACTGATTTTGTAGCTCTGACTGCAAATTTTCTCAGACTCACAAAAGCTGTTGTCGGCTCCTGAGAGCTTCTTTCTCTTTTTAAATTGGAAAATGGCATTTTGTGGCCTGTATGTTACCTGTCAGAGCTGAACTATTAGCCTGTCCTGGCTGCTCCTCAGGTCAATCACATTATCACAGATTATGACCTTTAAATGAACACTAGCACTGTGTTCTCAGCTGACAGTTCAGTTTTTAGGTCTAAAGTGTGTTAATCCCTCTGAGAAAATAATAATAGAAGAGTTACCTTAGTGCTTGATGTAAATTATGATCTATGATGTCAAACTACTAAAGATGATCAGCTCAGCCAGGTCATTCCTTTTCCTATTTCAAATTGCCAATGAAGTACTCATTGACTAGCTGACTAAATAAATACATAGGTCTGAAATATGGAACCTATTATTATAAGTGAGGTTTTACATATGGCCTGTAAAATGAGGCCACAATAAAATGAACGGAGGATTTAATGGATTCATTAAAAGCTCTTTTTGGACTAACAAGGAAGTTTTGAGTTTTGAAACTTACAGAATGTTTTTATAGTACAATGACCGACTTTGTATATGTTTTTATAGTACAATGAAACTTTTATGTCTCAATTCATGTCCCCTTTAAAGGTATGGTAAAAGGAGCTTCAACTTAAAGTTTGACATCAGAGCTGGAGGGGTTTTTTTTTCAGTTGATGCTATCCTGCTTTTAAAGGTTCAGTAAGTGATTTCTGAGAAACACTGTTGATATTTGAAATCAACCCAAACAAACACCAAACAAACCCCTCCCTTTGTTACTCCGTCCCGCTCGAATGAACACGCAATGCAAGAGTGGATGTCTCTTTATCATAGCTGAAGCGAAGCACAATGCTTCATGAAAAATAAAGCGAAAATGACAAATGAAAGACAAGGAAGAACAAAAAATGAACACCCAGTACACAAGAGAATTTACAAGCAACATAACAGTCGGTGTTAGTCGCCAGCAGCACAACAGCTCCAGACAAACAATGACACTCAAAACTGCCCAGTTACTATAACTAACATTACAACATTCAGCATCTAGGTTCTGTGAAACAGCAAAACCAATGTTACTCACAGATGAAGCAGAAACAACACAACCTCATTGTCCGTTTTCAGGCCTTCTTGCTTAGGTCTCTGACCGTCTCTCCGGTGCTGGAAAGCTTTTCTAATATTAACATGGGCCCTAAAACTCTTTCCTGATCATAACCCTTCATTTTCCAGGGATATTCTTATGAGCTTTTTTCTTTTATAATGTTTCAGCCATCACTCTTTCTACAGACTTTCTTCAAATCTCCCTCTTGCTCACTCTCTCTCCTCCCCCATCATGTGTGGACACGCCTCCGACTGCTGAATGGCTACAAGCGTGTTGTGGTGCTCGGTCCGATCCACTTTCAACAGCGTTTCTCAGAAATCACTCACTGCACCTTTAAATGGCAGGATGTTAAAACTGGAAAATGTTATCTATAGACTTAACTAAAGACTGTTATTATTCCTTTTAAAAATATTTGGATTAATAATGTCTCTTTAGAATTTCGGGGTGCATTTGTGAACAATCATATTAATAATATAAACGTCCTAGCAAACACCCAAAAAACATGCCTATAGCATGGAGTAGTGCCATGGCAAGCACCTCTCACATTTTCTTCAGAAAATGTACATGTCTAATGTCTTATTTCTATTGTTGTTGTTGTTAATGCCTAGGTCCCTAGAGGTTCAGTTTACACTTACGGCTATCCTTAAGGAGGGCAGATCCTCTACACCTGTTTGCTGAAGTTGAGAAATCACTAAGGTTTGGGTCTTCCGTCATCATTAGTAGTGGGTCGTAGTTATGTGTATCCATGGTAACTCCACTGCAGTCTATTCTGTGGCCTAGGTGAAGTTCTGTATTAAACAGAATATTTCTTCCAACAAAGAAAAAGAGAGCCAGAGACATAAAGGAATGGAGGTGAAGGACAAGGGAATCTGACAACGACTAGACCAAATATAAAGTGCACCATTTCATTTGATCCCTAGGTAGGAGAATTGACGAATGCCAATAATGACACAAGGTCTAGAGTCAGGAATCTCATTTTATTGCCTCTGTTAATAGGATGGGAGTATTTTGTCCAAGAGTACCCAGATGAAACTGGTGTGAAAGGCAGTGCTGCATACAGTTGTTGAATAAACTGACAGAATATTTTCCCCTGATACTTGTCAATACATTTCTGTGACTGTCAATACAGTTCTGTGACTTTAGGTCCATTTAATTTCTTCATTTGCATAGTTTTGGTGACATCAATAACATTAATGATTCAATTGTAGGTTATAAATTTCCTGGAGAAAATGTAATTCTGGCTTAAGTAATTAGAGCCAACGTCTGGAAAAACACACACTTTGAAAAATCCACAAGGCATTTTGAATTCTAGCTTATTTTAGTTTATTTTATAACTAAGAATGTGAAGGTTATTCCAGGCTTAAATTCTCTAACACTTTTGATTCACTTTATATATGACTGCAATTCCTCAGCTTTGTACACTATAGGACATTTCTGCATAGTCCAAATTGAGCACATGCATTTTTTGCAAATTATGTGTTCTTTAAATAGACAGCCCATTCTTTCATCAAACAGTTTTAGTTCAAGCCTGCGATTTATGTTCTATATCTGGTGCAATTTTTTTCTACAACCCCAATTCCAGAAAAGTTGGGCAATTCCAAAATGCAATAAAATCAAAAATCTATGATTTGTTAATTCTTTTTCAACTTTATTTAACTGACAAAAGATTTACAATGTTTTTACTGGAACAACTTAATTGTATTTTGTAAATATAAACAAATTTTGATTTTGATGGCTGCTACACACTCCAAAGTATGACACTTGTTGAAACTTTTCTGAAATTGGGGTTGTAAATCATTTTCAGACATCATCATCAGATGAAAATATGAAAACAACACATGATAAGAGATTATTTTCTTATTGTATATCTTACAATGGATGGACCCGGTTGTGCAAACACATATAGCCAATACATAAAACACATACATAAAACAAATAGCTGATTAATACTAAGAGTGTGTGTGCGTCCTTAAAGTTTAAACATCTTGTTTAATCTTGTCTGGGGGAGAAAAGACGATAAAACTTGAAAAAGACATGTCTATAGTCTGAAAAACATAGATGATCAAAGTGGGAGGAAGCAATCAAGCAATCATTATCACCAATACAGACATCAGCAAGTTGATTACATGGTATATCACCATTTGGCATAAATATTCGGAATAATTTTATTTTAATACTGTAATTGTATTTCTTCTGTTAGTCTGTTTCTTGTACTGTTTATCTTGCTTCTGGCATCCCTATTCAACTCTTTCCCCACCAGCATTAAAAAAAAAAAATGCCTGCCACCACAAGCATTTTTAACCATTTTCACAAAATGTTCATGGCCCCCAGTATATTTTGTTGTATAAATATCTGAACATGCAATTTATCAAAAGAAAGAACAGGGTTTTTTTTTATTTTTATTCTAGCTTCATGCAATCTTTTTTTTAATCAAAACTTGAATGTAGGTAAGTTTCATTAAAAAAGCAACATTTTGAACAAAAAGCTGTTTTTTGCATGTGTTTTGATCCAGATCAGGGATGGGCAACTTCGGTCCTGGAGGGCCACTGTCCTACAGACTTTAGCTCCAACCCTGAAAAAATCACCTGCCTGTAACTTTCTAGTAATCCTGAGGACCTTGATTAGCTTGTTCAGGTGTGTTTGATTAGGGTTGACTGTAGGACAGTGGCCCTCCAGGACCGAAGTTGCCCATCCCTGATCCAGATGGTGAACTCTTTCAGAAATTGAGTAATAGCGCCCCCTACCATATAACAGCGAAAACAAAAAGGGGAAGCGGTCTCATAAATGACGGAAAATTCCATTGATGGCGGGGCAAAGAGTTAAACACATTGCAACTCTTCCATCTCTGTCAGTGACATAAGTTTTCTCAGATTAAAGGGGTCATGAATTGAGAAATAAAATTTTCCTTGATCTTTTGACATATAAAAACGTTCTCTAAGTTTCAAAAAGCTCAGAAAACGACTTGTTTGGAATTTTGTCACATTATGACGTCATAGTGCGGCGAAAGAACGTCTCTGCAGGATCATCAACAACTACTTCTACATCATCACATATTTGGCCCCACCCACTGGTGCGTTAATGAGATGAGAAGAGATACAGGATCAATGGACTAAAAATGTTTGGAACATTTCACTGTGGATTCTTTGGTAAATCAGTCGCATTTCGACGCATGCTTTGCAAACAGACTTTTATTGCAAGATATGGACCCGACAGTAATGTCACAAGTAACCGTGTTAATTATAATGCCCAATCTGTGATCAGTGATTTCTGATATGTAATGATTCATGTACAATCAGACGTTCTTTGTCTCAAAGTCATGTATTACTGTTTATGCGTCAGAAGCTGGGTTGAATTAGATTCGAGTTGAATTAGGTTAGAATTAGGAGTGAATTAGGTTACTCGACTCCATCAAGTTGTTCGAGTGGATAACAGTGGTATTGGTAACCTAGTAACCAACAGTAAATAAAACACCATCAACGGAAACAGAATGTTGTTCACAAATGAGCCGGCTCCGAGATTCGGTTCCAGTCTGAGAGCCGTTTTCCCTTTTTATCCCTTTTTATATTTACACATAACAGTAAAATACTTAGTGTTAAGGTCTGAATGGAACCCATTTAGGCTACCCATGAGCATTAATACATAGAGGCAGGAAGAAGTACTTTAGAAACCAGCCTTTATTCATTTTTAAAAGAGTGGGTTTGGGGCTGGGTCCATGGGACTGTTTCTGGGGGACGAGTCTGAGGGAAGAACAGGAGAAAAGGGTAAGGAGAATGCAGAAGACAAAAGGTAGGTAAAATAAAAAGTGCTCAACAAGCACTCAAACAAGCTCAATAAAGGCTGGTTTCTAAAGTACTTCTTCCTGACTCTATGTATTAATGCTCAGGTGTAGCCTAAATGGGTTCCATTCAGACCTTAACATTAAGTATTTTACAGTTATGTGTCAACAAGATTCAACAAGACATTTGCACCTGGCAAGATCCAATGTTTAGATCTGTTGTGGTATTTATGCAAATTAGCACATACGTAATTAGATTATGCAACGTTTGTCCATGTTAACAAACAATTTCAAAAAACTTGTAATACATTTTTTGTTTGTCTTGATGCAAGTAATCAACGCAGTAATTTTCATGGTGATATCTAAAGGTAAAAAGTTTTACCCTATTCACGTTAGAAAAAGAAAGAATAGGCGTATGAATAGGCTATATTTGGGTCTTTTTCTAAACTTTCCCCTAATGGGATTCTTGGGGACTTTTTTTTCCTTACTCAGGACATATTGAGGATACAAAATCAGTTGAGTTTGCTTCTGTTGCAATTTGTTCAACCTTTTTTCATAAAATGACTGGACTATAAAATCAGGGTAGAAAGTTGCCTTATATTGGTCTGGTGATAGTCAGTCATCTTTTAAGATTGAACATTAGTCTGGGGAGTCTGCTCTGTATTTTCTACTGCACAAGAGGCGTGATCAATGGGCATAGTTCAAATGACTCTGTACGCAATTGGATAGTCCTTCAACCAATCAGACCAATGATCCAGGTGACGTACTTTACGGCGAAAACTCCAGGCAGGAAACGAGTCAACAAATGTGTTGGTTTGGAGCATTGATCAACGGTTTGCAGAAGCAGCAATGGCATCGAGGAATTTTTGCAGGTTGTGCAAAAAAAAAACATGAAAGTGAGTGATATTTACACCCACTCGAGCAATGTGTCTGCTAAACTAAAGAAGCCATTGAGAATCGTCGAGAGGTTAAAAGGAATTGGATTGGATTAAACCCGCCAATAGCGTGCCAGGTTGTGATTGGTCCCCACAAATTTGTAACAGAAGCAGGATAGAAGAATGTACAGAATGAACAATGTACGAAATCAAATCGCCGGCAGATCGGGCTGGGTTTACCCAGTCTAGCCTTATATTGCTAAATTATGAAAATTTTTGATGTAAACATCATACTAACATTATAAGTGCACCTCAGGAAACATAATTTAAAGGTCCCGTTCTTCGTGATCCCATGTTTCAAACTTTAGTTAGTGTGTAATGTTGTTGTTGGAGTATAAATAATATCTGTAAAATTATAAAGCTCAAAGTTCAATGCCAAGCGAGATATTTTATTTAACAGAAGTCGCCTACAGTGAACGGCCGGTTTGGACTACATCCCTCTACTTCCTTCTTTAATGACGTCACTAGAACAGTTTTTTGACTAACCTCCGCCCACAGGAATACACAAAAAAAGGGGGCGTGGTCTTGTTGCGCTCCCACGGAGAAGAGGAAGAGTTGCGTTTGTAGAGTGTGTTTGTCGCCATGTCGTCGAGACGCTGTTATTTTCATCCCGGAGTCCAATCACCTTTGTTTGGCCTTCCCAGGGACGCTGTACTTAGAGATCAATGGTTACAATTTATGCGCATACATCTCCACGTTATGGTAAGAGGCGTGACCTTTCCGGGCAACGTGCGCTAAGCTGCTGTCGAATCACAACACAGGAACCGCTGGCACAATCAGAACTCGTTACGTATTTCTGAAGGAGGGACTTCATAGAACAAGGAAGTCATCAGCCCGTTCTTAGGACAGTGAAAACAGCGGTATACAGATAAGTAAATTGTGTGAAAAATACTGTGTTTTTTTAAACGCGAAACATGAACACATGTTATATTGCACACTGTAAACACAATCAAAGCTTCAAAAACACACGAAAAACGGGACCTTTAATGCAGTTCATGACCCCTGTAATATGGCTGGTGTAAGGTTGAAGAAAAAAGTTTTTTTCCATACCAGTAATTCAGTGACTGTGAGATTTTGAGTTGGTGTGCAGGTTTCCTAATCACCCAGTCTCCTGTGAACAAAGCATCAGTATGACAAATAGACTCCTAATACAATGTAAGCCATTAAATCAGTTGGCTAAGTGTGCATTATCTTAACAGTCTGGAACTGTAATGATTATCTATACTCTGATGAAAGCCATGCACCTTATGTTGGAGTATTACTGGAATACTTGATAGAACATTACAGAGTGACAGGCTGTGATTGCTTTGGTAGATTGATTAATAACATTCAACTCCAGGTAAAGCATTTTGCCATGTGCAAGCATGAAATACAAAATAAGCAAGGCTGATGAAGCGCAAAATGGATGTCAGAAAATGAAATCTCACCTGTGGTTTCTGTATGACTAAATTACAATATTGTCTGACTGTACACGAGATTTGTATTCTCTGAAATCATTTACAAGTTGCACATGCTCTGTCTATAGCCTATAAACATGCTTTGGACAGAGGAAAAACAACCTACAAAAGAACATTTGAACTAAACTAAAATACTGCTTAAAGAGGTCAAATAAGACATTTCTACAAGAAAACTTGCACTGTATAAAAGTATGAAGCAGTATTGGACTATTACAGTCAACTAAATCTCAACATGCACATGCAAGCAATTTTTAAAATGATCTGTTCTGAACTGAAACTTTACTTGTGCTGCTCTGACACAGGACAATGCCACACCCTAGTGGATAAAATGTGCAATTGCAATTTATTTCTGTAATTTCAGTGACACATTTGAGAATATTGCCTAGATGTATCTGATAATCATCTGACACAGTCATAAATACAGTAATAATCTGGCAGTGGCCAGAATTCGGCACAACACCAGACTGACGTCATATTGCGACAAAAGTTTGGAAACATTAATAATTTTACTGTTTTTGAAAGCAGTCTCTTATGCTCATTAAGCCTGCCATTATTTGATAAAAAATACAGAAAAAAAGTTTTTTGTATATGCATTCCGTTAATTTTGTGAATTGGTAAGTTTTGTCAGGGTGTGAAGAAATATAGAGCTGCATATCATCAACATAACAGTGAAAACTAATGCCATGTTTCCTAATGATATCTCCCAAGGGTAGCATATACAGAGTGAACAGCAACGGTCCTAGTACTGAGCCTTGTGGTACACCATACTGAACTTATGATAGATAAGACATCTCTTCATTTACTGCTACAAACTGATAACGGTCAGATAAGTATGATTTAAACCATGCTAATGCAATTCTACTAATGCCAACATAGTTTTCTAGTCTATTTAAAAGAATGTTGTGGTCAATGGTGTCAAATGCAGCACTAAGATCGAGTAACACTAATAGAGAGATATAACCACGATCGGATGATAAGAGCAAATCATTTGTGACTCTAATGAGAGCTGTCTCAGTGCTATGGTACGGTCTAAAGATTCGAGATCGGCCTGTAATTGACTAATTCTGTAGGATCAAGTTGCGTTTTTTTAACAAGCGGTTTAATCATATCCAGCTTAAAGGTTTTTGGTACGTATCCTAATGACAAAGATGAATTAATGCTATTAAGAAGAGGATCTATGACATCTGGAAGCATCTCTTTCAGTAGCTTAGTCGGTATAGGGTCTAACATACATGTTGTAGATTTAGATGATTTAACGAGTATAGTAAATTCTTCCTCTCCTATAGCAATGAATGAATCGAATTTTTCCTCAGGGAGACTACAATGCACTGCCTGATGCGACACTGTAGTAGACGGTTGCATAGTTATAATTTTCTCCCTGATATTATCTTATAAGTGAAGAAGTTCATAAAGTCATTACTGCTGTGCTGCTTGGAAACTTCTGGGCATGAAGCTTTATTTTTCGTTAGTTTAGCCACTGTTTCAAATAAATACCAAAAACTTTTCCAATTGTCTAAGAATTCTATATTATTTTGCGGACACCACTTAGACAGCCAGCCATTGAGTGAGGACAATCTACTAAGTATCTCATCACTCCGGCAAACAGGAAGGGGGCCAGAGCAAATTACCGTGCCTGACATTGTACTTGCGAGTTCGCACACCTCTTTAACGTTAATTTTAGTGATCTCCGACTGGCGGAGTCGAACATCATTAGTGCCGACATGAATAATAATCTTAGAGAATTTATGATTAGCTTTAGCCAGCACTTTTTAATTTGCTTTTATGTCAGGCGCTTGTAATAGAATCGCCAATAACTAGGGCACATTCAACAGGATTCACAGTGGGTGTTTCACTGAGTGGGGAGAATCTATTTGTTATGGTAATCGGAACGGAAGAGCGGTGTTTTGTCCCAAGACTACAGCGTCTCACCGTCACCCAATTGCCCTGCTGCACGGGCTCTACTACAGCCAAAACCCAACAATGTACAGAGTTCACTAAGCTAGTCGCATCCAAAGCAGTATCTAAAGCCCTTGCACTCTTACAATTAACCTTGATTAAAATTTGGATGCGTGTCTATAGTTCTGAAATCTTCTCCACCAGCCTGACTATCTCCCTGCATTTATCACATGTAAATCCTGTGATAATAAGAGGAGAAGATGACATGACTCACCGTGTTTTTTGACTGATCCTACTCACCTAAGGTTTGATGAACTCGTAAAAGGCGCGAGAGAAAATAAATAAAAATAAATAAAGAGCACACGGGTGGCACGCTAACAGGATAGCGAATTACTAGCGTGTTGTGCTAGCAATAATGATTTAGATTGAAGCTAGCAATGTCAGGTTAATGTGTGATGTTGAGTAAGCTATATTTAACAGTATAAACAACAATGAATGATAGTAAATAATGATTCAAAACAGAAAGATATACGAAGCTTACAGACTCAAACCAACTCAGCAGCAGCGGCAACAAGGCAGACAGTGTAGGCTACATGTAGATTTCAATAAAAAAAAAATGTTGTTCTTTTTTAACTTATTATTCATCAAAGAATCCTGAAAAAAAGTATCACAGGTTATATAAAAACATTAAGCAGCACAACTGTTTCCAACACTGATAATAAATCAGCATATACTGTATAGAATGATTCCTGATTCCAGAAGGATCATGTGACAATGAAGACTGGAGTAATGGGTGATGAAAATTTCTGTATTTTTGATCAAATAAATGCAGGCTTGATGAGCATAAGAGAGACTTCTTTCAAAAACATAAGAAATAGTAATGTTTCCAAACTTTTGACCTGTAGGCTACTGTAAGCAAGGCATTTTTGGGCCCGTCAGTTTTTTTCTTTTTTCTTTGGCCAAAATCTCATGTTATAAAAAATGAAGTGCTACGTACAATCTATTTAAGACAGAAGTGGCTATGACTCGACGACAAATGCCAGACTAAGACACTCTTCTACGTTCCCCAAAGACATAAAACAGTAGCCTTATATATTGCGTTTCTTGAGTAAAAAACGCTGTAGGCCTACTTATTCAAACAAACAGTTCTCTGTTTACCTTTGCATTGCAAACAAGCAGATATGGTCCAAACTGCATGCAGCTCTTCATTTACGATAAAGGCGGGTGGAGTTATGAGGTTTGACCTGACTGACAGTTTGAGGATCCAATTATGTAATACGTTTCGTTGATTAAATATTTGCACAACCCACAGACAGACTGTAAAAACGAGAGTATGCGCGTGACGTCACCGTCGGCCGGAGTGACTGCGCTCACGCCCACTGAGTGGCAGCATGTGTTTTTAGCGTGAATGCCGCAAAAGTAACCAGAAATTGGAGGTATTATACAGACTGCCGAAAGCTACAGAAAAGAGAAGCAAATGGATCGCTGCAATTCATAGACACTTTAGGTTACTTACGAAACCCCGGTTCTCTGCGTTATAGTGAGATAACGAGCAAATGCACTAGTCTAGCGCGGAGCATATATAAGTTTAGCTTCACGCTGACGCTCACGCGCAAACTTAAAGCTTCCATTTGAAAACACTCGCTCTGCTCCATGCCAGTGGACATGCTAGTGTAATATTATGGGTGTTGAAATGAAACGCGCGTGCTCACGCAATAGTGTGAATCTGGCTGTAGATCGCTCGTCCACAAAAATAAATAAATAAATAAATAACGTTCTGATGAAAGGGTATATGTAGGCCTAGGCTAGAAATACGTTTGAGATAATCGCTTGTTTTAAAAGAGAAAAAAAAAACATTTGCGTGGGGCCCCCTGCCGTGCGGTGCCCCTGGGAATTTAACTACTTAAATGTAATTATGCATATAGGCATTGTATGCACTTGCCTATTTCAATATCCATGGATCACTGGATCTTTGGTACATTGTAAGGAACACTGTATCGAGTCCAACCGTTAGTTTGTTTTACTAGCGATTTCGCAGTTTCCCCTATTAAGCTAGGCTCTTTTGCCACTCAGTCTGGCATGTTCCGGCGGGAAAGTGATGTCAATCCATGACGAAATATGGAGATACGAGGTGGGTTTCTGCCCAATATTTTAAATTTTGTTAATTTAGATTTGATAATTTACATTGTTTTACCATTAGAGTGAAATATTAATAATCATTTTAAAATATATGTATTATTTCTCCTCGTTGTTACTGGGCCCACCCTGGACATGCGAGAAATAGGCACGTGCATACAATGGCTATAGAGCTGGTAAGTCCCGCCCATCCGTAAAACCCCAAGTGGACCTCTAGGTTGAAAAATCGTCAATGCAAGTGAATGGGAGAAAATAATTATTTTCTGATCCCGTTTGAATTGTGCCATGAATGTGAACATATGTTGTATGTGAATTTTTTATATAATGTTTCATGTTACGAGTTTGACAGTATATTGTATGATTCTTTGGCTAGCAGTTGTGGAAAAGACATAATGAGAAAGACTACATGTCGCCTATGTGACGTCACCCCATAACACATTTCCCTCCACTTGTCAAATCACGGCGCTAATGCTGCGATAATCTATGGAGACAGATCGAGATGCCTGTGTGTTTTGTACCCAAATGTCACCATTCAAACCAAATGGGCTGTTCTTTCTTCAGATTCGCGTCGAAAGCAGCGAAGAGTTGTAGTCCACAAAGTGCTCTCACACAAAGTCTAACCGTATCAAACTTCTACCAGCTAAATTGTAGCATTCTTTACACGAAACATTATATTAAAAATTCACAGACAACATCTGTCACATTCATGGCAAAATTCAAACGGGACCAGAAAATAATTATTTTCTCCCATTCACTTGCATTGACGATTTTTCAACCTAGAGGTCCAGTGGGGTTAGCGGAAGGGGCGGGACTTACCAGCTCTATATGCATAATTACATTTAAGTCCGCACTCTCAGTGTGCTAAGTTGCTGAGTAACAGTTAACATGGCTCACAATCTGAGCAACTTCAAAGAAACATATATAGTTCAAATTCAATTTATCACTGAAAAAGGTCTCAGCGTTCAGATAACAACATTTGAGTGTGTTTAAAATGAGGGTATCTGGCTCTTATTTTGTCAGGTGCTGCAGCAAGGACTCAGATGGGGTGGAGAGACAGACACATGTTCAACTCAAGTGTGAAATATATTTCACACTGTGGCTAATTCCCTGATCTATATAAAAAAGTTAAGTATTCACTTTTCAGAGATCATAATGTACTAATGATCTCTTAATTTCATGTCTTAATAGTATTGTAGATCTGGTTCTTAACATTTTTTTATTTCAAGGACCCCCTTTGTCCGATATTTGAAGGTTTTCTTATTTAAAGGGGACATATCATGCTAAATCCACTTTTTTAACCCTTAAATGCATTTTGTTGTATATTTGGAGTGTTTAGAAGTACAGAAAAGTTGAAATTATTCTCTTCAGGTGCTTCGTTGATATCTTTATATTATGTTTTGGCCTTATTTTTCAACCTGTTCCGATTTTTCTGTTATCTATGACGTTTTGTGAACTATTACGTCACAGTATTTGCAGCAGAACTGCCAAATAAGGACATTGACTTCCAGCCCAACACTTCGAGCAATCCGCCATTTTTATTTCTCGCTGCAATTTTGTAGTCCAAGCTAAAAGATGCAGAAGTTACGAGGGTAAGTTAAAATGTTCGGTTGTTGGATGTAGTAACCCACACGCTTCATTACACCGTCTAATGTAGATGAACTGCTGCGCTTGTGACAAGGCGCATGTTTAACTGAAAGAACGAGCAGAGAGAGAGAGAGACCCGGTCGCGCGCACGCACTCTCTCTCTCTTCGGGGCCAGGCGAAAATGTAAACAAGACACCGTCTCCAAACTAGACGCTGTCTTGCTCTCTCTCCCTCGCACATATTAATCAAAATAAATCGACACGGTGGTAAAAGGTCGGAAGACCAAAGTTTCATGTATAAATACAGTAACACACCATTGCGATACATCCATATGAAGACGTTGTTCTGCAGGTTCGTCGTCTTCATTTTCATCTCGCTCCGGCTCCGACTCTGGCTCGAACATGTAAGGCTGGCTGGACAAGTCTTCCGTTGTTGACATTTTGTTAATAACGTGTGAATAAAAAGTTTCTGTGCCGCTAGATAATCGTATCTCTGCTATCAAACTACAAAAATGGCCGAACGGGGTGGAGTTGAACCGAGTGTCACCTCTGCATCCTAGAGAGGGGGCGGGGTATGAAGTGTCTCAATTGTATTTAAAGAGACCGCACCAAAACGAGTTGCTCTCAGACGCACATCAGAAAAGGGGTAGAAAAGGGGCCTGTGGAGCTATAATGAGGAATTCAGACCCAAGCATTGCAGTTCCGCTTTATATAGACTACAAATGTATGATTTATATGTAAAAAGGAACGATTTAAAAGCATGATATGTCTCCTTTAAGCTAACGTAGCCTACCTCTGGTATGACAGTATAATGTACATTTTTTATGTTTTTTAATAAAGTTTTAATTAAGATTATACAATACAGTTTTTCACAATGAATTGCTAAGACACATTTCTTGAAACCTTCACCCATTTCCTCAAAATTTTAAACACAAAACTACATTTTCAAACTTAGTTTGAAAAACAGTATGTGACAAAGAGGTATGTCCGAATTCACAGTCCTCATAAAAGAGTACACAAAAAGTACCCGGATAACCTACATCTTCCGCTGAGATTCTGAAGTGTGCATACGATGGACACTTTACTATCACATGAGGCCACGGGAGAGGATTTATGAATGGCAGTGAAGCAACGTAACTGATGCTGTAAGTCATGTGATAAGGGCAACATGGTGAATAGTATGTCCAGATTACATTACACACATTCATACTATATAGAACATACTTTTTTAGAGGGCATGAAGTAATTAGCTACTTATTCAAAACAATGCGATTTCGGACACAACCATACTCTTCTTTCCAGATTGTCTCCATTCATTGTTTGTGTCAACATTCAATGCACCTGTGCACTCTGAACTGGCTAATATTTTGTACAGTTGGTTTGATCACATTATTAGAAACAATTTTGAGCCGTTGTGTGTGTAGCCTAAACGATGACAACTGTTTTGTAGTTGTGTTTAACTACTGTCTGTTTACCAACACGAAATGTGTTTTAGTGAATGAGAATGTTTAGAGTTTTGCAAAAAGAGTGATTGAGAATTGCAAATGGTGTCTAATTACCTAAACTTGTTTAGGGTTTTATTTAGCCAATTTTGCCATTTATTTGACATGTTTAGACCATTAAGCATTTGGTTCAGAGACTGTGGTTTAGTGTTTCAGCAATTGAGGAAAACCGTAATACAACAAAAATTTTTATTATTTTAATACTTATTAGGGCCCCGGCCACCAGGTTGAGAACTACTGTTGTTGACACTGAATTGGAGAACAAGTTACTTCTTTTTAAAGGTCCCGTTTTTCATGTGTTTTTGAAGCTTTGATTGTGTTTACAGTGTGCAATACACTCACCTAAAGCGATGCCCAATTGGCACTAAGGGGCCTAAAGTGTGCCAAGAAAACATCCCCCACACCATTACACCTCCACCACCAGCCTGCACAGTGGTAACAAGGCATGATGGATCCATGTTCTCATTCTGTTTACGCCAAATTCTGACTCTACCATCTGAATGTCTCAACAGAAATCGAGACTCATCAGACCAGGCAACATTTTTCCAGTCTTCAACTGTCCAATTTTGGTGAGCTTGTGCAAATTGTAGCCTCTTTTTCCTATTTGTAGTGGAGATGAGTGGTACCCGGTGGGGTCTTCTGCTGTTGTAGCCCATCCGCCTCAAGGTTGTGTGTGTTGTGGCTTCACAAATGCTTTGCTGCATACCTCGGTTGTAACGAGTGGTTATTTCAGTCAAAGTTGCTCTTCTATCAGCTTGAATCAGTCGGCCCATTCTCCTCTGACCTCTAGCATCAACAAGGTATTTTCGACCACAGGACTGCCGCATACTGGATGTTTTTCCCTTTTCACACCATTCTTTGTAAACCCTAGAAATGGTTGTGCGTGAAAATCCCAGTAACTGAGCAGACTGTGAAATACTCAGACCGGCCCGTCTGGCACCAACAACCATGCCACGCTTAAAATTGCTTAAATCACCTTTCTTTCCCATTCTGACATTCAGTTTGGAGTTCAGGAGATTGTCTTGACCAGGACCACACCCCTAAATGCATTGAAGCAACTGCCATGTGATTGGTTGATTAGATAATTGCATTAATGAGAAATTGAACAGGTATTCCTAATAATCCTTTAGGTGAGTGTATAACATGTGTTCATGTTTCACGTGTAAAAAAAACCTGTATTTTTCACACAATTTACTTATCTGTATACCGCTGTTTTCACTGTCCTAAGAACGGGCTGATGACTTCCTTGTTCTATGAAGTCCCTCCTTCATAAATACGTAACGAGTTCTGATTGTGTCAGCGGTTCCTGTGTTGTGATTCGACAGCAGCTTAGCGCACGTTGCCCGGAAAGGTCACGCCTCTTACCATAACGTGGAGATGTATGCGCATAAATTGTAACCACTGATCTCAAAGTACAGCGTCCCTGGGAAGGCCAAACAAAGGTGATTGGACTCCGGGATGAAAATAACAGCGTCTCGACGACATGGCGACAAACACACTCTACAAACGCAACTCTTCCTCTTCTCTGTGGGAGCGCAACAAGACCACGCCCCCTTTTTTGTGTATTCCTGTGGGCGGAGGTTAGTCAAAAAACTGTTCTAGTGACGTCATTAAAGAAGGAAGTAGAGGGATGTAGTCCAAACCGGCCGTTCACTGTAGGCGACTTCTGTTAAATAAAATATCTCGCTTGGCATTGAACTTTGAGCTTTATAATTTTACAGATATTATTTATACTCTAACAACATTACACACTAACTAAAGTTTGAAACATGGGATCACGAAGAACGGGACCTTTAAAGAGTAACAATACATAATGGTGTAGGACAATTATAGTGAACATGGCCAATAAAATAACTACAAAGCTGAAGCCACAAATCAACATTATAATGAAATGTTTTATAATAGAAACAAACAGGTGTACTTGAGCAAATGGGGAACTCTAGCAGCTTTGAAGCTTCATGGGTACTGAATTAAAAATAAATATCCGACATAAGAGCTGATGGTTTCAAGTACGACCTGGGTCATGTGCCCGTTCTCAGACCTACATTCCTGTCTTACACTTCTATAAATGAAAGACTAAGGCTCCCCATTATAAAACTGTAATTCATTGATTTAGCTTATTAAAGTGCCCCCTTTATCAAGTGTTTTTTTTTTTTGCCTCAACATATGAATAATTTACATCAGAATCAGTTAATTTCACAGTTGAAAGCGTTTCCTATCATCAGCTATGAAGAAAATTTTAAGATATAGATTCATTCAAACAAAGTGGAAGCAGACAATTTTCAAATGGATACACAAGACTAATCCAAGGTTGCTGCGGCTGCTTTTTCTTCTTCTAATAAACTGAAAATACAAAATTTAAAAGAAATGGCTTTGTAAAACTCACAAAATGCACCAATTTTTTTTTTTTACTCATCTTTTTACATATATACATACATATATAACCCAATAATGCAACAATAACACAATTGAGATTTCAAAATAAAAGCTTTTATTATAAAACTATAAGAATTAGGAAAGTTGCTACAGATTTCACCTTCTCATTTAGAAATGGCACATCTGAGAACTTCATGGTCTGGTTTGACCATGAACATCAGCATTGAAACAGAATATTAAACTTTTTCAATAGTCTTGTCCAAAGACCTCTGTTTCAACATGGTGTCATACAACATACTCGTATCAGGTTTGTAATGATGCATATTAACACACACAAATACACATTCAGCTTTAGACTGAGAAAAAAAAAAAATGATATTACATATCTGACCAATGAAGCCTTTTATGCCAAGTCACAACAGCCAAATTCATTTTTTTATTTCATCAGAGAAGACTCCATGTGAACTTTTTTATTTTGGTATGAAAGTTAAACAGCACATCCACAACAGTCAGGTAATGACCTCAAAGAGCCACCATATAAAACCCCTGCAAAACAGAGACAGACAGATCCATGGGACTGATTTGCCTAGATCAGCAGCCAATAATAATTATGTAAAAAGATTTCACTGCTGGCAGGGACATGTCAGTGAGAGCACCAATTTGTAGTCACTGCATCAAAGTCTTGCAAGAGTTTCCCTTAATCGAAAGCAGCGCACGGAGAGGATGGAAAAATGTGAACACACACAGAACAGTTTCAGCTTGAACCAAAAAGCGCATTGGCAAAATCAACATGTGAAAAATAAGCACTAGTGCTCATGCACTCATGTACCATACAAACGGAAAACAGCGAAGATGACAAAAAAATGATAATATGAAATGTCCGGAGCTGAACAAATATGAATAAAACAGCAATCACTTAAACAGCAACAGAAAACTTATGGCTGGGTGACCTATGAAGATCATCTGCAGGTTACATTTTTGCACCAACAGGATTTGGATGAAAAGAAAATCATAATACTGAGTAACTTTTGAACGTTATTTCCTTATGGTAACTGAATGACCTTTATGCTAATAACCACACTCGAGCGTGGAGCATGGCTACTTAAAACAAACACACACAAAAACATGCTAGTTCACCTGCAGTGATGTTGGTTGGACATTCTCACATTCAAAGCGCGCACACACACCTGTAACAAGCATTACAATAAATCCAACATTTTTTAAGCCTTCTCTAACAGCTGTGATCATACCTGGTGACTTTTAAATTGCATCTCAAATGACATTTCAAGCTGCAATGGCCACGTTTGAAATGGTAACAGCACCCTCTACAGTAACAAATGTTTGAGGTAATGTGAAATGATATGATATGCTCAGGTGTTTTCATGATATGGTATGATAGTGGTGATGGTGGGTAGGTACCAATGGCACTTAAAACACTCGATAACCAAAAAGTTTAAACCCAAAAACATACAGTTGACCAATGACAACAATTGACCCCAAAATTTCCCCATCTGAAAAGTAACATTTTGACCATTCAAATAATTTCTTTCCAGTAGATTTAAAGAAAAATATACATGATTAGCTTAATAAACCCATCCAAAGAACTTATTTTCCACTGCCAGAATGCTAAAAATGCCGCTCCTCACAAACACATACCAGCACCTCAGTGCCTCTCTTTAAGTTGAAATACTTTGAATATCTTCTGCTATACACCCAGTAAAAAACTCCAGTTGCTCCTGATTCATTATTGATCAACAAGTCTGTCAAACCAGATTCACATAACCATTAAATCCCAGCTGAGGTAGGTGTCCAAAGTGTTCAGCTGCAAAATGTAAATTCTGAGATTTGAGAGATTTAAAATAAAACATAAGCAGCCAATAGGATGAGTCTGCGATGCCACCGAAGGAGGTGGAAATCACAGTCAATAAGTCCAACATGGAGAATCAGAGGCTATCTGAGCCCAGCCCTGGAGGTCATCCACTCTAAACCCTGACACAGCCTGAAACACACACACACACACACAAAAGTGTTAAATAGGGATGCACTAAAAAGAAAATCCTGCCCAGTACAATAAAAAGATAGTTTTCATATTAAGACCAATATAAAAATGTTACACTATTGCCTATAAAATTCAAAACTAAAACAATTAACATAAAAATGAATAGTTAAAAATGTTACAAGTAGACATGTGCTGGTATATGGTAGTACAATATATCACAACAATGAACATGCACAATATTGTTATGGTGGGGCTGTGGGCACTTCAAAATACATTGAATAATTATTTATTACGAATTATTCAGATTTTTAGAACCCATTTTAAGAATACTTTACCCATCAACCGTTTAAAATGCACAACACGCTGTAAGCAGCGTAAAAGAGGCATGTATGAAGGTAATATGATGCCATTAAGAATCGCATGCGCAGGGTAAGATTTGTGAAAGTGTACATAAGATTGCAAGCGTAAATTAAATTTGCATGCGCAAGAGGAGATGTGTAAAGGTGTAAATCGCCTTTCAAGTGTAAGAAAAAAATATTTGCAGCATTTAACTGTTATTCGTAAGTGTAATTCATGTATTGTGAAGCTGCAGCTTCATGCTAACGCAAAATAAATTGGATCTGTATTCTTCTGACTTCCATTTTTCCGCGCTTACACTTTTGGCACGGTTTTTGCGCACAAATACGCAGGCCTGTGAACAGCAATTTGCAACCGAAAACAACAGAGTCAGGAACTACAAAACAGATTCATTGCGTAAAATCAAACTTTGTAAAAAAAAAAACTGTTGCAAATGTCTATATGACTTCTTGTGTACATGGGGCAAAAAAGTTCCCGAAATAACCCGATTTGTACAGTTGCGTCTTTCTTTTACCTGCGCTTCCAGTTTTGGCACGGTTCTCTCACTCACTCATTGAGTTTTGCAAGCGTGAAGAGGAGGGCGGGTCCACCTTCTTCATGTAGCCAATCAAATGAGCTTCTAATGCAAATTATCTTCTACATTAAGTAGCTTGATCAGTCACACGAAAGTAATCACTAATCAGAATCAATATTGATAGTGCTACCAAGACAATATTTCAAAATATATAATTGAGTGTTAAATACCATGAACAGAGACATGATGTGAAAAACACTGCATCAGAATGGTATTATTACATAAAGAATGGGTATTAAATGTTTTGATTGTACTTCAACTTCAACTTTTATTTATTTATATAGCACATTTAATAGCAGCGTTGTTGCCCAAAGTGCTTCACAGTTAACTAAAAACAGTAAGACAAGATTGTAAAGTTTAACATCTGCTCAGTGGCATAACAGATTATATAATATATCAAATTTCAATCCAATAACGTTAACACCAGCTTGAAATTCAGTATGAATGTTAGTCAGCCTTAATCAGCCTAATGGTGCACAGCTTATTAAGCAATCATGATTTATTTGTTTATATATTTGTTTGCTTATCTATTTATTTAGCATGTATGTGTGCATTAAATGTACCATTTCTGAGCCAAATGAAGATAAAGATGTGTTCTGGTGACTGGTGTGTTTATTGAACCAATCAGATAAGAGTAAACCTAGAGTCAGCAAGAAGCTCATTTGATTGGCTACATGAAGAAGGTGGACCCGCCCTCCTCTTCACGCTTGCAAAACTCAATGAGTGAGTGAGAGAACCGTGCCAAATTGGAAGCGCAGGTAAAAGAAAGACGTAACTGTACAAATCGGGTTATTTCGGGAACTTTTTTGCCCCATGTACACAACAAGTCATATAGACATTTGCAACAGTTTATTTTTTTACACAAAGTTTGATTTTACGCAATGAATCTGTTTTGCAGTTCCTGACTCTGTTGCTTTCGGTTGCAAACTGCTGTTCCACAAGCCTGCAATGCTTTTGGCCGTATTTGTGCGCAAAAACCGTGCCAAAAGTGTAAGCGCGGAAAAATGGAAGTCAGAAGAATACAGATCCTATTTATTTTGCGTTAGCATGAAGCTGCAGCTTCACAATACATGAATTACACTTACGAATAACAGTTAAATGCTGCAAATATTTTTTACATGATTTACACCTTTACAAATCTTCTCTTGCGCATGCAAATTTAATTTACGCTTGCAATCTTTGTACACTTTCACAAATCTTACCCTGCGCATGCGATTCTTAATGGCATCATATTACCTTCATAGGCATGCACGCACTCTGATGTAAACAAGCCCAACACGCATGAACAGCGCATGGCGGAACGAGTAAAGGAGACGCGCTGAACGAAAATGCACATTCACTCTCTGACAGCAGGTGGCGCTGATGGAACAGCAGAAATGCTGCAGTTTTAAATGTTTCAAACAGCCATTCAGATTTTTTAATTTGCAATGGTGTTCATCGCAGAACCGATAACTTAAAGACTTAAGACTAATTATTTTAAAATTAAAACATTTTTATATTTTAATCTGGACTGCAACATGCCCTAGATATTGTTTGAAATAAATGTGTTCTGATTCTTTATTGTTCAGTCACTTTATATTTATATTATACACTCATCTAAAGGATTATTAGGAACACCATACTAATACTGTGTTTGACCCCCTTTCGCCTTCAGAACTGCCTTAATTCTACGTGGCATTGATTCAACAAGGTGCTGAAAGCATTCTTTAGAAATGTTGGCCCATATTGATAGGATATCATGTTGCAGTTGATGGAGATTTGTGGGATGCACATCCAGGGCACGAAGCTCCCGTTCCACCACATCCCAAAGATGCTCTATTGGGTTGAGATCTGGTGACTGTGGGGGCCATTTTAGTACAGTGAACTCATTGTCATGTTCAAGAAACCAATTTGAAATGATTCGAGCTTTGTGACATGGTGGTCATAAAGGGATGGACATGGTCAGAAACAATGCTCAGGTAGGCCGTGGCATTTAAACGATGCCCAATTGGCACTAAGGGGCCTAAAGTGTGCCAAGAAAACATCCCCCACACCATTACACCACCACCACCAGCCTGCACAGTGGTAACAAGGCATGATGGATCCATGTTCTCATTCTGTTTACGCCAAATTCTGCCTCTACCATCTGAATGTCTCAACAGAAATCGAGACTTATCAGACCAGGCAACATTTTTCCAGTCTTCAACTGTCCAATTTTGGTGAGCTCGTGAAAATTGTAGCCTCTTTTTCCTATTTGTAGTGGAGATGAGTGGTACCCGGTGGGGTCTTCTGCTGTTGTAGCCCATCCGCCTCAAGGTTTTGTGTGTTGTGGCTTCACAAATGCTTTGCTGCATACCTCGGTTGTAACGAGTGGTTATTTCAGTCAAAGTTGCTCTTCTATCAGCTTGAATCAGTCGGCCCATTCTCCTCTGACCTCTAGCATCAACAAGGCATTTTCGACCACAGGACTGCCGCATACTGGATGTTTTTCCCTTTTCACACCATTCCTTGTAAACCCTAGAAATGGTTGTGCGTGAAAATCCCAGTAACTGAGCAGATTGTGAAATACTCAGACCGGCCCGTCTGGCACCAACAACCATGCCACGCTCAAAATTGCTTAAATCACCTTTCTTTCCCATTCTGACATTCAGTTTGGAGTTCAAGAGATTGTCTTGACCAGGACCACACCCCTAAAGCATTGAAGCAACTGCCATGTGATTGGTTGATTAGATAATTGCATTAATGAGAAATTGAACAGGTGTTCCTAATAATCCTTTAGGTGAGTGTATATAATAATCTCAACATTTAATAATACATTATTCAAATCAAAAGTTGTATTAAAAAAAGAAAAATTCAAAATGTATTATTTAATGGACCTGAGCTAACGAACTAACAGTAGTATTTTTTTTTAACTAACATTAACCAAGAATAAATACTTCTGTAACAAATCTAGCTATTGCTCATTGTAAATGTTAGTTAATGTATTAATGAGACCTTATTGTAAAATGATATCTATTGTTCTTTATAATACTTTTGCACTTTAATCTGTTTGAAACATTTGTTGACTTTGAACATTTAAATACAATAAAGCAATACACAAAAATGTTTAGTTCTTTTTGTTACAAGGGAAAAACTCTTTTTCTGCAACTTATTTCAATATCGTGATAATACCGTATACCGTGATAAAAGCTTTAGAAATTAACACAACATAAACATTTTTATACCGTCACATGCCTAGTTACAAGTGAACAGGCGTCACAGAATTAGTGTATGAAAAATTTATATTTGCAATAGATTACATTTAACATAGTTGTTAAATTGTGTTTAAAAGGATTAACGTTAAGAAATAATTAGGTGATAGCAAAGCTAATCTAAATGACCAATTTTGATTGCGACTGCAGATGTGAAACTGTGTATTATTAGTCAATAAAATGTAATACTGATACATCTGGAGAGAGATGATATTTTTGGAGAGAGTTAGGACATGATTCATTTAATCTGCTAGCAGAAGTGTCTGGCAAAGCAAGGAACAAAGAGCGTTAAAAAGCGCAAACCCTGCCCTGCAGCCAATCACAGGTAACTGCATGATTGAGTTGACCAATGAAATCAGCTGTGAGGCAGGCTTTGGAAAAAATCTACTTATTAGGCTGCTGATATGATCTCCATGAAGTGTGCATCCTTTTGAAGATTTTGCTCTATGGGTAAAACATTATTTAAATTTTAACTTGCTCTGTTTTATTGTATTATTACATTTTTACATCATTAATCAAGCAATAACTGCAGGCTAGAATAGTTAATGTTCAGAGGTAGTGCAGGTCTTACCCTTCTCCAGTAAGCGCACAGCAGGATTGGATGTGCCATGGATGATCCTTGATGGAGCTGAGGGTCAGGTATTTGGAAATCTCTGCAGCAGACATACAGCCCTTCATGTCTTGCTTATTAGCAAAGATCAACACCGCAGCTTTGCGGAGATCCTAAGTGAATGATGAAGAAAAAACAACAACTTAAAAACAGAATCAAGATTTTGCGAGAGTGAAGCTTTATATTCATCCTCCAGAGTTGTATCATGTGGTGTAAATGTTAAAGCATTACCTCGTGTGCTAGCATTCTGTAGAGCTCTTCTTTAGAAATGGCTAGTCTCTCTCTGTCAGTACTGTCCACAACCAGTATGATGAACTACCAAAGAAAACACACACACACAAAGCATTATCATCAGATGTCAGGCAGCAAACTGTTGCACTTGCATTCAGAGGTGGTTTCTAAGTTTAGCAAGGCCACAGAGTAGTTTGTTGCTCAGAGTACACATGACCTTGGCAGAAATGGTGTATCTATGGTCTGTAAGAGCGAGTGCTCCTGAATAAAGCTTGACAGCAGGGCCCCACCACAAATCTCATACGCACACTTTCTGAATGAAAGGCAGGGGTCTCGCTATTCAAACCTCTTTGTGAAACCCTGAACTTTGAACTGTGAATCAGACACCAGCTGCTAAGATCTGGCAGAATTACCGCTGCGCACAACTGTTGTTCAAACTATTGTTCACAGCAGACTGGACCCACAGCTGTTCATCTCACCATATTATCTTTAAAGATGCTATTCGTTTGTGCATGTGCTGTTAGATACTGGTACTAAAAATACCCATTTGAAGATGTATCTGTATGAGCACATTCTAGTCAAAAGTTGGTTTTTGATATTTAAAATAAAAGTGGGAACACTTAAAGGGATAGTTCACCCAAAAAATGAAAATTGTGTCATAATTTACTCACCCTCAAGTTGTGCCAAACCTGTGTGAATTTCTTTCTTCTGCTGAACACAAAAGAAGATATTTTGCTTAATGTCAGTAACCAAACATTTGATTGGCCCCATTGACTTCCACTGTATTTTTATTCCAAACAATGGAAGTCAATGGGGTCCATCAACTGTTTGATTAATGATTACCCATATCCTTCGAAATATCTTCTTTTGTGTTCAGCAGAAGAAAGAAATTCACACAGGTTTGACACAACTTGAGGGTGAGTAAATTATGACACAATTTTCATTTTTGGGTGAACTGTCCTTTTAACTGAAAGGTTCTATATGTTAAGACTGCATGAAATAACAATGGACAATACATTTAATGCATCTTTTAAACTTGAATTGTTACATATTACCAATACCTTTCTGACATTTCAGGTTGTATAAATTAACATTTACCTAGATTAATAAATGTACAAATTATAGTTCATTGTTAGTTCATAAAATATTTCCGAAGTCTTTTCCAATAGAGTAAGTTTGTCCACTGAAATAGGGAGTTGCAGGACCTGATATTTTTAAAGCACATACATTCTTACAGATTTTTTTTAAAAAGAAATAATTTATTCTACTAGAACGCATTCAATTCAAAAGCCTGTATAGTATATGCATTTATAATGTTGCAAAATACTTCCATTTCAAGTCTTTTGAAACTTTCAATTCATCAAAGAATCCTGAAAAAAAAAATCAGCATATTCAGCAAATATTCAGCAGCACAACACTGTTAATAATAAGAAATGTTTCTTGAGCAGCAAATCAAAATATTAGATGATTTCTGAAGGATCATGTGACACTGAAGACTGGAGTGATGTTTTTCCATCACAGGAATAGATTACATTAAAAAAAAGAAAATAATATTACAACACTTTCACAATATTGTATTTAAACTTCAAATAAATACAGCCCCCTTAAGCATAAGAGACTTCTTTAAGAAGAGATGCGGATTCAATTCACGCGTCATGTTCCCAAGCCATTACATCTTTCTCTGCCAATGATTTCCTGTCTACTATATGAGGTCTCTGTGAATACAAAAACAGGACGCAGGAAATTCATCCTCGGTCTGTTTATCCTACACATTTGTTTTCTCTCTTCCAACTCGTGAAGTCCCATTTCCAATTCAACAACATGGAACTGACTTCAGCTGAACAACAGCCAAAATGTATTATTTTCCTGCTATCATCGTAAAGCTGCTTTAAAACAATCTGTATTGTATAAAACGCTATATAAATAAAGGTGACTTGACAGCAGCACCAATCAGAAACAGCCTGTAAAATCTCTCATGGGACCTATATCCACTTCAATTTCATCTGCAAAGCATTTAAAAAAAATCAATTATGTAATCCAGTCCCCTCTTGTGTGAAGTTTTTAATTCTGTTAATACAATCATCACTTATCAAAGGGGTTCAGCCTCCAGCAGTGTAGTGTATAAGTGCATTACCTCAGTGTTGGAGTAGTATGTGTTCCAAGAGGAACGGAGACTCTCCTGACCACCGATATCCCACATCAGGAAGTGGGTTTTCTTCACCACTATTTCTTCCACATTGCTGCCAATCGTAGGAGACGTGTGCACCACCTCATTCATTAAACTGCACAACAAAACAGGTTCAGATAAAACAAACCGCAGAGCAGTTTGTATACTTCACATTAATTACCACATTGGAGACTTTACCTATCTGTCCATACAGTATCTCAATCTATTGTTTTACTGTATACTGCACATTCTATGACGAATAAATTGCGTATTGTATGTCCATTCTCACCGTAAGAATTTTGGCTGGCCCAGGCGTGTGGCATTAAAGACTCTATTCTATTATTCAATGAATTAGAAACTACGAATATAAATAAAGAGCAATAAAGATTCTAATCAAGTAAATAAAATATCTATTACTCACAATTGATAAAGTATAGTGGTCTTTCCAGCATTGTCCAGCCCCACAATTATCACCTTGTGTTCTGCATAACAGAAGAAAATATATTACGCATTAAAAGAATGGTCAAATTAATATTACAAGAACTTTATTTAAAATTCAAATGCAACAAATTAATCTCAGTAAATAAGGATAAGAAAATATGTGAAATGCCATAAAATTTAAAATACAATGCAATCCATAATTAAAGTGGGTTCATTGCGTTAACTGTGCTCTTTCCTTCAGAGCTAGTTTGTTTCTGTTGTTCTCGCTGTTCTAACTCCCAGATAATTGGTCCAGCAATCCCATACAAACACACAACTCAGCCACATGGGAAGCACAATTGCATAACAGAGGAAGACGTGATTAGATAAACCAGTGATCCATCCTTTATCAGAGCTCAATGTGAGGAAATTCTGACTCTGTCAGCCTCTGTGTGTGTGTGTGTGTGTGTGTGTGTGTGTGTGTGTGTGTGTGTGTGTGTGTGTGTGTGAGTGAGAGAGAGGGCACATTTTGATATTTTTCACCTTTAAACTCTGATGTGAACTACAGGAAGCAGGACTGGATAACTCATGATATCTTTGGCAGCTCCACAAAGACTATTTCACGCCTATTACTTCCTCCAGAAGCACCGACCCCTATTTTACTCCTGTATGCCTCCAGCAAAAATGTCACATGGGCAAACTAAAGCCATGAAGAGAGACTGTTTATTAAGACTACAATTACACTTTCCACAGGTTTTGGTGGAACTTTTCATAACAAACTCTAGGTCAAATTTAGCCTGATTCTAATGTAAGACTACTAGTGCTACTGGCTCTACGCTTTAGCCAAAGGATAAAACCTTTGAACATAAAAGTGAGCGGTTAATGATTTACAAGACCAATAGGTCCTAATTTATTTAAAGGGGTCCTATTATGCCCTTTCACGGAGTCTTGATTTTGTTTTTGGGGTGTACTAGAATATGCTTTCATGCTTGATTGTTCAAAAACACATTTTTCACATATTTTACATTATTACAGCTCCTCTCTCCCCAGTCTGTCCCGAACGCGTTGTTTAGTTCTGGTTTCAATGAAGTCCCTCCTTCCGATTCCGAAATACAAAATGTGCTGTGATTGGTTAGCTGGCCCAGTGTGTTGTGATCGGTAGCACTTAGCACATGTTCGGGAAATGTCCCGCACCTCCATAACCGCGAGTTCTTCTCTAGTGTAAATATAAAGGATGGCATCAATTTCAAACCCGATTCAGACCCTGACAATGTTAACAAACAAGAGGATCATCCAGAATGGATTTCATGCACAGATTTCACAGAACGTTTAAGAGTGGTATGTTTTTCTTGTACATTATAGGTATGATGTTATCCACCATTTAATCATGATATTTGTCGGAAAACTATGGTAATCGATCACAAAAACATGGATCATTTTCCTAAGGGGCGGTGAACAGTCTTACAAAAGCGAGAGCGCACAAAAGATATAGTAAACACTAATGTTGGCTGGCAGGTGAGCATAGCAACAATATAAAACTTATAATTAGAACTGTTAACAGAAAACCCAACTACAAATAAGATGTGATTCTGGAAGCTGTTCTTTGTAAAATGTGCAGCGCACAGATAAACATCTTGATTATATAATGTTCAGGATCAGTGTTTAAAATAAATTTTACCCATTCTAAGTTCATCAGCCTTAGGAAGGTCAAACAAATGAGTTGTGGTCTCTTTGACATAGCAGCTAGGCTAATCCAGGCCTCGTCCGCTTTTCTGCGTATTCCGTGGGCGGGGATTATTTAAATGAGGAACATTATGACTTCGTAAAGCCCGGAAAAATCGTGTCATCACGCATCCAAAAGAGCCGTTTGTTGTAGCTCTTGGAAAGTGAATTCTGTTAAATAAAATATCTCCCTTTAGAGTCAACTTTGAGCTTTGTAACCTAGCAGATCTTTTTATGCTCTAACAGCAACATTAATATTAATAATACGATACTGTTATGATATAATATGACTGCAGGAACGTTTGTGTATTAGAGAGAGCAACGCTCAATGTAATGAATTGACTGGTCCTCTTCAGGACAGTAATCCAGGGAATTAGGAAAGAGAATGGGATTACAAATCCAACAGACAGAATTCCTTCAATGTCTACAGAAGTAGGCCAAAGAGCTATTCTACTTTCTCCTGGGACCACAAATTGGACCTAGAGCAAGACTCAGCATTTAGCCCACAGGACTGTCTAGTTCATTTGTAAGGAACAAATCTAGCACACACAAGAAATCATGTGTTACCAATAATTAACAAGAAGAAACTTCTATGAATGCAAATAAATTGGTGTCAGAAATTATTGAAAGTGCTCGCAATATCAACAACGTCCATCCCAGTGTAAAAGGAACATCTGTCCAACATTACAGCAATCTGGATGTGGTTAGGAATGTTTGTCAGGGGATAAAACTTCTAAAAAAAAATACACTGGAAATACTATTTGGTTGGTAAAAATTCAGTTAGAAGTGTAATTTGGAAACAATCTAGTACACAAGTTAAAATCTCTGCAGCTTCTGTGAATTTGTCCATCACTGTGTGTCCTGGAGGCTGGATCTCTCTGGGCAGGCTCAACTGACTGCTGAAATAGGCAAACAATGGGAGAGGAAAACGGTTTCCTCATGCTGCTTTTGTTTGCCAGGTGCTTGTGGCGTCTGTTTCTCTACACAAAAGCATTTTCAATTCAAATCAGTTCCTTTTATTGTCATTCCACAAGTTGGAGCTGATATCTGACCCCTCTGTCCTCTGGACCTACATCATGAGAGACACATCTGTCACAGCAGCAGTTAAGACATACAAACATATATCAGTTGAAAAAAGAAAGAAAAAAAGCATTAATATAGCCAAGAGCTGGAGAATAGCTGGAGTTTCATCACAGGCTAGTTGTAGCAAAATCCACTATGGCAAAACCATTGCTATTTCATGCACTGTTCAACTGAGGTTTTGGGCTACCAACAAAATACACATTTAAGTGTTTAATTTATTGCAGTATCAATTTGTGTCTGTAGATTTCAGATATCTTTTAAAGGCCAAGTTTTTTCCTCATGCACTGCACCATCTCCACTTCAGTAACTTTGTTACTTTCTCTAAGTTTTTATGGAGTGATAAAAAGAGTTAGGCCTATCCAAAATCCTATCTGTAGAAACATTTAACTCCGTGTAAACAAAATGAAACAAATTTTAAATCTGGCTTCATCAAATGTTCAGATTTCTGTTCTGGAAATGTATCCAGTGTATATTTAATAAGATAATGCATTATTTGCATATTTACACATTTCACAAAATGTAGCCTAATACAAACAATTTATCGCATCAACAAGTGGATAATACTCAGTTTATCTGCAGATCATTTAGGAGACATTTAGATCTGACCCATCTGTTACCTTCACCACTAACACCAGATCATCTGAAGTGTTTGAGCTACCGGGAGAAGGTAACGGAGCAGGTAGTCGACTAACGAACCGTTACCATTACAAGGTGAAAACACGATCTGGTCGGTTTAAAATATAGGATAAACACACGTAAACGTGTCAGTGAGAGACAGTGGTTTCGATAGGTTAACATTGGCACAACGCAGCGGATTTAAAACGAGCACACTAGCGTCAACATTAGCTCAGTTCCGCTGGATATCTGACAACAGTCAAAACAACTCGCTATAGTAACGTTACAAACCAGTCAGAACAACACCTCTTACCTTGATTACAAAAGAAGCTCCATAGTTTGGCGAAAATTAGACCCATGTCTCCTGGTGTGTGAGAGAGCGTGTCCAGTGAGTGGGAGTTTAGCGAGAGGCCTAACGTTACAGCAGCTGTCCGTGAAGCCGTTATTTCTTCATAAACCCGCTCGCGCCATGCAGATACGACAAGTCAGCAGCACATGCCTCCTTCTGTCCGTGTGTGTGTATGTCCGCGGTGTGTTCACCCAGGCGAGCAGCTCCCGAGCACTTTCTTCTTTCTTTGTGATCAGATCAAGTGTGCGACAGATGCGAGCGCGGCGGATACATCACTGTCCAAACACAAGCCTCTTCACTTCCCAGGTCGCTCTGACCTCATCCACATTTTCCTCATGGACAAAAAAAAACCGCACATCAGCTCCCTTTGTCAAGCTACACACGGGTAGGTGCACAGGAGGGCCTTAAGGGAGTAAAACCACGCATATGTGCAATTGTGCATGCGCTGCTGCTGGGTAAATAACAAGATCTCACTCTCCTTTGCTGTGCTGTACACACAAAACACACACCATCCCCCATCAGTGTTACACGTGTGAGGATCATGACGTGCACACATCCAACCCACAAGTGTTTTCTTCTTCTTCTTTGGTGAACCCACAAGTGTCACATCCATACAATGTGTTTTATATTTAATTAAAAATAACACGGTTGCAAACACAATTTTAATTTTCTTTTTAAATTGACATGGACATATCCTAAGCAGATAGATGGGCAGGCATGCAGGCACATAGACAGGTAGTTAGTATGCAGGTAGACATGCGGGCTGTCAGATAGATAGATTCATAAATGGTGGATTGATTGATATAATGTTTTACTCACCTGAATCAAAACTAGGATATGACCAAAAACCACAGCACTCTGCATTGATTTTGACCACTGAGAGGAAACTGGTTGGTTTCTGTCTTTTTCTGTTTTGCCTGAACCACAAGTTCCCTCCTGCCTGCAGCAGAGCTTATATTTGCACTATAATGTGAAATCTCTAAGACAAACTGAAATGGAGCCTGTATGCAAGTATCGTGTCTGCTAAGAATCTACCGTAATAAGGAATTATTTGCCATTTTACTGAACACTGTCATATGGTTGTTTCAGATTAGCAAATGGTATATGTCATAATATGACCTAAACACTTAACAACTTCTTCATCATTCATCAGAAATCTGATTGGTGTCACACTTCAAGAAATACGACTTCAGTTCAAATCTAGTTGAACTTTGATTAATTTAAATGTGGTTATGTAGCATTAGTGTGTACAGACACTTGGTAAAGGTGTTTACAGTGTTGCACTAAGAAAACTAGCAGGTGCTCTGGATGGTTTGAAGACAGAAATGTGAGAACTTAGATTTTAAATAAAAAACAAATATTTTTTCATTTAAAGGCACACTATGTAAGTTTTCGCCACTAGAGGTCGTTTATTCAAAACAAAGGCGTAGCTTGATGACGCCTTGCTTTCGCGGAGTCATGGGAGTTGTTGTCTTCACCTCTACAGCCGGTGGAGAATCCGACGAGACTTGGACAGAAATCATATGGATGACCGGTAATGTAAGATTTGTTAACATAACGAAAGCCATTGGAGCGGAACGAGGCCGCTGGAGCGATTGCTAATGAGAAACAAGCACGACACACAGCTCGAAGGCAGTGGAGCTTTTATTATGACAACGCACTGACACGGTCCGTGTCCTTGTTAAAACTGCTTATTTCTCTGGATTTAAACAAAAACATTTGGGATAATGTAAGAACACAAATCAACTAAATATAACATTGTTCTGGGTTTTGGATATTTGAATCCAAATATCTTACATATTGAGCCTTTAAAATGTTAAGTTATCTAAATATTACTTTTGTGGCAAGACAACATTTCTTGGTGTAATTTCTTTGACATAAGAGTAGGTGCAGCCATTTGTACACTGTAAAAAAAATCCCGTAGTTTTTACGGAAAAAAACTGGCAGCTGGGGTTACCAGAACAATTCCGTAAAATATACAACAAAACAGTAATTGCTTTTACCGAATAACATGTACATTTTACAGTTTAAACCAGCATATAACACACTGGAGTTCTGTTATATTTACTGGTTTAAACTGTAAAATGTACGTGCTATTCTGAACAACGTCAATTTTACAGTATAAACCAGTAAATATAACAGTAAATTTCAGTAATATGATATAATGTTAATTTACCATCCTATTGAAGTATTAATATCTGTTTTGTACACTGATAACCACCAATCACAGCAGTGATGAGAGTCACATGATCAATCAAAGCTCAACACAAGCAGTTCTTCCACAAGAAAGTTAATACTAATATATATAGAAGCTGCACAGTGTCATTCACACAAACATTAAACACCATCATGGTAACACATGAAATTTTAAAAATGCAATAAACATTAATTTAACAACATTAAATGTAACATAAACCCCTAATGTACATAACTGATTAGAAAAAACGAAGAAAACTATGAAGAAACAAACATAGTTATTTCAACAAAAATACATCAAATGTGAAGTGTCACAGGGAATTGTGGGAATGTCAATTTACGGTTTTTCACTGTAAATTATACAATGAGTTGTTTTTTCACTTTCAAAAACTGTAAATTTAACGGTATGTTACAGTAAAATTACATTAAATGTACCGTTAGATCTATCACAGTTATTTACCGTATATAGTACGGAAACTTTCTGTTAACCAATTAACAGTTTTTCACTGTAGCATTTTTACAGTCTTTTACCGTTAAAATTACGATCATTTTTTACAGTGTAATTTGCAATTTGTAAAACTATGTTTGATGTGAGCAGGCCACTTGTTGAATCAAATATGCAGCATGCTGGGAACAATACTACAGTTTAATTCCAGCATGGTCTTATGCAAAAGTTAAGCAGAGAAAAATGAATGGTGCTTGGCTTTAAACACATGTAAAAACTTTCTTTAAGAATTTTTTTCCCCTCGTTCTAAAAACAAATTCCGCTGTTGTGCCAAATTTCGACCCCCTGCCAAATTATTACCCTCCTCGTTGAAGTCAGTAACTGATTGCCTAATCCTAACCCTACCCCTAATCCTAACCCCTCCCCCACAACTAATCCGAAACCTACCAATGGTAGCAGGGTAATAATTTCGCGGGGGTCGAAATTCGGCACAACACCTACGGCGTCGTCTCAAGAAATATTTGCGCACACACGAAACCACTGAAACCGACTCAAAACGATGTAGTACACATGCCAGACCATGTGGCGCTGTAATTCTGTCACAGAGATGCACTAAAAACGGAGAAGAAGACTTGGAGTATTCTCTGGTATGGGCATAAACCATAGACTGTAAAAAAATAGGCATAAACCCTATGGCATAAACCGCTGATCTATATAGAATGACATTATATAGATCAGTGGCATAAACCTTGCACGCTATGGAACAAAGCTTGAGATTTACAAGATTTATTTATCCTGATTTATATTATTTATTTTAAAAACAGCAATTTATTTAAATTAAATCTCAGACAAACTGTAGCAGAAATGTAACAGAGATACTAAGTGGTCAACATTTTTCTATATTAGTCAACTCATTGATAAACTATTTCAAATTATTTTAGATGTTGCCTAATTAAACTTTATATAATGTCAGGAGGCTGCTCTCAGGTGAACATATGAAGTTCCAGAACTTCCAAGCCTTCTAGTGCACTGGGAAGGCTTTTATAAAGGTCAAAGCAACTGCTGGCTTGTGTGTAATTTCAGGTCATTTCCAGGGCTCTGTGAGCTGCAGGAATACAGGAGAGAGTCAACGGGCTGCTCTGACAATGATGTATCCATCCACATGATTTATCCAAGACTGGCAAGGCTTCACAAGAAAGCAAAGCATAATACTTATTTAAATACTTGTTTAACCGTGGTGACATTTTGCTGTTTTTCCAAAAATTCTAAATCCCAAATCAAAATAGGCTATGCTTAGTTTTCTGGACATAATTCATAATCCTCTCCATCTGTTAGTATTTAATATATGGATGTAGAACACAGAGATTTATAGTGTGCATAGTGCATACCTCCTGCTTGTTTTATTTTATTTATTGTACAATGCTGGTTTGATTTTGATGCTATTTCGCTGTCAGACGCTAGGTGGCGCAGAAGGCACCATTTCAGATCAGCAGCTCGTGCTCTGTGTCAACTAGAGCTGGGTATATACAGGTGCTGGTCATATAATTAGAATATCATCAAAAAGTTGATTTATTTAAGTAATTCCGTTAAAAAAGTGAAACTTGTATATTATATAGACTCATTACATGCAAAGTGAAATATCTCAAGCCTTTATTTGTTATAATTTTGATGATTATGGCTTACAGCTTGTGAAAACCACAAAATCAAAATCCCAGAAAATTAGAATATTACATGAAATCACACAGTAATTACACAGTAATCCCATGGTCATTGAACCAGGTTTTGGTTCTTTTGGCAGTGTGGGCCGGTGCAAATCCTGCTGGAAAATGAAGGAAGCATGAAGTGCTCTGAAAATGTCCTGGTAGACGGCTGCGTTGACTCTGGATTTAATAAAGCACAGTGGACCAAAGTCCTCTTTTCTGATGAGAGCATATTTTGCATCTCATTTGGAAACCAAGGTCCCAGAGTCTGGAGGAAGAATGGAGAGGCACACAATCCAAGATGCTTGAAGTCCAGTGTGAAGTTTCCACAGTCTGTGTTGGTTTGGGGAGCCATGTCATCGGCTGGTGTTGGTCCACTGTGCTGTCCACTCTACGCATCCGTCTACCAGGACATTTCCAGAGCACTTCATGCTTCCTTCAGCAGACAAGCTTTATGGAGATGCTGACTTCATTTTCCAGCAGGATTTGCACCTGCCCACACTGCCAAAATAACCAAAACCTGGTTCAATGACCATGGGATTACTGTGTAATTACTGTGTGATTTCATGTAATATTCTAATTTTCTGGGATTTTGATTTTGTGGTTTTCACAAGCTGTAAGCCATAATCATCAAAATTATAACAAATAAAGGCTTGAAATATCTCACTTTGCATGTAATGAGTCTATATAATATACAAGTTTCACTTTTTGAATGGAATTACTGAAATAAATCAACTTTTTGATGATATTCTAATTATATGACCAGCACCTGTATATATATATATATATATATATATATATATATACAATAGCCTACTAGTAGTAAGCATAATTATGAAAAATACAATTCTTAATAATTAACTGTGTTTTAATTAGGTAGTAAAGTAATGGTAAATTATGACATAATTGTAGCCTTTTATTTATCATTTTTTACTTGACTTTAGTTGTTGTTTTGAAAGCAACATGCAATGTATTAATTTAAACACAATCCAGCTGTTTAATTTGGACAATTTGAACAACTTTGGACTTTCACTGCCATCTCGTGGTTGTATAGAGAGACTCTAAAAAGGTTGATACTATTTGTTTTTCAACTGTAAAAATACCTGAATTATAAATAGTATCAACCTTTTTAGAGTCTCTCTATACAGCCACGAGATGGCAGTGATGAGAAAGACATGAAAGAGAAAGAAATAACAAATTAAAGGAATAGTTCACCCATAAATGAATATTCTGTCATCATTTACTCACCCTCATGTCAGAGAGTGAACACAGCTCTATCTGACACCTCATGATCTATCATCATATGCTTATAATCACCACAAGGGACTGTAGATTGATGCGTGATAGTCGATGAATAAGGTGTAGCCTATTTTTTCTGTAAAACAGCTGGTGCACAAACTTACATAATAATTAACTTGCTTGTTCTCTTCTTGCCAACTGTAGCCCATTATATGACACACTCAAATTAGAGACCAAGAAGGTCTTGACTCTATACAGCAAGAGAGCAGAGTGGTTCTTTTCTCCTTTGTAAAGCTATAGTCAGAATGATTTTAAAAGCACTGACTGTAAAATGAGCACGAACAGTAAGTGGGGATGAAATGTTGAAAGAGATTCAGTAATGCTTTACATTAGGATGTCCATCCATGCTAATTACATCATATATATATATATATATATATATATATATATATATATATATATATATATATATATATATATATATATATATATGTTAATATATTTATCTACAGTATAAAAAAAAAAAAAGATGTGTAATTATATCCCAAATCCCAAAATAAATGCATATTAAGTAGCACTGGGACAGTGCCTTTGAAACTGTATATTGGCTATAGCTAAAATATATATTTCGTTATGTAGGCTATTTATTTTGGGAAGTTGCTTATATTTACACATAATTATTGTTGATATTGTATTGTGACTAGTAACTTTGAAATGCAATGTGAGTGACTCACTGTAGATCGTTACTGGAACTGGTACTTAACTAAAGGCTAGATTTGACTAAAATACACTATAGCTTGCCTAATTTACAATCACACTATACATTCATTCATTACTGTCCAGCTCTGATATCAAATATGTTGCGGTATTATTGAGTATTTAAGTATGCAGTAAATCACTAATATTGTGAACATTCTTGCAAAATGTGACTAGGTAATGTTGGGTCAGAATGGCTTGATGTCTAGAGAGGTTTTTTCTGAGACTCGTCATCCGTTATTCAGTAATGATTGACTCAAGTTCACTTGTCTTGTCCTCTAATTAGGCCACAAATGCACCTGTTGCATGTCCTGCAGGATCATCCAAAGCATTTGAAGGGCACTAGAACACAAGCACACTTGCTTTCATGTTGACCTTTTGCCTATTCATAAGCACACAACAGCAAAACTGCTACGGATGTGAACTTCAATCAAGGCTACTTTTACACGTGGCGGCTATTTTCATAAACAGACATTTCACCTTCTCCGTTTTCAAAAATAACATCTTGCACACCTGTCATATATGCCGTCAAGAGCATGCCAAACCTGTAGGTGGCAGTGTACTGGCTCTTTGTGTTTGGAGGGAGGACTGAGGAGAAGTTGTTGCAAAATTGCTGACCTCTGAGCACTCATTTGTCTCTGCTCCTCGACAGCTGTATTTACAAATGCAAATAGACGAAAAGGGTTTGCACCAACATAAATGCAACTGCTACTCTGAATGCATCCATGATCACCATAGCCAAATGAAAATGTAAACATAGGTAGCACTTTTGATGCAGGAGTAAGTTCTGTTGCATACTGTGACGTCGGCTGCCAAAAACTCAGTTTTTCTCAGTTTACATGCAAACGTGCAAATGAAGTTTACCAAAATCTCCTCTCTGGCTGGAGTTTTTAATAGAAAGAATCGTTTTCAGAGGCGAATTCTCCGTTTGCGTATAAACGAAGGGAAATGTCTCCGTTTTTAAAAAACCCATGTACGTGTAAACGGGGCCCAAGCCTTTAATGGTCATATGAGGGTAAAGTGTGCACAAGGTGAGAATTAAACATAATGGAGAGCAAAACTTCTTAAGAGTAAAGAACCGTCTGCAAGAGAATAAAGTGAAGTATGAAGTAGAGTAGAGAACCTAGAAATGACTAACATTCAATAGGTTCAGGTTCAGCCCGAGCCCTCTAGTGATTCACCACTCAATTTCTCTACAACCACTCGCCACCCCTGCAGGTGCAATTACCCTACATCTCCATCTCCCCTGAAGCATGGTTGCCTATAGCTACAGCCCCTAAAAGGAAATCAGTCCTTCGGCCCACATCACTGCCAATCTCCAACACCAGCAGCGCTGACATCTCCCAAGCCAGACTGAACAAACCGACCTCAAGTTGCTGGATGATGCCGTTATCTGGAGGTTACAAAAAGTCGAGGCAGAGTATAAAGATGACTTTAAGAAATAATGGAAAGTGAATCATCATGCCATAAACAAATGCTGGTGGATTTCAGGAAGAAGAGGGTCCAAACTATCCCTGAGTAAGCATGCATGGGAATGATGTCATTCAGTTGAGTTTTTTTTTTTTATCAAAAGTGACTAACAAATGAGGAACATCACAATAATTTATTATGCAAATGTAAAATGAAGTAGGAAATTTAACCGAATGAAAGAATGGTATAGAATAACTCTAGACTATCAATACACACTGAGGCTTTCTCAGTTTTTCATTGTACGCGCCTAAAAATATATATATAAAAGTTATTAAAAAAGAGCCCAATGTACTGTGTTAATATGAAGTAATTCAAGATTTACGCTTTTCAATTAATAGCAAAATTCCATTAAATTGAATTGAATAATCCTTACATATTATTCATATTATGAATTAAGAATTCAGTAAAAAAAAATTGAGCTTAATAAAACATTTGGTATGAATCTTAAACTTAAATTTAAACATATGTAAACAAAATGTTTTATTAAGCACTAGTTTCTTTTACTCATTTAAAATTCTAAAATTATTCATAATATAAATAATATGTAAGGATTATTCAGTTCGAAGTAATTTTGCTATTAATTGAAAAGCGTAAATCTTGAAAAAAGGCTTAAAATGTTTTTGCGTGTAGAAAGGCGAAACATTAATTTTGACAGGTTCTGTGCATTCTGAATGTAATATGCAGTCAAAACGTTTTGTATTTTTGTCTGTGTAAGCATATATTTCTATCTCTTTTTGTGTAGGTCTCTTCTATTTCACTTCCATCCCAGTTGAGCATCTGACAAATTAACTGTAAGTCTATATACTTTATATAAACTCTAGTATGAGATATTTTTTTGCAAATTACTATTGTTCCTCTTCGTCTTCCTCTTCTTCTTCTTGTTGTATTTACATTAAAAACTTAAAGCACAAAACAAAACTGTGTGAAAAAGAAATTCAGATAAAATCAGTTTGAGTATGGGTTTTTCATTTATGACACAGCCATCTTTCCCCCTTTTGTGGGAAAGACACCTGCTTCCTATATGAAATATGTGAAAGCAAAGATAAACTGCTGAACAGGAAGACCAAAAACTTCAGCCTATAATTATGTGCTGCTTCCAAAACCGTCATTCGTGTGATATGCCCCCCACTTCTTGCAATTAACATAAATTAGTGAGTGTTTGTGAATGAGGTGAGCGGAGAGATAGAGAACGAGAGTCTATGATGATGGTAGTGGTGGAGAGAGAACACATCTGTTACTGTTTGGCACAACACAAGCACCATGATTATGATTATCTATTTTGGTGAATTCAAGTAGGTTTTGTATACCATCTTATTCCCTTCATATCCAGATGTTTCTCAAGTATTGTCCAATGGCTGACTGCAAAAAGTATTAACAATGTTTTGTACATGTTAAGTTTTGCACTGCTGCCCAAATTGTTCATTTCATTTCAGTTTCTTTTGTGTGCCATCTCTCTACACAGAAAGGTGCACTCTCTCATTAATCTGTCTCTGAAAGCCCACAGGGTATGCTTTTGTGCTGTCGAAAATGACTACAATAATGGAACTACAGATCCAAAAAGGGTCACAAAAATGACCCAACTCTACAAATAAGATGCTCAATCACAAAAGATTAAATGCTCTCTATTTCAGTCCAGTGGTCAGCCGGTTCATTCATCACAGACCATAATTCCTCTGTCTCTGCCTGCTAATCTCTGGCCTGTAATATGACTTCAGTGCCAGATAGGACTCAGACTAAACGATTATGCTCCATTCAAACACACACTCTGACAAAAAAAAAGTTTTATTACACATGAAATCATTTATGTAATGAATATTGCATTAAAAAAGCTCACAACTAATTAAGCACATAGACAACAGTACACACTTTCTGCTGTGTTTTGTAAAAAAGAAAGCCCACGGTTGGGCAGCTGCGTATTACATGTTGCTCATTAGTCCTGGCGTGGCTTTCATGTCTCTTTAGTATGCTCTCAAGAGATGTGACATTTAAGTCTCCATGAATTCATTTGACCTTCCTGGGTATTCATTTTTTCTTTGCAGTTCATTGCAGGCACAGTGTTTTTAATTATGACAAAACTCAAACTGTCAAACATCATATTTTAGGTTAGTGGTTCAGGGAGACGATAAGAATGAAAGGTCACCTGCTATTTCAGACCAGTTTAGCCAAAATATGTCAAGGTAATCTCCCAAAGTAAATAATGATACTGGATGGGAAAGTTGTTGTTTACTCTGCTATTGTATTTGAAATAAGATGGTACGATTTTTTACCTCCTTTTGTGTTTTGAGGATCATCTCTATGCAGTGCCACATCCATAACATAAACAGGCTTATACTATAATGACCTGTTACAATCAGTGATAATAACATCTGGCATGCTGGTCCAATATACCGTATGTGGATTTAGAGAGGTTTTTTAGTGAGGTAGTAGGCCAGCTAGACCAAGTTAAGAACAGCGTGGCCATGCAAGGAGACAAGTTAAACCATCTGACCAGCAGGCTGGGAGACCAGCTAAACCAGCTAAGACCATCTTAGGTAGGTTTGTATTGATTGTAAAGTGAGTGATCTTCCGCGCTTTTGAGCCTATCCCAGGTGAAAAAGACATAGCCTACTATTAAATGTATTAAAAATACTTTTATAACCTATGTTTTTAGTACAATACAAATATACTATAATACATTTAACAGTACGTCTTTTTCACCTGGGATAGCAATAATTCATTAAATAAACATTGTTTTTTATGCTGCTAAGAGGACCGATGGCCAATTACGCGCTGCAAAGTTCTGGAAGTGACATTTAATAAAATGCAGATTCACTCTCGAAATTGCAATTGACAAAGTGATGTCAAAATAGATACACGCAATGTAGGCTAAATAAATGCAGACTAATAGATTACTAGAAAAAATATTCGTATCAATAGGCCTACAGTATATTTTAAATTCCATTCCAATTATTTGTAAAATTGCTATCCTTGTTATGAGCCGTTGCTACATCTGCAACCTCACTAATTTCACATACTCAGTGATTTGATTCTTAATTGTCCATCTCACAGTCAAATTAAAATGTAGATTTTTAATAAACTTAGCTAAAGTTCAGGTAAATATTTAATTGTGCATCTGATTAATAAAATATTGTCTGCAAATCCATTAAAATAATTTACAACAACTGCAAACAACTAACTGTGATTTGTATCGCAACATGTTGTTTATGATGTTGCATAAATCTAAATTTTAACAATGAAAAGTAATATAGCCTATGCAGACAGTGACACATGTGCAACAACAATAATGTGCATAGTTCTGATATACTGTCTTAACATAATATAACTTATTCTTAATATGGTTAGTTTCTATTAATATCGAAGGCTATAGCCTGTAGCTCTTTTTGACACATTTTGTATCAGGAGTTCCTGCTCCATGTTTCCATAGCCTATAAGGGCCCTTTCCTTGCCCTGAAAACACTGAAGACCCCTGCCATAGATGCATAATTAAACTCTACTATGTTTCACAGTCAACATATGGCTTTTTGCCCAGGGTAAGGGTGTTACACCTTACATCAAGGCGACATAATGGATGGCACTCCGTGGAGGTGGAAAAACAAGTTCTTTATGACCTGCAGGAGTTTTTTGTAGAAAGATTTGAATGCAAAAAAAAAAAAAAAAAAAAAAAAAGGCATGAGATTCGGCTGTTTTTGTCAATTGTAAGTTTTAATTTAAAATGTTTGTGGAAAAGTATATGTTTAAATGTTTTGACTCTTGCTTGAGCAACTTAATAGGCTATCTATATAGTAAGGCATTGAACAATAGGCTACGTTGTTATTTAGTGTGTTTAAACGTGAATAGGTCTCTATGAAAGTTTGCATAACTATACTTACAAAGAGAATTGCGATTCTGAGCAATCCTGACAAAACATTTTCAGTAACAACTTTTGGATTGGAAATAAAAAGAATGAAGACATGTGGTTCAGTTGCGCATTGCAAACGTGGAATATCATATAGCCTGTGTGAGAGCACAAAAAGCGCGTGCTGCTCTTGCATCGCATACGTAATCCAAGACGCACAGCATACGCACTGCAAACGGAGTAGGCTATGTGTGAACCTGGCGTTAAGTAATCCTGGATGAGGCATCGACATCAGACCGAGCAGCGTTAAATAAGCAGCCAATGAACGCACGGTGCCCTATCGGTATAAAAACCCGACCGCCCATGCCTCTCGTCTCGCCGAACTGTGAATGACCAGCTCAGTCACTGTCGGGCGCGCGGATGGCGCGGCAGCTTTTACGCGCCGACTGTCATGCATAATCGCTTGTTGACGGAGGAAAACGGCGGCAACACCATGCAGTCTTTATTGTCCGTGGCTCACTCTCCCGGGATACCTACAGCCGTTTCATTCATGTGGAAATCAGGAAATCCACAGTCGTCCAACTGGTCGGGGCTGGAGAGGGAAAACGCGACTAGTCTCGGCGACTTGGACACATTTGATAACCGGCGCGCACAGTATGGCCAGTTTACTCCATCCACCTCAATATTCCTGACAGTTCTCATGACACTGCTGGTGTTCGCCACGGTTCTCGGGAACGCGCTTGTCATTTTAGCTTTTGTGGTTGAGAAAAGTTTACGCACACAAGGCAACTTTTTCTTTTTAAATTTGGCCATAGCGGACTTTCTTGTCGGTGAGTGATATTGATGAAGGTTTGCATGTCGGTTTTCGTTTTAACTCTGCAGTGTGTTGAAATGTAGCTGTGTTTTAATGGATTTTCAGGCGGGTTTTGCATCCCCGTGTATATTCCCTATGTCCTGACGGGTGAGTGGAGGCTGGGCAGAGGTCTGTGTAAACTGTGGCTGGTAGTGGATTATATGTTGTGCACCGCCTCAGTCTTCAACATCGTGCTCATCAGTTTCGACAGGTTTCAGTCCGTCACTAAAGCGGTGAGTGTATCGCAAATACACACACATACACTTGATAACAAGTGGACATAGTTCCATATATGTCTTTCTATTGCAGAAAATGTCATTTATGGTACAAAAAGGTTCTTTAGATTATTAAAATGTTCTACACACACACTCAAAAATTCTTTTAAAAACTGTTCACTAAAAGGTTCTTTGAATTTTATTTTATGGCATCTCTGCGAAACCTTATTTGGTTGGCTATAGGCTACTTTATTTATGAGTGCACGGACTGTGTAGCTACAATTAGACTATGACATTTAAGCGCTCCGAATTAGTTGAAATCTGTTTTGGAGAATGGTAATTCAAACTAACGAGTCTGAACCACCACTGACAAGAAACGGCAACAAAATAAATGTTGGTTTTCAGAGATGAACACAGCAATAACACATGGATGATTGATTCACAAGGATATCTGTGGAAGCTTGTTTCCGCCACAGAATAAAACCTTTTTAAAAAGATAATTGCGACTTTTTATTCCCCTCAGAATTGCGAGATAAAAAATTACCTTTTTTATTTTTTATTCTGTGGCGGAAACAAGCTTCCATAGCTCAGCGAAAAATTAAAATTCTGTCGTAATCTCCTCTCCCGCATGTCGTTCCGTGTATGACATATTCCTGTGGAAGAGTTAAATGCACTTTTAATGTGTAAAAACACTTTGTCTTTGAACATAGATAAATCATCTTAACAAGTAAATTATAAATAGCTACACAGACCACAATATTACAAAATAATTGCCTAATGATACATGTTTTAATGCCTTGACAATAAAAAAACAATGTAATGTAATGTAAAAATGTAAACATGGTAATGCTGAAAATGAAGATTTTCAGATTATATGTGGTTTCCACATAAAACAAGCATCACTGTGAACATTTCCATATAGACAGTTCCATTCAGGAGTTATCTGTTCACATAAAGATGAATCAATCCAACACGAATACGTTTTTACATCACATACATACATACATAAATATTTGGACAGACACAGTGAGTGCTGATCTACAAATGCCATGCACACTTTTACACTTGTCAATCATCTGTCAACATTTATTTATATCCCAGCATGCAGCAGCGCACAAAAGCATAAAACCAATTGCATCTGCTTTAGAGATGAATGCACTGAGACATCCGTTTAATCATAATATTTAATTATTTAATCTGGCAACCTATCATCTATCTATCTGTCTGCCCATCCTCTGTTCTTTCGTTCGCTCTGTCTGTCTAGCCCTACGTGTAATTCATATTAATTCAGTTATAAATCTGTATTTCAGGTGAGTTACCATTGCCAGAAGGGGATCACCAGAGAGGCTGTTTTGAAGATGCTCTGCGTGTGGCTGGCAGCGTTCCTTCTTTATGGTCCGGCTATTATCAGTTGGGAACACATCGCAGGAGGAAGCGTAGTGCCAGATGGAGAGTGCTATGCCGAATTCTACTTCAACTGGTATTTTCTGATGACTGCCTCAACTGTCGAGTTCTTTACCCCTTTCATAAGCGTCACTTATTTCAACCTCAGCATTTACATCAACATCCGCAACAGATGCGCAGTGAGAGAAGAACAGCCGACTCACATTCGGCTTAGGAGCCTCAAAATGAGGCCGCTCAGAGCCGGCGATGTACAGCGGGTGTTTTTTGTGAGGCCTGTAGAGGAAAGTGGGGCCGCAAATTTGTCCTCGAGGTCACAGTGCTGTCGGTTATCTTCTACTGCAAAGGTGTCCGCCGCCGAGTTCGCCAATGGCAGACAGACTAAACGAAGAGACAGCACTATTGCAGACTTGTCTCCTCTGCAGGTCGGAGACCGGCTCCTGCCATCCAGTGAGGCACAGTTTCATTATGTGGATCATTCAGCTGGATCACACAGACATCGCCCTGATATGGTTGCCAGTCTAGCCAGCCGCTTTCGGCTATCTAGAGATAAGAAGGTGGCAAAGTCTTTAGCTGTAATAGTTTGTGTTTTTGGACTCTGCTGGGCACCCTACACACTGTTGATGATCATTCGGGCAGCATGTCACGGTCAGTGCGTCCAGCACTACCTTTATGAGATCTCGTTCTGGCTGCTGTGGATAAACTCATCCATCAATCCAATCCTGTATCCTCTGTGCCACAGCAGCTTTAAAAGAGCCTTCAGCAAATTACTATGTCCGAGCAAGATAAAAATACAACCTCAGAACATTGACCAGAAGTATTAAATTTTTGAGGATGACTTCGTTTACAAATGCACTGTAAAAAATGATTGATGCGAAAAGTTGTACAAATGAGGAAATACATGTTGGCTCAACATAATGGTTGTGTCAAAAAAGAAAAAATATGTTTGGTCAATGATTGCATGATTTCCATGACTGTACTACAAAATGTTCATCAAGAGAAAATAAATAATTGTGTTCACAGAACTTTTAACGTTGCACAAAAAATATTATGTTGGCCGAGCAAGAGGGAACAGCGTCAATCGTCTGAGCATGCGCAAAGAAGCGCGACGAAACTTTTTTCACAGACGCCATTTTCTTTGACTCACGATGCAAGGCATACGAGGAGGGAAAACACAGATATTTAGTGTTTTATCGCATTTATATATGCATTTTATAACATTATATTGTTTTATTACAATATGTATGTGCTGTAAATGGCTAAATCGTTCTCAGAAAGGCATTTTCGTTGACGCGCGATGCGGAGCAGACCTGGGTGAGGTTGCTTTTAAACAGAGAAACGACGAAAGTAAGTGTTTTATCTAATTTACAATATGCATTTTATAACATATTGATTTATAGAGAAATTTAAATGCTCAGTCTGTGCACATGCTTAAACGAGCTGAAACCTTTCTCAAAGGCGACATCTTTGACTCAATACGGAGCTGACGACGAGAAGGTTTGCTTGTAACGTTAACAGGGAAAACACCGAAAGTAAGTGTTTTTAACCTAATTTACAACATGTATTTCATGGCATTATATTGTTTTATAACGATATTTATGTGATGTGTGCGCCTAAACCTTTGTCACAGACTAACGTTAGGCCCTGCATCTTTGACTCGTGACGCAGTGCAGACACGGAGTTTGCTTTTAACGGTGAAAACACAGAGTAAGTGTTTTAACTCATTTACAATATGTATTTTATAATGTTATTTTGTTTTATGACAATATTTGTGATGTGCAAATATCATAATGTATTTATCCTCAAACCATATTTTACTTTCGTTTGCCAGCACACCTAACTTATCTTAACTGAAACCTAACGTTAACTGAAAAACAAATTTTCTTAGAATGTGTAAGTAATTCTTTAAGATTAAATGTTTATGAAAATGTATTTATCAGATTCAATTTTGGTTGATGTTTGGATATGCTTTCATGTTTAAATGTATTTGCTATTTGTGTTTGCTAGGAGCATTTCCATGCTGCACCAAGTGGTTAAGGCTAACCAGGCTTGGTCTTTAAAGGCTGTGCAGACTAGAACCTGGTGAGGGTCAGATTTTACAGATAACATTTGAGATAATCATGTGCATAAACATTTAAAAAAAGCTTTGTTGCTATTTGGTATAACTAGATTTTTTTGTGTTTCATAAGTCATTTTGAATTTGTCCAGTCAAATTACTTTACAAAAGTTACTTTTCCTTTTCCTTAAATAAAATTAGTTTTCAAACCAATTGTTTTCATGATTTGACAGGTAGATGTTGTCTTGCTTTTTTAATTTTAGACTCAACTGATTGGGAAATCTCTGCCCATCACCTGCCTCCAACATCACAAAGCCACAAGAAGGGAACAAAGATTCTTCCGTCAGCTGACTATTTAGTGAGATTTCTTAAGGTGCGTGTCTAAATTTATTCCTAAAGGGTTAGTTCACCTACAAATGGAAATTATGTCATTACTTACCCTCATCTCGTTCCAAACATGTAAGACTTTCTTTCATCTTTACAACACAAATGAGGATATTTTTAATGAAATCTGAGAGCTTCCTGTCCCTCCATTGACAGTCTACGCAAATACCACGTTCAAGCCCCATAAAGGTGTAAAGGTACATCATTAAAGTACTCCATGCGACTCCAGTGGTTTAACATACATTTTATTAAACTACGCGAGTGCTGTGTTTGCAGCAACAAAACATTTACCACTTAATTTAGAAAATATAAATTTCCAACATGCGTTCATGAGAACATTACGAGTTGTGCATGTTGTTGATGCGAAAGCAGATGTTAAGTGAGCGTGCATCGAAGATTAATAATTAGTACATAAAGTTAAGTTTTTTGTTGTTGTTTTTTTGTGCAAACAAAGCACTCTTGTTGCTTCATAAAAAAAAAATTGAGGTTAAACCACTTGAGTCACATGATTACTTATGATTTCCTTTATACCTTTCTGTGGCTTTGGAAGTGATAGTTGAATAGGCTGTCGATGAAGGGACAGAAATTTTAAAATATCATCATTAAGTGTTCCAAAGATGAGCAAAACTCTTACTGGTTTGGAACAACATAAGGGTGAATAATTAATGACAGAATTTATATTTTTGGATGAATTAAGTCTTTAATTTACTTGGAAATCAGTAAATTCAAGTCTTAATCTAACCAAAATAGTTTATTGTTTGAGTCACGAAAGTCTAAGATGATTGAACTTTTTCCACCATAAACTTGCTGTATTTATAAAACACAAATATTAATTGTAAATGGTCTGGTTTTGTGTTGTCTACTCTAGGGAACCAGCACTACAGGATTTTTCGAGAAAGTTGGATCTGCACAGCCTTTCCTTCTCTGTGAAACAACTATGCACTGAACTTTACTGTTAGCAATTGGACACAACTGATCCACTCGTATCCTGCAACTGTTTTTCATCTGTTGAATGTTGTTGCTGTACTGTTGCAAAGTCGAAGGTATTGACTCAACTTCACTGACACAGGACTTACATTCACTGACATGTACAGGACTTGAAGTATTACAGAGATAACAGACCATTTGATGAGCAGCTTTCACATAATTCTGATGGCAGAAATGTCTATATTTTGCCTTCATTTATTTTAAAAGTTAACCTATGATGTAAAGGGACTTGTTTGTTAATAAAAACTAGTTTGTTAAAACAACTGTTTGCATTTTGCCTTTATTTTTAACATTACAATGAACAGAATTCTACTATGATCCCAGACTAAGGTTACATTTTAACTTTCTGGATTGTTTTGATGTGCATTCATTGTTATCAATAGGTTAAATGCTTTGCTTTTATTTCTGAAAAGATTCCTTTTGTCAAAAAGCACATCTCATAAATACAAACTCAATTTGAGTCAAATTTAACACTCCTGAAATGTATATATGACTCCCTCCATTTTGGAGTTAAAATAACACTTTTGAAAGTGTGAAATATGCACATTACTAACGGAATACATTTTAACACTGTAAGTGTAAGTTTCGAGTTTCATTTTGTAAAGCAGATATTTGTTTTTCCAGTACAGCTATTGACTAAGAGTGATATGCCATGCTATTTTATTAGCATGACAGACAAGTTCATATGGATTTAAATAAATACATAAAATGTACTTTATCAGAGCATAGTGTGTTATTTATTTGAAATAACGAAAAATAGATTTTTTGACCAACATTAATGAAAAATAGACTTTTTGGCCAACATGAAATATTTAATTAATACAACATTTTATTTCAATTTGAGTCTGCTTGTTGGCCCAACAAGCTATGTTTAGTCAACAGAAAATATTTAATTGACACAACATTCTATTTCAAGCTCAGTCTACATGCAGGGGTAGTCAGCACAACACAAAGAAGTTGGTTTCTGCAACTTAAATTGGGCCAACTAAAAATTTTAGGTGCAACGGGTCACTAGAAATTTTTATGTTGGAGAGGCATATTTTTTTTTACAGTGTGGGGCTAGTCCCCCCTACCCTGCTTAATGTGCTTGTATCTAGCAGTAATGAACAGTAGCACAACATTTTCATGTACATTGTGAATAAAAAGACAGACCTTTTATCTACTTATTTAAAAATCTAAATTTTTCTATGAAATTCAATAATGAATTGATTTATGTATAAATGTCTGAAAGTGTCCAGCGCAGTGCCATGTTTGCCTTTGTATGTAATAAATAAATAAAAATCCCATTTCAAAATAAACTACTGATGTTACAAACATAATGGAGTGATATACCTCTTGAAACCACGGTCTGATATGGTCGGATATAGACCAGCCTATCCATAATTGTATGCTGATTGTACATGATAGATGTAAAGGGATTGCTGGCGAAGCCTGTAGTTCCCCTAGCAACTGCATAATTCCTATAATCATATCTATTCCACCAACAAATTATGGATTATTTCAGGGTTTATAGCAAATTCTGAACACTTGAATCAATCTAGTATGTATGTACAATGCATTGAGATTCTCCCTTTAAACTGAGTGAGAAACCAATAGACAATACTATTAATACTTGCATTCACTGCAAAATCTGGCTCCAAGGTATGCTTATTAACAATAAAAGGAACAGCTGAAGAAAGCATGAAATTAAAATGTATATTTTCTAAATGCATGTTATAGATCTCATTGTGAATATTTTAATCTATAATTGGATTTTCATTTTAAAATGTTTTTTTTTTTGACCGTCTAATGTTTAATCAAAATGTCATAACTGGATCTTCCAGTTAAATCGATAGACTTCTCTGGTGACGCATCCCGGACTTACCTAATCATTTAGTCTGCTTGAACCCAGCCTTTCCACAATCGACCGGAAGCTTCGTTCATTTTTGAGTGCAACATCCACACTTCAAAACCCAACAACAGTTGGGTAGAATAAAGTCTCCATCCTACATTGTTATACTCTAGTACATGTCAAAATACGAAAGAGAAAACATCTGCATCTACTTCCGTTGTTATAGTGACTTATGAAATAGTACTTCTACAGGCCTGTGGGGTTAATATTTTTTATTTGTGCAAATGCCATGAAATCAATGATATTTTGTTGTAACTGATTTACAATTAGATTATACATACAATATATGAAGGGAGAGGGAATCATAATTCAAAAAAGTAGACAAGATGCAAGAGAAGGCTTTTGACATTGTTTCGATTCACAGCCACAGCTACTCGTCTATACACACGTTCACCCATTCCACGTATTAGTCAACACACTGTCCCACTCCACCAAAGAGTCTGCCGCAAAGTAAAAGGGCGAGAAACGAGACTATTCATTAGTTACACAAATGTCTTTAATTCAGCATGGCGTTTAAAATATTAATGCTGAAAAAACGAAGTAGAATCAAGTGTAGGTCCTCTAAACAAAGACCGTAACAGTGCATGGCTCAAAGCCCTGCCTTTTTTCTCCTGTTTGGCCGGCGGGGCAAGGAAGTGGTGAAGCAACACTAAATTATTATTATTTTTTTTTCACTCTCTCTTAAATGTATAGTTTTTATTCTTGCTCATTTGTATGGCAACAATAGTATCAAGAGGGAATGGTAGTCTGAAGGAAGCGCAGAGTAGGAGTGCAATGCATACACTGTTCTCTAAGGAATTCACAAGAAAACTCCTCACGAAATGAGAAAGAGGAAGGAGGGAGAGAGAGTACAGACAGGCAGAAGACAAAAACAACATACAGAAAGTATGAGCACTAAGAGGAATGGGTAGAGAGGCAGGTGGGTTTGGCTTTGTTTTTCCCCTGGCTGGAATACCCTGGTGTGCACATGTGGGCATATACATATATCTCTCTATGCATGTGTACACAAATATAAATGTAGATGTGTGAGGCTCCTACAGCACCAGCCCTTCGTAAGCAGGTCCTTCGGACTCGGGCGACTCTCTCTGCAGACGCAGGTGCTCCAGTGTATTGTGGAAGTGTTTGTTAATCTGCTCCGTCTCCTCGCTGGCCTCCAGGTTTGGGAGATCCTCGCGGATCTTCTGGATCAGCTGATTCAGGACTTGGACCGTCACCTGTAAGACAAACAGGCACACAAACGAACAGAAAATGTAAATCCAGGCTGATCTGGATTTATGCAGACAAAATTCACAGAGACAGAAAGTAATGAACAAAGACAGTGTGGAGAGCTTTTCTTAGTAACAAAGTGTAAGATCTTAATATTCCTGTGATTAGACTATGGTTACTGATTATCATCACATATCTTTCTAAAAAAACATATATTTCTATTTGTGTGGAAGATATGTTAGTACCACATGGGTTGATGTGTACCATGAAACAATGACAAGAATTGTCTTTCTGTTGAGTTGTCCTCATGGGCTGCAAGAAAAACCAATATATGATGCAACCAGTGTAGTCCAATTCAACAAATGAACAAATTAGCCTTTTGAGTTGGTTCTATTTATATTGATTTAAAAACATGCAGCGAGACCAGTGCAGACTGACGTCTAACGAATGACTCTTGGGAATCAGTTCTTTTAATGAAGGTTAAGAGGAGTTACTGGTTTGATTCAGTCTGACAAATCATACTGAACTGAATTCATTAAAGTGGTCACTGAATCAACATCTGGCTCACTGCAAGTTATAATTATTTTCAGCGATGTCACATAAACACACAAAAATAACTTTGGTGTCTACATCTACGGATTTATAGGCAGCATTTGATTTCTGATGCTGTTTTTTACATCACCACACAAGCCACGCACATGCACACACGCAACAATAATTTAACCGTTGCATTCGGATGTGAACATTTCGTTAACAGCGATTGGCTTACTGTAGACGCTGGCCGACTCGTGAGTCTCTAATTGATTCGATTCCAGTAGCTACATCACAAACAGCTGTCTCTTCAAGCGATGTTCCATCTATTATTGCGAATCATATGCAAAGGATTAATCCTACATCATTAAATAAATCAATGCGCAGGATAAATCTGGAAATTGTAAAGCATTGTGGTTTCCATGCTCGCATTCTTCGGGACTCTCGATCAAAACCAAGTGGGATATTAGGTGGACATTTGAACATTCGAAGTGATATTCCTAAAAATGATCAAATACAACAAATACAACTTTTATATGAATCAAATTTGGATTTTTTTATGCCTATCAGAAACATGGTTGCATGAAAACTCCCCGGCTGACGTTTATGGTTATAAAATGTATAGACGAGACAGAACTGACGGTAGGGGTGGAGGTGTGCTATTTTTATGTTAAGGCTAGTATAAGATGTTAGCAAATCCAGTGGTCGTGTGTAAACGACTTAGAATGTATTGGTCTTAAATTAATATTGTCTGATCATTGGAATATAGACCATCTTCAAAGACTGTATTTTATGAAAAACTAAACACTCTTATTAAAGAGTGCAATACTACTAATAAGATTATTTTATGAGGAGATTTTAATATAAACTGGAACGACAAAGCACAAAGGAAGAAGCTAAAAGTATAGTTTTTAGTCATTTTGATTTTCAGCAGATTATTGAAGGACCAACTAGGCTAACTAATTCCCCTGAAACATGTATTGATTTGGCTTTCACTAATAGACCAGAAAGAATAAAGAAACATTACAATCTGGTAACAGGATTGTCTGACCACAATATGATTATGATTGTAAGAAAGCTTACTAAAAGGAGATTTAATTTAACAATTGACAAGAAGGTCGAAAATGATAAAATACCTAAAAGTCAGTTAGATCATTTTGAAAACGCAATTAAAGAAATAGAGTGGAATGATTATTTAATATATAAGATGAAAACTGTAATTCTTTCATGACTGAAATTCAAACTATTATAGACAGTTATACAAGGGAAGTGAAATGTAAACCAGGACAAAGAGAATATCTACCATGGTTAAATGAAAAAATCCGTCATGAAACAAAGGGATCTTGCTCTTAAAGTTAGCTCTCAGGTCTCAGATGGAACATGGCAGGCGTTTATTTACCACATTAAGAAATAAGGTTGTAAAGGAGCTTAGAAAGGCAAAAGCTACATTTTTTCATTAAGGCTATCAGTGAAGCTAGAGGAAATTTCATATGGCAGAATCAAATTAATATGGGAGAATTGAAATAAAATAACTGGAAAATTTAATAACATGCATAAAACAATAAGAGTTAAATATAGAGGGAAATGTGACTAATGATCTAAATAAGGTGGCAGAAGCTTTTAATAATTACTTTATAGATTCTAGAAAGTCTTTGGTTCAGAAGGTACCTGGTTACACCTATACATTTTAATGCTCCAATTTTGAATTTTAGAGAACTGACTAATTCTAAAGTACATATTATTATCTCATCTCTTAATAGTTCAAAAGCAAAGGATGTATATGGTATGGATACACTCATTCCTCCCATTTTAAAAATTGTTAATTGGTCTATAAATGAAGGAGTGTTTCCAAGTGTTTGGAAAAATGCAATAATTACACCAGTGTTCAAATCAGGTGATCACATGGCTACTAGCAATTATAGACAAATTAGTTTAACATGCCCAAGACTTTTGCACAGTACTGTATGTTCTTATCAATGTCTGCAAATAGAGATCCAGATTCGGATGTCATTATCAGGAATAAAACTGTCAGTAGTCCATGAGTACAAGTATTCAGGCATAATAATAGATTCACAACTTAAATTTAAAAAACAAGTTAAAAACGTTGGGAATAAAATATAATTTAATCTGGTCAATTTTAGACACATTAGAAATAATTTAACCGCTGAGGCTTCAAAGTTATATGTTAATGCCATGATATGATTTCACATATTAATTATTGCCTTACCAGTTGGACGCAGACAGGGGGGGATTACATTATAATCAATAGAAAGACTCTATAAGCAGGCTTTGGATAAATATTTATAAATATTGGATAAAAGGTCTAATTTATATCATCATTGTAAAATTGTAACTAAATATGATTTTTTAAATTGGGAAAATATTAATTTAATTTGCGGATATTTTACTTGTTAAATTTTGCATGGTATGGCCCCACCTCCACTTAATGAGTTTATTAGACAAAATCATAGACCTAACTCATCTACTAGAGCCACTACTAGAGGGGATTGTATAATACCACATAAAAGGAGTGCTTTTGGGCAGTCAGCTTTTTCTTATAGAGCTGCACATTCCTGGAATACTATACCTACAAAATTAAGAAATATTACATCTTTTACTTCTTTTTCTGCATCCATAAAACAGTGGTTATTGGATAATCAATCATGTTTGTAGTGGCTTGTTTTGGTCTCCTTATATTTAAAGTCATTCTGTTTTTGTATTAATATGCTTTGATTATGGTTATGTTTGTTTTTATATGTTTTGTTATGTTTTATGGACTTGTGGATTTTACCATCAACCTGCCAGGGACTACAGATGAAAAATAGCCTGTATGGCTCAATCTGGCATATTTACATGATGGACTTGAGTGCTCATGTTAATTAATGTGCATTGTCCCTTTTAAAATAAATTTAAATTCAAATTCAAATTCCCAACGCTGTTCTCCATTATACACATTAATGACAGAACAAACACTGACAGGTAAATGTGTCAATGAAATTCAGTGTGGGAATTGTTTTCGTTTCGACTCTCCCATTTATTTCCACATTTAAAGAGGCCCTTGTCCTTGGATGAAGCAAGAGAGACCTCTGTAATAAGTCTGCTGTCTGGTAGGCACACCTTGACTTTAACTGAATGTGTGTTTGTCTGTGCTTCCTCTTAGCCCTTGCCGCCCTGTGCCCTCGATGTGCTCCAGCATGTCCTGACTCAATCTCCCCAAATTGAACACTGATACAGATGATTCCTCTCAGATGAGTGAGAGTTAGGTATAATCTAGCACTGCTTGCTCCAGACAAAAACGTGGAGCACGGAGAGGGAAATTGCAAATGAGTGAGAGACGGAGAGACAGAGCAAAGGCAACAGGTTTAAAGAGAGCAAGTATTAAGAGTAGGGTTGGGTATCGTTTCATTTTTAGCGATTCCGATTCTGCTTATCGAATCCGGTTCTTATCGATTCTTGTTTCCGATTCCAATATTTTTTAGAGGGAGAAAAAAGGGCAAATACTTGAAGAATAAATATTTCTACCTTTTATTCTTGCCAATTTTAAGCAATAACCAATAAAATGGCTAAAGTGAAAGGAGTCTCTTCATATAAAGGTGTTGATTACATTATTAACTTACTCCAGTAGGTGGCAAAAATCAACTGTTTTTTCATTGAATTATTTATTCAAGAAGACTCTAGAGATTCGTTCAAAAACGGTGAATCATGCATTAATTAAACAAGTATTTATGAGACACGAATTAATTAGTGTTTGAATTAATTATTCAAACGAGTTTTTAAAAAAATAGACTATTAGACTAAACGTGTTATTCTGATTAGTTGTCTGATGTATGTAATCGTGATCTCCATTTTAAACAAAACAAAAATGATTTTAAGCCACATAGATTCCTGAATTAGTGACCGTTCACATATCGCGTCTAAAAATGCATGGAAAAGCACGGCCGCGCCGCTTTCTCCTTCTTTCCACAAGCGCTTGCGCTCCCGTAGCGTCTGTCGTTGCTATGCAACCATGAACTGCGCTCTCCATGATGACGATGGGGAAGTATCAATAAGGATTAATTGATTTATAGCCCTTGCATTAGCTTTACTAGGCTACTAGATATATTTATGGAGATGAGAAATAAAAACCCGCCCTGTTCAGCTATGATCAGCTGTTCGGCCGAGCTTTCGATGTTACAGAAAGGTTGGTTGTTTTTTGTCACATGACCTGTTTGCGGCAATCTGAAAAGTTGAGATGTTTTCATCTCGCCGAGGCATAGGCGCGCCTGCAAAAACGAGTGCCACGCACTGCATGCTCGTCGCGCCCATGGCCCACGTAGCTTCTATTATGAACGTGCTTGCCGCGCGCCTACATTTGAAATAACGAATTTGCAACTGTCCCAAACTCAGGAATCTATAAGAGGAATCGTAATGCGTGCGTCTTTTTGAATCCCCGGTTTTTGGAAATTTGTTACCGGTTCTAAAATGGAACCGGTTCTCGATACCCAACCCTAATTAAGAGATGAAAGCGAATAAGAAAGACGAGGGGGTGAATGATCAAATGTGAAAAGGCATCTCTGGTCATACCGCATCATTCTCTCGCTCATAGAAGCAGATGTATCTGTTGAGGATCTCGATGAAGAGCTGAACTTGCAAGGACGGGTCCATGCACTGGTTAGCGATTTTCAGAGCCTTCTTTAAGCATTCCATCACCCTCCGCCCATCACGGATCTGACAACAGAAGAAAAAAAAAAAGATTTCAGTTCAGCCTCAAATTATTCCATTTTGTCTTGGCAAAGGCACCATGCTTCAGCGTATGGGGTTACAAATTGGATAGGGAAGCTCTGTTGTTAGGGGTAACACATACCTCCCAACAACATGCTGTGGAGCCGAGAGAAGAAAAACAGCATGATCCTATCTCTCCACATGCATGTATGAGTCACAACAACATTCTCTATTGATCTATACTAGAAGAAAATAAGCACTGCTACACAGGTTCCCTGCATTAAGTGTCATTTCAAAGGGGCTGATGTATTATTATTGAGCGCTGCAAGAATGTCAGTTATATAATTCACTATACATTTAACTCTGAAATTATACACTTGACAACCTGCTTACGTCATACAGTCATAATATACACCAGAGTAGAGGTCTGCGCGGGACTGTTTTTTAAGTCCCGCTCCCGCCCGCTCCCGCTGGGGTTATATCCCGCACCCACCCGTTCCCGCTATATATACACTATTTGTTCACCCGCTGTCTGCTTAGAATAATTTTCTTCCCGACCCGACCATCCCGCTTAATATAGATCTCGCAGAATTTCACATGTAGCCTACATTTTCACAGAGAAAAATAACAATGTAGTCTGCACAAACATTTTTTTATTATTATTTTATTCGCCTTGTCAATATACAAAATGTAACATTTTGCTGCAGACAGTAGGGGAAAAATTGTCGCAGCGAAAAAAAAAATGAAGTGTAGGATATTATTTTTATTCGTACTTGTGACTGCTGAACGGGAACACTTTTAGGCATTTTATCACATTGTGCAAGCCGCAAAGGGTATTTTTTTCCCATCTGCGTCTATAATGCATGAAAAAGACTCCCATACATTAGACTTGCCTGACGTGGGTTTCTTAGCAGTAAACTGACCATTGTCCAGTCCAAGTTGAACGTCCTTCAAGGACAGCGCATCCACACTTTGCTCCACACTTTGTTCTGCCATTTTTTTCTTTTGAGGGCCGTTTATCACATACAGTCTGCCCTGAGGAGTCGGACCGTTATGTAGATGCTGCACGCGCGCACAGATCCAGCAAATACAATCAATGCATGACAGAAAGAACCGTTACTGGTCCGTGCGTGCAGCGCATGCATAACGGTCCTGAGTGCAGGGCAGACTGTAGCCTATACCGGGTAGTCGATAAGATTAAGATTAGGTAAAGCGAAGATATGCTGTTCTGAAAGAACGTCGGCGTCGGGAACGTGATATTGAATGACCGACCGCTCCCGTTCAAATTACACCAGAGTTACCGACCGCTACCGTTTTTTAGTCGGAAATTTAATCCCACGGCGCAAAATATCTGGTCGGGTCCCGCGGATCCCGCGGGACAGCCGCGGGAATGCAGACCTCTACACCAGAGTGAGTCAAGGGGAGGTGAAAGGTCATACAAATGATGCTTTAATTTTTAACACTGGATGTGCAAAGAACATCACAAAAAAAACACTAAAAGTCAGATTCAGTCTTAACTGTTACCTCTCTACAAAGTAAAATATACTTTATCCTGCATTTCCTTGCACTCATTAGTTAAAGAAAGAACCGACTCTGAACTGCCTAAAACAAGTTGTCAGTAAGTCCAGTCTTACTTGCTGCACAAACCTCCGTAAGTTTGTAACAGATCTGCATAATACCAGCCTATGATCTTCATTGGCTGCCCACGAACAACGTCTACTTTGACCAGCTCTCAAACACTGTAGTTGTAGCTGAGACTTTAACCAATCACAACAAACAACACCTAGAGTAGGTTCTCTGAAAGGAGGGGTTTAGAGAGACATAAGGCTTGTTCGACGTGAACCGGCGCTGCACAGACCGATCGGTGAATGACATCAAACTACCGCAAGAGCGAATAGAAAGTAGACAGCTCCTTATACTTTAGAATTGCTCTCAAGTCGAACAAGGCTTGAATCTTTGAACGAACCGTGTCTGACACTGAGAAAAGAGGTGATGCTGCAATGTATATTATGAGAAAATGAAGAGACCTCCAGGACAAAATTAGGAACCTTTAAATAGCATAATAGGCACTTTAAATGGAGAATAAATACTGTCACATCATAGCCACCACACTGCACAGCAAAATGGCACACTGGTGCAATGCAGCAGCTAGTCACGTATAAGCATGAATCACCAACCAACTACTTTCCCCCCCCCCTATTTTGGCCAGCTGGTCTTAATTTGTATTTTCTGAACATTTTCTCATGAAACCAGGTTGGATAAATACAGTGAACATTCAAACACACACAGTTTGGGTATTAACAAGAATGACAATCTTCTATAACTGAACAACCTTAAATTTCCAGGAGCTACAACTGAATTTTGAGAGTGAGCTGTGTGTACTGCGCGAATGGAGCCGGAGAGAAATGCAGAAAAATTCACACTTGTATATGAGGAGTCAAGATGCACAGGCAGATAGGACGTCACATTCTGAACCAACTGTGTACAGCCTACACAAAATGCTGCTTCTAAAATGAATCACTGAGTTTCACTGAAATCCCTGGCAGATTCATTTACAGTTGTGAGCAATTTACCCTTAATTATCATCACAGTACAAATGACTCAGAAGAACATCTTCCACCTACAGAGTCTTGAAAATGAAAAAACCTTCTAGAAAAGCTTTAAGCTTTAGAAATGACAGCAAATACCCAAATATCCAATCCTACTTACACTCTCATTTTCATACCCAAAATAGCACGGTTCATTGTCAAAACGCCCACAATAACTTACTGAGATCACACAGAAAGACACTTAAAAACTGAAAATGACACCCATTGAGAAGCATCAAGACATGATCCTTCTGACAGACTCAAATCTAACAGGTTATGTAAGAATAACCTCTTTCATCATGATCAGACTTTGACTACTGCCACGATTATGGCCCAATTGGAAAATAAACTAAAACAAGCGCATGAACATTATGTGCCAATTTGCGGTGAGGTCAAAACTTTGTTCAAGACTATTCAATGAGACTTACATAACCTGCAATCCAATTACCAACTTAAGGGCAGAATTCACAGTCACAAAAGAATTACTAATATTAGAAATGACATTTTCTGAACACCAGATTTCATTGGCCCTATAAACTGTGGAAGACATGGACCAACCTCTTCTCCACCTTTGTCAGTGTTGCGTCCTGACCAGAACAGGTGGGCACAAATGCTGACTGCACGGCACTGGTCGGGTTTCTTCAGCAGTTTGGAGGCAGCCAGAGCGCACTGGGTACGCAGGGGCTCGTGGTTCTCTTCGCTGAAGCACCGCGAGCGCTCAAACGTGCCAATGATCAGGGTGATGGCGGCCAGCTGAGCCTTTGAGTCACTGATCTCGTCTTCATACAGAGAGAACGCCTTGGGACACACACACGCAAAAATTAAGTCACTTTTCTAGAATGAATGTTTGGAGGTGTGAGAATCAGTCAGTGAAAAGCAATTATTATTATTTTTAATCTAGTCTTGCTCTCAGGGTATTACCGTATCATTGTGAATAGTAATCAACATGAGAGGGAAGGATAAACAATCTATGCATGTTAACCATCTTGATAGTGACCTATTAGGCATTTAATCAAAACGCTTCTCTACCTGAGACATGAACTCATAGGCAACGGTTTCGTGGTTCTCGAAGCCGATCTCTCCAGCCGCCAGAGCCCCCTGGAGGAAGAGCCTCAGGGGTAACTCTGCCAGCTCTGCTTTGATCAGAGCGCTGATGGTCTGATGGGCGAATGAGAAAATCTTCTGACATTTCTTTTCCCATTTATCATCCTGTGGAAGAGAAAGATTGACATGTATATAAAAAAATCTCTTCTATTATGAACTGTGATTCAAATGCGAGTGCATTTCATTAAGTGTGAAAATGACAGATGAGGCTTGTGTAACCATACTTCCATGAGAAAGGAAAGGTGCACTTTCATTCTCACACTATGGATGCCAAATGCAGTGCTTTAAAGGCTTTCATTTAAAGGCAATTCAAATGTAATGTCTTAAGTTTTTCGGATAGAAAAAGAAAACATTTTTCATGTTTCTTAAATGACTTTTTTATGATTTCTCTCCTTGTCAGTCTCCATAAATTAGTCAATTAATTTACAGTTAAAGCTGCAGTCTGTAGTTTTTCCACTTCTTGTCTCCGTTTGAAATCTGCAGTTGCAGTTATTCGCAGAATTATCAACTTTACATGGGTTGTGCCTCGGCACAGCACAGCGCGGATGAATCCAATGTTTTGAGGAGAATGTGCGGCTGTCAGTCACTGTGCCGGTGTGGAGACTGGCATTCGCAATCACAGATTCTACTTTTTGGAAGTATGACCAACATAAGAATTTTCACTGGAAAATGTCGTCTGAACAAATAACATCAACTTTTGTTCTGACCAACTAAGGGAAAAAAGCATTGCAGTAAATCACGCTGATTAAATCTAACGATCGCTTATCATATCACGTCAAACTGTGCAAATTATACTTTGTTCTCAAATTGTTAATGTTAACAACATCAGCACTGCGTGAATACAGTTAATGCCCTTCCGATATTTATCCTTGTTTTCGCATGGGCCCGGATGCAGTCTCTTTTTTTCTGTAGCCACTCCGAAGTCTTTTGCATTTTACAACGGGTGAATCTCCAGTTGTCACTGGTGATTGTCGATTGAACCTTTCTGGATCCGCCATCAAATTGATAAGTTTAATTATATCAAGTGCTGTGAGAAAAGGCTATAAATCTCCACCTCCAACATCCTCACACGCAACATAGCCTACTATACCTTCTTTAAGTGTACAGATGTGACGTAATGAAGCAAGACATGCTCGAATTTCCCACGGAAATCCACCAGTACCACTGGAATTAAAAACATTATTACGAGCTTACCGTTTTGAATCAAGCTAAGGCAAGCAGGTAGTTTTGAACACTGGCTGGTTATATACTTGCTAAAAAAAAATATTTTGGATTATTTTTAACCCAAAAAAGAAGTTACGGACTGCAGTTTTAATTAATTTAATGATAATTATTATTTCATTAGTCCCTGCACAGAACAGATGGGCTGAAAACCTTTTGGCTAACATATAGCTATGTCAGACCTGCCATGTGGATTAAAGCATTTAATTTATAGAAGATTAAACTGAAGGAAAAAAATCTCTCAAATTATCTTCTATATTTTATACATGTGTGTAATTACACAGTGGCTTTGCTACCAAATCTAGTGAGCTGCCGACCTGAATATAAAAAAAAAAACTAAAAACTGAGAAACTAAATGTTTAATTCTGAATCATATTGATAGAAATATTCCTATCTAATCTAAAATTAACTATACATTTTTTTCTAATAGAGTAAAGGCCCCAATATATTTCAAGCGAAATCGAAGAACGAACTGGTGTGACATTATTTTGAACAAAATCAGGCCAAAACGAAGTTAGTTTTGTGTTCGTTTCGGGAGTTCGTAACAGCTTGACAAAGCAAACTTTCCGGAAAAGTTCTCTCAGGAATTGCGATTGTGTAATAGGTAAGTGTGCTCTGAGGCTCCGCCTTCTTTGACATGGAAATCTTCTCTGGCTAATTTCTTCTGTTCAGTCCCTCAAGGTCGGACGTCCGCAAGTAAAAACATAAACATACTAGACAGCCGCTATATAGTAGAAAATGAAGTTGTAATTCTTAATTTCTTAATTGTTGAAAAAGTGAAAGAGAGATAGAGACACTGTTTTTTCATGTTTAATACGGTAAGTAAAGCTGCTTGCTTTAAAACAATCTATTGTATAAAGCGGTATATAAATAAACGTGACATAACTTTACTGGAGTGCCGAAGTTTAGTTTGTGCAAACATATTCTTGTTGCTATGATCAAATGCTTTCTTCACTATTTCATCATTGCTGTCAATTTTGTTGCGTGTTTATCTAAATAAAAGAAAAGCGAGCAGCTCATAATATTTACATATTCATCTAAACACCGCTCTCAGTAGTATGGGTGGCGTCGGGATGTTCGCTAACAGTATAGCGCTGCTCACATATTTCAAACATTTTACCCCAAAACAAAGAACAAAAAAGAACTTCGCCGAGAGTATATCGGGCCTCAATGCACTACAAGCTAACACTAAAATATTTCAAACTAGAGTATGCTTGGGGGACCAAAGAAAAGATTTTATAAAAGGTATTTCTTAGATCTGTTCACTTTAGATATTAGTTTAATATGTTTAATGCAATTATTTTTTAACATACTGTAATACCTAATTAATAAAAGTTACCAATTTTTTTTTACCAAGTTTTGTTCTGGTCAGAAATCATGACATCATTCATAGGCATTTCATTCGATTGAATCACAGTACATTCACTTTATTCTATTACATAAAAACTAAACCTGAAAAAGTTGCTTTTGTATTGTTACAATACAATACAATAAACTTCTTGTGTTCTTATCACAGTTAATATTGTTATACAGACACAGTGTCTTGATTCAAGAGAATATATAGCTGCCATTATATTTTATTAAGGGGATCATCATGGGGGTCCTGAGCATCAAAACGTTTGAAACCCCTGCTCTACTGGAGCACTATTGTCACATGTGTATATGACCACCAACAGAGTTGCTGCCAATTATGAGTTTCTTAAATCATGCTTTTATGAAGTTCCTATTCAGTTAGGACACTGCCTCTAAGGTTGCCATGTAAACAAAAGCAAGCACTTTTGCTTTAGGTAATGTCATGGCAGAGTGTGATGTTCCGTGGTTGAATGTGGGACATACCGAGGAGGAGTTTTCTTTGTAACGGAAGGCCAGATGATAAGCAGCGAACACCAGTGGGGGAAGAGTGTGTCGAATTCTCTGGTTCCCCCCAGCGCCAAAGTGTTTCCTGGCAGTGTTTAAAATCTGTGGGAGGCACGAAAGAGAGTAGATGAATCGATTTTAATAATTCATTAAGCAGCAAGATGATCTCATCAACTGATTGAATGCAGAATGAAACCACTTTCACTGGGAGCTAATTAGACTAGTTCTGGCTGATGTCAAACAATCATGACATTGTCCTTCATTTGCTTATGATGTTCCATCAAGGGGATTGTATCTCGTTAGAATCCAGCACTGGTGAAATGATCAAAGAAACATGCAATACTTTTTTTCCCACAAATAAGGAGTACTTGACAGCAGTGCATTTTTATAGACTTCTTTGAATATAGTCTAACAATGCCCTTCTCTGTCATATGATGAAAGGAGTGAGTAAAAGAGGAAAGATACCAGATACTGCTGGTCAGGGTCGTCTGAATGCAGCAGATGAATGAAGCGGCCCACTAAACTCTGTTCCTCTGCAAAGTCCTCTGGGTCAGGATCCTCAGCAGGCTGATCTGGCTGGTCCTGGATCAGCGTAGACACCAGGCTCAAGATTGCATCAACCTGCAAGGAAAGAGCCATGAGATTATGCCTGAAAAAAACAAAGGGTGGCTCTAAAATACACAAAAAGTGACTTGGGAATTTGGAGAGAGATCTGAATTGAGGTTCTACAATTTAAGCAAGTCTTTGGAGAGTTCGTTTTCCGATTTTAAAATACTTTCTTCTCTCCATCTTAATGTGCAAAGATAAGTAAGCTACTGACCCTGTAAAGTGCAAACACTTAGTGCAAGTGCACTTTAAATTTGATTTAAGTCAGATTAAAGGAATAATTTGTCTTTTTTTGTCATGTAAATGCTGTAGTCTGACTGAAGTCATACCACTCTCAATTCTGAACAGACCTGGATAATTCAATCATAGCTTGGCTTCATCCAGTCATTTTGTTTTGTATTTTTTGCAATTTTGAGTTCTAAATCTGTTTCTAAAAACTGACTACATAACCATTTGAAGCCATGCTCTCTTTTCAAATGCTCAGCAAACAAGTGGGTGAAAATATGGTGCTTTTTTTGGCACAGACCTCAGAAAACGCCAGAGCAGCTCCAACATTCTCCAACACAGGAATATCAATATATTACTACCTCGGTACTATGGTCAGACCTGTCTGAGTCATAGCTGACCTTTCCCTCAGGAGTCACAGATTATAGGGAGAATAAACAAAGCACCTTTGAAAAGGTAGAGAAAGGCAGGCGGAGAAAAACCCCTGGGCTAGAATGAAACGCCATTTAAAGCCAAAAGCAATCAAAAACCTCTCCAGTGCTCTAAACCCACGGTGCACAGCGTAATAACAAATGAGGAAACCGAGGATAAACCACCTGAACCTGTCAGTCACTTACTATTAGAGGAGCAAATGACTCAAATATCGGTTACATATTCATATTCTCAAAAAGAACATACAAACATTAGCAAGTTTGCGAACCCTTAAGAATTTCCTGTTTATCTGCATAAATTTGACCAACATTAAAACTTTCTATCAGAAGATCCTTTCTACTTATTTATTGACTAAAAAGACCCAAGAGTAAATATCTTTGTTGGAGAAGTATATAATAAAGTATCATCTGTTAATTTAAAGGTGCAGTACGTAAGATTGACAGCTAGCGGATTGAAATGGGCACTGCAGTTCTAATTCATAATATTGGAGAGGGTAGTTTCCCCTGCCCCCTCCTGCTCAGACTCGACGCCCAGATTGAGGACAAGCAACAGGAACGAGCGCAATTGACAACTGAAGTCGAAGAGACGCAAGTTGATGAGTTGATTTATCTGTGTTCTAATATGCTCTGGTTCATAGAGATTTTTAGAAGGGTGCCGAGGCTTTTTAGGTCGGGTAGAGATCGAAGATTCTCTAACTAGTTTGTTTGCTGGCTTCCATGGCTGCAATACGCTGTGTCTTCCGGCAACTGGCAAACCAGGGTGTCGAAATATTATTGGGTAAATTGTCAGTGGGCGGGATCACACAGACCAAAAACAAAAACAGACATTCCGACACAGAACGCACATTTCAAAGTAAAATAACTGGCTGGAGCATTGTTTTTCAGAGAAACAAATATATGAACTTAGCATGTTTCCTAAATCTGATAAAAATCAGATGTGAGCTTAGCAGCCCTGCCCTATTGAAAGAACATAAACCTTGATCTTCTCTATCAAACTCTGGTCTGCACCATACAGTTGTGAGGTCAGCCATGGCTTGGTCATTTGTTTTTCTGATCTTATTAATGCTTACCAAGCTGGAAAAGTTTTCTAGTTGCGAAGAAACAAGTAGCGACAGATCTTTTCTTCCATATTGTGACACGTGTAACAGAGTATCTAAAAGAAAAAAAATTAGGGAGGGGACCTGGTTCTATGCATCGGTTGTTGATTGGATTTTGAAATGTGGCCATTGCACTCAAAAGTATAGATTGCAGTGCTGGAGTTTAAGCGGACTAAATGATTGGAGGAGTCCTGCATATGTCACCAGAGAGAAGCATGTCGTTTTCACCACCAGGTCGTTATGATATTTTGATTAAACAATACAAGGTTGAAATCTAAAAAAAAAAAGGAAACATTTCACCGATAATAGTTCCCAATAAGATCTAAAACATGCATTTAGAAAATAGACAGGATGAGTTTTCATTTCATACCTACATTAAAAGCTATTTGTAAAAAAAGTTTGGGTGCAGTATAAGTGTAAATGGATGGAAATTCAAGTAACTGTAACCACTGTAACAAAAATCAAAATCAAGACACATAATACTCAAGGAGGTCAATATTATCTATTCATCTGGATATCATCTGAGGATCTACAGGCCACTCTCGCTTGGTAAGGTTAGTGTTCATGAGTCCAACATCAGACAAACACTGAACAAGCACAGGGTGCAGTGCATGGAAGGACGCCGCTGCTATACAAGAGGAACACTGCTGCCTGCCTGATGTTTGGCAAAGACAACGTGGATGAGCCGGAAAATTGTTTTATGGACAAATGAGTCCAAAATACTTATTTTTGGTTTAAATGAGAAGAGTTAAATTTGGCAAAAACTAAACACAACATTAACCCAATAGAAATGTTCACTACTATTCAAAACTTTGGGGTCAGTAAGTTTTTTCCCCCCAAGAAATTATTATTTGTATTCATCAAGAATGCATTAAATTTACCAAAAGTGACAGTAAAGACATTTACAATGTTACAAACTATGTCTATTTTCAAATAAGCTGCTGTTTAAAAAAAATACAAATTCTATTCATCAAAGTATCCTGAAAACCATGTATCATGGTTTCCACTAAAATAATGAGCAGCACAACTACTGCAGTTTTCAACATTGATAATAATACGAAATGTTTCTTGAGCAGCAAATCAGCATAATGATTTCTGAAGGATCATTGCCCTGAAGACTGGAGTAATGGCTGCTTCAGCTTTGTATCACAGGAATACATTACATTAAAAAAGATATTAAAATAAAATATAAAAATAAAATAGTAATAAAATTTCACAATATTAATGTTTTTACTGTGTTTTTGATGAAGTAAATGCAGTCTTGGTGAGTATGAGACTTCTTTTAAAAATCTTACAGACCCCAAACGTCTGTACGGCAGTGCAAGTCGATGTAAAGATAAAAAACATTCTTAGCAGGGCTCACAAACTTTCTATTACCACTGTACAGGGATTTTGTTTGAAACATGCAAAAACATCAGCTTGACAGCTAACAACCACAACTGCCAAAAGTACTGAATGTGATATAAACCTGATCTTGGGCCACTATGGTGGTGTTGTAGTCCAGAATGTTGCTCAGCACGTAGCAGCTCATGCTTTTGCGTGACTCGTAATCGAAGTACTCGAAGAGAGGTGGGAAGTGCTTGAGCTGGAGTACAGTGAGGATGTTGTTGTACGTGTCCACGGGGATCTTTAGGAGCCTGGTCAGCTCTTTAGACACCGCGCTGCTGGTGGCAATGCTGCACAGAAAGACACGAAGACATCAAACATTAACTCACAGAAGCAGGTACAATTATGTAGTAACGATTGACCTTACAGCTGTGGTCATCTGTATTTTGAAAAGCAGGTGATTTGTAAAAAAACATAGCTAGGCCTTTGTATAACCAAGGCAACATAGTATAGCTACCGGTATGTGCCAAAATGACACCAAGATGTTGAAGAGGGCGAAACAATTCATCCTTATAAATAAATCCAGCAGTTACAAAACCTAATTAGTAAGACTTCAGGTATGACATTACAAATGTGTAACGTTATTACCACAACATATCAAAGATATCTGCTGAAGTGGCAGCTAGTCATAAATACCAGCCTTTAGCATGATTGACCTGTGCTGGGAACAGTGAGTCATCATGTCTATGTGGCTTCCCATTCACCCTCAAAATTGCTGGGTATCTGATAAGATTTTGGACGTCAGCAAAGAAAAAAAAAAAAAAAAGAAAAAAAAAAAAAAAGGCATTTGCCCAAGTTATTTTTAACATATTACAAAGACAGCAAAGAAACATTTTATAGAGACATTTAAATATAATATCTGCATGTTCTTTTATCAAGGTGCTTTAACTGCTTTCCATGGTACTTTAGGAAAAAACCCTGAAGTGCTCACTATAATACTGTGTTATTGTATTCTATTAATATTCTTCAAAAACCCTAATCTTAAACATCTGCAATTATTTCTGCCTGAAAAACAGTGCACAGACCCTATTCAATATTTGTTATGTATTGTGATGCAAATTACAGTCAATATGACAATACATTTAAGAAAAATACAAATGAAATAAACTGCTTTAATTTTTTCAGGTAGGCTACAGTAGATCTATAGAGTGGTGCAGGGGTGACGTAAATTTGTAGGCCAAAACGCAGAAACGAGTTAGCATGTTAGCACTTCCGATTCCATCGTCTCGAAGTCAATGGTTTTTGGTTAAATGGCTGAAATAAGGTCTGTGATGAACAAGCTCAAGATACTTTCACGTTTTATTCTATGACATAAAATACATCAGTATTACCCCACTTATTTAAATTTTTTTAACTCCTTCCCCGCCATTGACGGAAATTTCCGGCTTTCACTGTTATAAGATAGGGGGCACTATTACACATCTCGTGAACGAGTACTGAATCTCCTGATTAAAACACATCCGAAAAAGATGCCAAAAAAAAAAAGCACTCTCATATGCATATGTAAAATAACGCGATCATCAACAATAAACAGCATATATATCAAAACTGCCTTATGTTACTGGATGAAATCTCGACCCAGGACGAGCTATAGGACTGTGAAGCATTAGGGGTGTTGATGAACTATCTTATCTTTCTTTCGATCATTCAAAGATTCTTTCTGAATCTGATCTGGATGTAGTCTTTTTGTGACAAAAACATGATTTTTTTTCAGGTTTTTGCTCAAAATGTTGCTTTATTTATGAAATTTACATTGATAAAGTGTTGATAAAAAAAAAAGAATGCATGAATCTAGAATAAGAGATTTTTTTCGTTTAAAATCAGAGGGTCTGTTCTTTTGTATGTTCAGTATGTTCAGATATTCATTAAAAAAAAAGAAAATTGTGAAAATGGTCAAAAACGCTGGCAGAAGCAGGCAACTTTAAAAAAAAAAACGTTGGCGGGGAAAGAGTTCATCTGTTATGAGTCTAAAAAAGGCGGTTGCTAACAAGTGGCTAAATGGGACTACTAAGGCTGTTAGCGACATTAAATGCCATCACGCCGAACAGGTGAACTCCGCTTTTACAGCATTGTTATGCTTATAACGTGCTCTTATAAACTATTCTAACTCAAACTTTCTGGGAAAATGTTTTTTAGATAAAAACTGAGAGAGTTGTCGGAAGCTTAGTGTAGGTGACGCTGAAGTTGTGGGACTGTGGTGTATTTCGTTTATAGCCTTCCTTTAGTTTTTTACTGCATTTAGGCTTCAAAATTCATAAAAGTTGTGTTCATCTGTGATAATAATCTTGATTGACAAAATGTGTAATCTTAACTTTTGTTGATCACAGAGCTTGTTTTTTGCGCTAATCCAAAAACCTATGGGGAAATCCTACTGGGTGTTTGTCGAGGGGATCAGTGTGATGCTAACTGCTGCTAGTTGGCCTGCGAAGTGATGTCATACCTGCACCACTTAACAGTAGCATTAAGAAATTAAATAAATGTTTAAAAAAGCACTGCATTGTCTTCACTCTATAAATTAATTTACACCGATTCTTAATAAATAGATTAAAAGTTATTCAGTAAAGCATTGGATGACTTAATCTTTTCTTTTGTTGCTTGAGTTACATTAATCACACAAACAGCAACAGGTTTATTAGGCTGCTGTCACTTTAAGAGCTGACGCACGGATCAAATACATTGGAAAACACCTAATTTCTTTCTTAACTGTTTACGTTCACTTAAGACATACCCGACTGCTTTTTGCGCTGATACTCGCCAGGACGTGCATTTTAATATCTCAAACACATCCCACGCTTTATTTTCTCATGCGCTGCGCATGTATATTATACTCCCTGCAGGGAATGGAAGCAGAGCTCTGCACACACATGTGCCACACATTGACAATGAATTACAGCTCTTATTAAGAATGCTGTCAAGTACCAGTACTGATAAAATGTGAAACCGTACAATTTTTAATAGCAGGGTATCGCAATACCATTCTAGTGCCGGTATATCGTGCAACACTAACACAGACTGTTCTTTCACTAACGCAAGAGAAAATGGGTGAATAATTATTTATCCTATGGAAATCCACTAGAATACAATGGATTTATTTTATGATTGACATTATTATTATTATATTGATGTTAGTATTGATAGAATCAAGAGATGGCTTTGATTTAATGGTCAAAATGTAATCTAGATAAAAACAGTAACCAAAAATGACATTGCAATATTTTCAATGGGTCCTATCTTCCTTGCATATATTTATTCATTTATTACCACCAACACAGTGACTATGTGCAGGGAAGCAACAACTGAAATATAAATAAAGGATCAGCATAATTAGGTCTTATAGGCATGTCCCCAAGTAAGTTCCTTAGTTGCAAAATGGGACTAAATACAGAAATCGAGCATTACAATCATCCAGCAACACACTAGCTGTGGTAAAGAGAGTGGGTGTTACTTGGACCATGTGCTGATCTGCCAAATGGTGCGAGAAAAACAGTGTAACTAATACTCACTGTTCCAGGTTGAGTTTGTTGAAAATCTCCACAGTACTTTCCAACACTTTATCCACATAGTCCACACGCTCAGGATAGCACTTCATGGCCAGATTGATGAGAGACACTTGGAGTGAAACAACATCTTCAGATGGCATGTCCTGACGAGACTGATGGGGAAAAAATGAAAGATGGCAACATTAAACATTTATATTTGAGCAAGTGATTTTAATAAACGACTCAAATTGCTCAAAATGTAAAATATCAGTTGGTAATTTATATTCACTGTATTTGGTCCTGTCACAAAATTCAGTTGTTTTGGAAGAAAATCGCAGACCACATTGGCAACATTCTGGGAATGACAATTGATGTTGATCCTTGTTCATTTATTCTAGGTCTGCCAGCTGGTATTGTTTTGAATAAATATCATAAAAGACTTTTTAGTATTTTAACTTTTGCTGCAAGAAAGAACATTTTGATGTTCTGGATAAGTGAGAAGACTCCTTCAATTAAAAAATGCCATAGCCTTGTGAAAGAGCTCATCCCAATGGAATTTTTAACATGTATACTACATTCTTCTACAGACGTTTTCAAACGAATATGGACACCCTATTTGGACTATGTTTCTCTTACTTTGGACAATTGCTTATATTTTTCTTGAAAACTGTTGTAATGGCTCACGATGAGAAGCCTACTCCTGTGAGTGTTGATGTATCTTCCCAGTTGTAACCCATTTATTTTTATCAGTAATTGATTTGAGACTTGTGCATTTAAGGTCTGCCTGAACTGTTGTTGTTTTTTTTTGTTTTTTTGGTATGCTTTGTTTGTTCTGTTGGAATTTTTTTTTGGAAAATTTCAATGAAAATATAAAAAAAAAAAAAAGAAATTAAATAAATAAATGACTCAATATTTAATAAAGCCAAAGCATACCTGTATGACAGTTGCCACTTGCTGTGAGAAGATATCAAACAGCTTTATTTCAGCAGGGATTCCAGGCCCATCTTCTCTGTGAGCAAACAAGGCCAACCTGTGGGATGAGGCAACAATAAAATAAGACACTATATATGGAGGGCTCAAATCGTGTTTGTAAAGTTTAGCCATGTTAAAAATGTATGAATTTCTTTGCATTGTATAACAAACCAAGTGGCATTTACTCATATGTCAATAATAGGCATCTGTCAGAGCTTAACAGTGAATGAGTGGAACAATACCTGTCAATAAGAGCAATGATGATGTTCTTGACGTTCACGTTTTGGTGCAGCTCGGCACAGGAGCGAAGGAAAGGGTTCAATGTCTGCAGGTGGAACTCATCTGGAAAAACCTGCAGAAAAATAAAGTGCAGACAAAATTGTGAGTGCATTAAATTTGACATGCCTGCACCTACTACTTGAAAACGAGGAGAGCATGTTCAAAGACAGACTCCCTCAGTCAAGTGCAACATGATGATGAGTGATTGTGTGGTATTTCTGTACCTGTATGATGCACTCCATGAGGTATTCCTGTGCTAGAGGGTCTCTACAGTTCACCACCTGCTCCAAGATCCCAGACAGCACGATCTGTGTGGAGGCGACACATATTTACTGTATGCCAAGTTAGTGCTGCCAAATTCTTTTGCAAACAAGATAACTGCAAAGTATACAGCATTATTTACATTTTTAAGCTTTAATTTCACCAAGCTGATTGCTCACTAAAAATCCCTACAGTCATCATGTTTTCAGTCCATTTCAAGATTAATTTAGATGTGGCAAAGTGGTGATATCAAAAGTTGTTTACGTTTGAATTAGTCTTCCCATTAAACACCATCATTTTGTTCATTCGAGAGGCGGGATTTATCGCACAAACTAATCATATCCAATCATAGAGCGATGGAGGCATTGCCTCTTCTCATGTGACTTTCCCTCACTCGTCCTCAATTACCCCCCACCAAACCCACCACGTGCTTCAGGGCGTCTTATAAGTCTCAAAGGGCTCAAGGGAGGCAAGAGATACGCGGTCTCCCGCTTTAACTTTACATGCTGGTGTCGCTGTTGGACAGTGATACTTTAGAAAAACTAGTGATTTATACACTTTGTAATGTCACATTTGGTAATATTTACATTGTTTAATTTTTCTAAAATAGATTATTTTCTCATCCAGTTTTTTGAGGAGGCGCTGCCTCTCTTGCCTCCTTGGAGGAAACGGCCCTGCCATACACTACTATTCAAAGTTTGGGTTTGCTATTGATTGGTTTTGTACACAGCACTGCATACACAAATTGGTCGAGCCACATGATTTTTGTCAAAGAGCCACATGTGGCTCGTAAGCCATAGATTCCCAACCATCCATTTAAGAGAAATATGAACCAGCTACATGAGTCTGTGAGCCATTAGCTATAAGTATGAAGGTGAAATACAGAATTTTAATTTAGCCATATCAAGCTAAAAATGTTCATTTACCTCTGATTTAATAGCTTTAAGTACATCTAACAAGCTGCTTTGCACACACAGTGTGATGCATATGTAGGGGTGCTTGAATTTAAAAATCAAATGAGACCAAATTGAGTCACATCGCATTGTTAATTCATGAACGTGAACATCGAGTGCTTTAACAAACAGCTTTCAAAAGATGCTGTAACCTCTTACGCAGTTGTCATGCCATCAATGGCTCTTTTCCCCAGTAATTATGCTAAGTGCTAGCTTGAGGTTCCCAGTGTTTGCCACAAATAAACAGGTAATCAAGATTAAATCTAATTTATATGCACCCTCTTAAACCTTTAAAAGAGCCCTATTGGTTTTTTGTAGAAAGATCATTAATCTGCACTGGAGGACTGAAAATGAAACACACCTGTTTGTACTTTTCCACATTGACGCCTTCCAGCTGGCTCAGTCGGACCAGATTAGTCCCTACAAGGATACGCAGCTCTTGCCTCTCCTTCTCTCTCTTTTCTCGGTCCCTACTGTGTCCCTGATGCTGCATCCGCACCCACAGTTTATTCATCTCGGCAAAATTCAGCAGGACAAAGTCAATGGAGTCATTAATGTCTCCGGTCATCTCTTCCCTAAATCAAACAGGAAACCACATTGGTTAGTCATTCAATCCTTAGCAGATAATGAGATTTTCTAGTGATTCATTTTGTCAAAAGCTGTCTAAGTGCTCCGTAAGCACTGAATGTAGGAAAATAAGCAATGGATAGCAATGGATTAAATTGCAACATAGCACGTGGGATTATACTACGGTATAATTTAAATTGCTCAGTGGGAGTCACAACACTCGGGTACTTGAGGTGCAATCACAGCCATTAGGTACGGAGTGTCGTACTCAGCCTGCTCTCCATCATCAGGAAGGATGTTGCGCGTGCACTGCAACAGGTAGTTCCTGAGGAACAAGCCCCGGAGTGGATGCTGCACTCCACGACACATTTCCACCAGATCCTTCAGTATGTCTTTGCGGGATTGTGGGAAAGAACGAACGTACACCACTCCAACAGTTATCAACAGGTACCTGGGAAGTAAGACAGAGGGATTGGACAATAAGTTAATGGGCAAAAAGTAAAACGGATAACAACGGTACTATATGCAGCATTTATCAGAACAGTCTTTTGCAACACAAGCGATGTACAATGAAATAAGACATCTGCCAAGCTCCACAGTAACAAGCACACAGACACCTGTTTTTGACTGAATTCAGATGATTTAAGCATGATTTAATCAGATGATTTATTTAACTATACTTTGGTCTTTGAATTCTGTCTGTGCAGAGCAATTACCATTTGGATGTAGTACTACATTTGTAATAGTACCAGCATGTTTAGAGAAATACAAATGAATTTAATACAAATTTTAAAAAGTAAGCTAATACCACATCATCACATTCAGATGAACTGAATTAATGGTGATTAGGGCAGGGAAAGGTTTTCTTTTTAAATCCTGATTTCCTTTTGATGGCTTTCAATAGTCTCAGAAGGCTGATTTTAGCCATTAACAAACCGCAGCTGTTGCAAGGTCCGTGCAGGATATAAAACACAAAAAAATGCAGATACAATGATAATTAATTATGCTTCTTACATAGAGTTTTTGGTTAAATTCCTTCACAGAAGAATAATATTGAATTATATATAATTAACATGTAACAATACAAATTAACAAAAAAAGCTATATTTAATGAATCGCTTTTTTAATCCGTTCATTTATATGAGCAAACCTATTAAATAAGCCTATTAATCAGGCTTTCCAATGCTACATTTCAGAGGGTGAGCTATTTAGGCTGAACCGATTTGCTGAAATGAACGTGATTTTCAGACCTTTTAGAATGAACTGATTCCACCAGAATGCATGTCAGATTAGCAGAGAATGTTTGATTATCCCCATCAAAACACCCACTGAACCATTTGGATGGGCTACACTGTAAGTTGGACCCCCAATCCTGGTCTATAGCAACAGCAAAACAGAATCTAAATCAGAGCATTTACCGTGAAATGGCACACGCTCAAAAGTTGATTATTGATTCTCATGCCCACTTGACAAAAACAAGCTCTGAATGACAATGACAAAGTGCCACTGATGGCATGATGTAATTTACATACATTTAGCTCTGCCCATTTACCTCAGGGCCTAATTAACCTGGCAGAGGGCATCTGTCTTTACAGAAGAGTCTTCTGTCCTTCATCAATGAATTCAAGACCCTATAAACATTTCTGTTACCTACATTTTTACAGCTTGACTTTTTTTGAAAAGATCCAGCAGGTTAAGAGACTTTAATTTAAGAGAGAGACCACTTCAATAGTGCAGTCCATATAGAACGATAGCAAGGTGAAATAAGAGGAGGCAGAGAAGCACTGGATGCTGCTTGATAATAAGTTATCAACTAGATCACAATTCCTTTAATGAGAGGTGTGGGCAGAACTGATAGCGGGCACAATGCCATGAAAAGGCCGCAGTTGACTCAGAACTGGAGTGCGCATTTCACTGTACGTGAGTGTCAGCGACCTATACTGCCTGAAATGATGCTGCCTATACCAATGATGGCCAACTCCTGATGACAGTTATTAAAAGACACACTCAGTGGAGCAACCCAGCAATCACTTTTCTGTATTTAAAAAAAAAAATCTAGTTAACTGTATAAACTCAGAGTTGTTATTTGGTAGAAACTGTTGGTGGCTGCACTTATGCTCTTGCTTTCAGTGTTAAGTTTGGTGACGTATAATATGTCAGTTTTCGTCAATGACATTTTTTCACAAAAACGAGACGATAACAAACTTGCTTTTGATGAAAAAACTATAACAAAATCTATTGACTTTTTCATCAGCAAATAAGAATGAGACGAAAATGTTAGGGAGGGAAGATAGGAAGAGATTCAATCAGAAGGAATCTTTGCGTTTTAGAGAACAGGGCTCTACCGTGCGACTGAGAAAAAAAAATTAAGGAACACCAGATTTCTTGAACGCAATGGCCAATCAGGTGTTTATATTAGTCAGAATCCACTCATCGCTCAAAATCTTGTCCAGTGCTGAGTTCTGCACGATAGCAAATCCTCTCAATAAAACAAACGAAGTGTAGACATGATGTAAATCCATTATAGTGTAGACAACTTCATTGATTATAACTAGTGCTGTCAAATCGATTAATCGCATCTACCATAAAAGCCTTTGTTTACATAATATATGTGTGTGTAAGGTATACACTGCCATTCAAAATTTTGGGATCGGTAAGATTTTTAATGTTTTCAAAATAACCAAGGATGCATTTATTTAATTAAAAAAACAGCAATATTGTGAAATATTATTACAATTTAAAATAACTGTTTTGTTTGAATATATTTTAAAATATGATTTATTCATGTGATATAATCAAATAATAATAAAAAACTGTTATTTTAAATTAAGGTGCTCCTAAATTTTTGACCCTGTAGGGAGGTTAGGTGCGCATATATGAATGCAACATACTGATCTACCCGTGGGTTAATAGCATACACTTGGTGCATGTCTTATAAAACATGTTAAAAAAAGAGAAGAACAGACATATGGATAAATTTCACATTTGATTTAAAGGAAAACAAGACCATTTGTAAACTGTGTGGAACGACAATCTAATACAGGGCTTGACAATTAGGACTGCACTATGGCCCAGGACAGTTGATCATGCATTTGCACATGTTTTACCCATTTACACAACAAATTAATACATTTCTGTAGGTAGTATTTCTTACCTAAATACTACATGACAAGCTTAAAGCAGGTAGTTCTGTTCTATAGTGTTTATTTGTTTTGTTTCTTATTTACTGGCTGATAGATTTTAGTCGACTAAATCTAATCTAGATTTAATCTAATAAAATCGTAAGATATCAAGTCGACTAAAACTAGACTAAAACTAAAACAATTCAGATGCCAAAACTAAATCAAAATTTACTGTCAAAATGAACACCGGTTGCTTTTGCTTAAGCATTTTTTGTCTATGCGGTTTAAAATAGGCCTTTCTCTAAAGGTTTCTGTTTTTTCTTCAAACAGATGCACTCCACCAATCTGTTTCAGCACATACTTCCTCATTAAAGATAAACAGTCAATGAAGGAGCTTTCCATCTGTGCTCTCAGTCGCATCCTCATCTTATTTTTCTCTCTCACATCCACATGCTCACATTCAAACAAAACTAAATGTACTGCTCCAGTGCAGTTGTATTACAATAGTAATCCATTTTTGTCTTAGAAATAATAATTATAATAACATATTAGTAATTTATTATTATTATTATTATATAATCCACCTCAGAGCCTGAGGAATCTAAGACAACTGAGATTCAATTGATTAAAAAAATATTTATAAGAAAAGAATGATCAAAAGTAAATTACGTTATCTTTCTAAAATAGTATCAAATATCTATATTTTTCAAGGAATTGTATCAAAGTTAGACATTTCAGTACCATCATCAACACTAAATCCTATTTTTTAAAACTAGATTAAATCTAAGACTGATTGAGCTGAGCGCAACATTAATGGGTTTCCCCAATTACATGATGTCTTACAAGACAAGAGGCAGGCGCAATGTAAGCAATCCCACGTGGAGTCTTTAAACTACAGGACCAGACGGCAAGATCATGCAATACAATATTTACACACTCATGAACATTTATTACATAATTAACTGCACTTGTCATTACCAAAAACATCAAAGGTTTAGAACACACCATTCACTCATTCATTTACAGTCGGTCCTCAGTTTAAACTTTTCAGTAAAAATGAGTAGCTTTTGGAAATATGTTATAATGGTGACTAAAATATTATAATACTATAACATTATGAGTAATTGTCCCTTCCTTTACACTGAATGAATCAGCATGCAAATCTAATCTTTAAGCTTTCTGTGCTATTAAGAAAGAACACAAATGTTGCCCAGGGCACGTTCGCTGTTAATGAAAATTGACGCTGCATAATTGAACGAATGAAGGGAGTTAAGATGTTAGATTAAGTATTGACTTGCTACTAACTCAACAAGTGAAGGCACTGATAAACAGCTGGTGGTACAATTGGGCAAGCTAAAAAGGAGCGAGTGTGGGAAAGAGAGAACAAGGGAGAATATGCGGGAGAAAATAGAATGAACGGCAAATATTGAACAGCCGGTGCCTCATGACAAAGTGTACTCATTCAATTCTTAATAATTTCTTGATCTCATTAAGATCACCAAATGGATTCAGATTGCTTTATTGGCTATTTTATTTTAGTTACATTGTTGCAATGTGACTAAAATGGCAAAATCTTGAAAATGTTATACAGTTACACTAACTGGGGAGATTTACTAATATACTCACAGTCTAGGGATGATGTTCCCTGCATATTGAACAAGCTCATAGAGGTCAGCCACCTTGCGGCCTTTGGCGAACTCATCTGTCAAATAGACCTCCAGGTAATGCAGCTCATCTGAGATGGCCATGTCTACAAGCACAATAATCAAATGACACCTTTATAGATATCATATAGTGTATAGCAGCTGTTAAAAAGAAATTACAAAACAGAACACCGTTCTTTAACACTCAAGAAAATTCTTACAGTTAAACTCAAGGGTGCAAATGTGTTCTGTTCGAATTAAGAACATAATGCAATGAAAAAACATACAGAGTTCGTAGTAGCTCTTGGGAGAAAGCATAGAAGTCCTCAACTCCCCCAACATATTTGAGGCATGTTTCAGTGCATCCATCAGCTTGTTCTTGTCCTGGATGAAGGAACATAAATGCTCATAAACAGAGATTAAGGGCGAAGCTTTCAAACTGCCATGAGAAACACCTTAAAGGGATACTTCAGGATTTAGCATTAAGCTTTGTATTAGTAGAAAACCTGTAGTATTTTCGAATTACCGTGCTTTCCACCCTCATCTCCCCCTGAGATAAGAGATTTATGTATTTTTTGTCTGGAAAAAAATCCTCTGATGACACAAAAATCATCATTTTGCGTCATCGGAGGATTTTTTGGCCAGAGGCTAAAGACTACAGCCAGTAACAGAATGTACACATAGTGTCAGCCGTCTTTCTTTGGAAGCTAAGCTAGCAGGCTCTTGTTCTGTGGAGAAAGCTGAGTACTAGGGGTTACCATCCTCTTTTTCCCGGACATGTCCGGCCGTCGAGATCGTCCAAAATGTCCGGGAATCGACTTTTGCTTTCTGCAGTCGCCATTCATTGTTTACATGCACACCTTTTGTTTCAATCTAACTGAATTCATTCCGATTGGTGAATCTGAATGTCGTGTTTACATGAACGCTAAACAAGTGATCGGTTGATGTGCGTTTTAATATTGCTAAGAAAATTCCCGCTCCTCCGTGAGAGATACGAGACCGGTGCGTCTCAGTAATGACGCCACCGGCCTCGCGCCGTTCTCCCGCCGCCGTCAGCCTCGTCCTGCTCGCCACAGTAAACATGATGAATGGCGACTGTAGAACGCAAAAGCCGAATCCCAGACATTTTGGGCGATCTCGAAATCCCGGGCAGACTGACTCGTCACGGAGACTCACTAGCCTAACCTTGTTGTCTTTCATCCACATAAGCCAAAAATACATTTTCTGGCTTTTCTCAGTCTAGAAAGCTCCAAATTCAAAAATAATTTCACATTTCTTCTACATAAATGACCCATTTTAAATACACATTCATCTTTCCAGAGGTGAAGTATCCCTTTAAGGTGCCTATAAATAAAATCATGTTTTATTTTCCAATTTGTTCAAATCAAGAGACATCACACTGCTATGGCCTTGGGACGCAGGTCAGCAGCGTGTTGTAATCTTGCATGTACTTAACTCACCAGACAGCGCTTCATTTGAAATGACTGAACCTTGACTGCCTGCACAGCTTCATCCAACAGCTTCTCCTGCTCATCCTGGGGCGACTGCTGTGTGGTCGGCTGGAATAAACAGGTGCAGTCAAACAATCAAACTAGGATGTGATGTCTCCTACCTTTAAATTATTAAAAATAGGTTTTGGCGATTTTTTTTCCCAACATCAAAATTTTAGCAACATTTGTATGTCTCCCCAGTCAAAAGCTTGGATACAAAATTACTACCACTGTCTGCATCTTAGAATATCTCATTATTAACTTTAATAGGTGCACCCAGTATTTTTTTGTTTTGTTTTAAAAAGCAGTAGTCGTCCAGCTCATCTATTTAAGAAAAAATGTTTGCTTTCAAAACTACTTTCAAGCACTGGAACCTTTAGATCAAAAGTGTTTTAGGATCATGAGAAACAAATTCAGTTAAGTGCATCTAAACTTTAGATGGTATACTATATTTACATAACCATTACATTTACATTTACGTTCAGAAGGTGAACGTATTGGGAAATATTATTACAATTTAAAATAACTATTTTCTATTTCATTTCTGTGATGGCAGAGCTGAATTTTCAGTGTCACATGATCCTTCAGAAATCATTCCATTATGCTGGTTTGGTGCTCAATGATCATGTCGGTCACACTTTATATTAGGTGTCTTTAACTTTTATGTACTTGCATTTAAAAATAAATTGGTACAGTGTACTTATTGTGTTCATGTTGTATTCCAGAACCTGTTTGATGCGGGATACAGGTTTAAGGGTGGGTTAACAGTGTAATTATAGATGTAATTACAGAAATTTGTACAGCTATAATTACATATGGGTATTTTTTTATTTATTTAAGTACGATGTCAAAACATGTACACAATAAGATAAGTGTTACATTTCAGTTCAAGACAAGTTCAAGTTCAAGATATTAAGTGTGACCAACATTTCTTATTATTATCAATGTTGAAAACGGTTGTGCTGCTTAATATTTTAGTGGAAACCGTGATGCATTTTTTTCAAGATTCTTTGAAAGATAGAAAGTTCAAAACAGCATTTAATTGAAATAGAAATATTCTGTAACATTATGCATGTCTTTCTTTAATGTCACTTTTGATCAATTTAATGTGTCTTTATTGAATGCTGACACAAATCTTACTGTCCCACAACTTTCGAACAGTAGTGCAAGTATATATGTACTAAGGAGACTTTTTATACACTATTGTTCTAAAGTTTAATTTCAAGTGCTGTAGCAGGTCATTTTAGGTGATTTTTAATCACATTCTAGCCTTGTATATATCAATTCATTTGTCCTGCGGCATGACAAATTAATTTTTCATGGTACAAATATTCTAGAAATAGTCACAAAACCAGTCACAAAAAAGTGCATAATTGTAAATTAATTGAAATGAAAAATAATGTTTAAAAATGTAGTATGTGAATTATAACAATATAATCATATGCAGAACATTGCTGTTACTGTTTTAATTGGCATGCCTAATACAGCTCAAATGTCATATGGCACATTTTTGCTAATAAAAGTTCAGAAAGTAACTGTAAAACGTCAAGAATTGAAACAGTAACGCTATATTAATCTGCTGATGTGTCTAAAAAATGAGATTGCCAGTGCATAAATAACTACATAATTGAAGTGTCTGGCCTGCGGGCTGGGAATCAACAATCTACGGTCATCTCTCCATCTCCTTTCAAGCCCAAACGACCCATCGTTAGTGACAGTAACAAACAGTTACACCTGACATGAAGAGCATTTTTAAAAGAGTTATGATTAACAGTAAGCATAAGATATTATGATCTGGTTCGAACTGAATGAATGAACCCGTGACCAAATAGCATAAACTGAGGCTCATGTTATGCACACTAAAACCATTGCTATTATTCAAATATATGTAATGCGCATGCAAGAAAAAAGCTGTATATAAACGTATCGTAGATATCTGATTACAATAAAAAAAATAAAAATGCCTATATAAACAGACCTGTAATGAAGTAACAAGGCTAATGCTAGTGGATTAGCAGTTCAAATTAGCCTATTTTGATGAAAACCTGTGGATTGTAATGACAGCAAACCATGATTGCTGCAAGTTCACTACACCTGCAGGGCGAATGTTAAATCGCTGGTAGAATAAAACAAGACAGAAGAAATGAACGAGAATAATTAGGTGCATGTACTAGGCCTCCGCATCTCAATCGCTAATGCTAACGGCTATCTTCACAGACGCAGAACAGCCAGTCAAGAGATCTCAGTGCCTCTCTGACACCATGACAGCTATAAACAACATAACGGAGCATACAAAGAATCCAGCAGACAGTCTATGCATACGATGATCCTAATATCTTACCATGATTATCAGATATGTTAGAGGAAACAGTGGATGACCCCCCTGTGAGTGTGTGGTGTCATGTGACTGCTGTTCCTGCTGTTCCGCCTCATGACGACGAGCACTGCCCGCACACAACACAACAAGCCCTGCTGAGAGAGCTGCGGTATTCATCTCTAAAGCTCCGCAGAAACAACATTAAGAATTAAAATACATTTATTTACTATAAAAATCAATAGCTTGGTCGTGTCATTACACAACTGAAGGAAATGTGTTAAGAAAAAGTTTCTCAGAACAACATTAAATGTGCATTTTATACAGAAAAATATATTTTATACTTCTTTTAGACATGTATGGTATCATTTGTCGAATAATTAAAACTAGTTAAAATTTATCAACGTTTTACCCGAACGACACTTTCCACGCCCATTTTTCTTGATCCACCAATGGCCGGTCAGAACGTTTATTTCTCGTGTGACACGTGTTTTTGTTTTCCCGCGAAATCAGCCTGTGTCTTTGCGAAGTCTGGTGACGGATTCTGTCGCGGTGGTGAGAGGATCGAACAACTTTACAAATGGATAAAGAGTTGTTTAGTAAGCTTGCTTCGAAGATCGGTATAACTGCTGTTAAAGTATTGAGGTAAGTGTTGCAATATATTAGCCACTCGCTTGTTTTGGGAAGACATTGGTTCAGTCAGAAGTGAACATGTCAGTTTAACAACAGAACTAATTCGGATTCATTTTCAGCCAAGCAGAAGAGTACATGCGATTATCCCAAGTGAAATGTGTTGGACTGGGTTCTGTGACAGCCACCAGTAAGGCCCTTATTTGCCTCGAGTTGGCAGCGACTTCAATGAAATTTCCTGTAGACAAGGCAAGATCCTTTTCCCTTAATGTGTGTTGTGATGTGTAACACAAGCATACATATGATGTACAGACATGCATACATGCACACTTAAGTATGTTGTTATCTAATATGCATATGCATATGCGTGAGTATTTGCTATTTTTTTTGCATTCTCACACATTTATTTGTCTATTCACTTTAATATTTACTAACACTGTCCAATAGTGTGTGTGTATATATATATATATATATATATATATATATATATATATATATATATATATATATATATATCTTTCCCCCTGAAAGACATGAAAATTACCACCAGTGTCATTCCGTCTCAAATCGTGTGTAATAAAGTAGCTTTCTGCATGAAAATTATAATTATTATTAATGATAATTATTAGCTTAAAGAATTGGCCTATTCCTTGGTCTTGTCAAGACTATTTTGCTACAATTGTTTAATCTTAAATGCACACAATAATATTTAAACACTTTTTGCATAATTTAGAAATATTCTGTTTTCTTCATGAAAAAAAATAAATATATTAGGTGTAGTCATGATTTTTTTTTTAAATTGATAGTAATTTTGCACAATAAACATTGAATGGTTTACGCAATATGCTGTACATATCTTACATGTATTATATACGTTAACATTTTTTCTTGCAATAAATGTGCAAAAATAATATTCTTTCAAAATTCTGCCGGATAGGAGTATGCCATCAAACTATCTGGCCTGAGTCCTAAGGTTTACTCCAGCAATTTGAAGTCAATGGAGTGCATGCTGGGCCTGCAGTCAAGCCTGGGTCTCAGAGATCTTGCAGTGCAGTATGGGTGTTTAGAAGCAGTTAAAGTGGCCTCTCAGATCCTTGAACGGTGAGACTTCACATTGCATCAGTGCTATCAGCTTGACTTGATTCTGAATGACTTGATTTAAACTGCATGTATTTGTTTAAGGTATAAGACCAGTTTACCCGCAGCTCAGCAACAAGACCTTGACCTGTCTAAGTCTCTCTTTACCACAGCAGCTCTATATGCAGCATGCAAGTGAGTATTTTGAAGCCCTGAAATCTGCTGTATTTACACATCATCACTGAGTCAAATAATGGATGGTTCAAAAATACTTGTTGATGGATGATTAGGTGTTTGACACTCACATTAGATATAAATATTGATGGGAGCTCCACTGTCTCTTGAAAACCTGATTAAGCTCTTCACAGTGTGGTCAAAGTACAGTGAGGCCATAAGTACTTTAAAATGAGGGCACAGGCGTAACTATCGGTAAGCAGGGTACGCGGTTGCTTATGGGCCCGGACCAATCAGGGGCCCGCGTGACTGGAAGAGATTGATTGACAGCTGGGGCCCCCTATTGCATTTTACAATTTTCAGTCTGATCGCATTTTACTTTATCATGAATTTATTTGAATAAATAATGACAACAACATATTTTACTGATCATTAAATACATGTTTAAAATGAACAATGATGGATTTTGGTGTAATTCGTTTCGAATTGGGACTGGGGAATCCCCGGGTCACAATTCGAATCCCGGATATGGTAAGGGAACATGCGTATTGCGTGAAAAACAGTAAAAACGTTGAACTTGAGACAGACAATATCGAGATGGAGTCGTCGTCAAATTACAAACACAAAAGTGTAGTCATAGCAGTGAGTAACAATGTGTTATGGTGTGCCGTCACCAGCGTTGTTTTTTTTTTTTTTTTGTGTGCGTAGGCTACTCCTGATTTTGTCAGTCATCTCATCTCTTAGGCTACGTTTACACTTGGCATTAACATGCGATCACCGTGATCTGATCAAGCAGATCGGATCATAAGCCAATCAGGACATGGTGCGCTTACACCTCTCTACATCAAGTAGCTTCTGTATCTGGATAACAGATCAGATCTCGCATTCCCGCGAAAAAAAAAAAAAAAAAAAGGATGGTGCAAAGTGGACCTGAAGTAATCCTGCATAAGGCCCCGGTGTTGGCTCGTTACACCACTGAATGAGGGTATGAGAAGTGAATTACATACAGATTAATTTGGAGCTGAATTTACATTTGGAAAGGTCAAATCTTGGATTGGCCATCACATGTTTGTTCCTCATCCTTAGAGCTAGGTTATCTGCATATTAGACTCTATGAAAGTGAGTGCTCACATAAGGAATCCAGCTGTACTGAGACTGTGTGACTGTTGGGTTATTGCTATCCAACCAAAATCTGTTACTGTACAATAATAAACTCAAGCTCCCAGATGGTTTAAAAGGATTTTATGCATGTCAACATGTCACAGAAATCTCTAAAACTGCACCTGATTTACATTTAATTATTGAAAATGGAAAAATAAATTGGTTCTGTCCTTCCTGTTTGAAGGTGCATGAAAATCAAAACTGACAGGAAATTAGCCTCTTCATCTGGAGCAAAGAAGGGCATCTTTGATCGGCTGTGCGCACAGTTCCAGAAATGTGGACAGGAGATCTGCAGTAAGTGTGACTCCTTCTAACAAAAGCTTTTTAGAAAATGACACATTGCCTAATTAAAGCGAATAGATCCTCAAAGACATTTTTGTGGGAGGTTTCGGTCTGACTTTCATGTTTAACAAAGATGTGATTGAAGATGCACAACTTGTAATCTTGTTTTTAATTTTAAAAGAAAAATATTACTTCAAAGAGATTTGTCATGAAGAAACAGACATTTCCTTTGTTACCATGGCTACAGGCATACCACAATTAGACAATGTATATTTTTTGTGTAGCTGAATAAAGATCAGCATGTTTTTTTATTCTCAAGTACATATTGTGAAATTAAGCAGACTGACTCACTCTAATATCTCTCTGTACCCTTAGAAGAGGCTTCATCTGTGGAGAAACCAGTCAAAACTGCTCAAAAGAGGCAGAAGTCGCTCACTGAAATGCTAGAAACGGCAGAAGATGGTAAGAAATCCACCCGCTTGTCACAATAACTAATAATGGCAAATTATTTCTACCCATCAGCTGCCATTATGTGCAGTGAATGATTATCAATGTAACCTTTTCTGTTCTTAAGCATGTCTTCAACCTGTGGAAATAAAATCATTTTCTTAGAGCAATAAGACTAATAATGAATACTTCTAGATGTAATATCTAATAAAAGACAGAACTTATCTTTCATGTTTGATGATAAATGTAATTGTCTTTCTGTTTTTTATTTTATTTTTTTCCAGATGGGAAGATTGCAACATCTCCTAAGCAAGAGCGAGTTGAAAAGACAGAGGAGGAAGAGACACAAATTTATGAGGAGTGGAAAAGAAAAATCCTTGAAAATGCATTAAAAGCAAAGGCTGTAGATTCTTGAAGGTTTTAAGTTTCCCATTTATTTAATGATGGCTCTGCATAATGTACTTTTGAGTTGGATTTAATACTCTACCAAGAGAAGTTGCCTGCCCCCCTCTGGCTTCTTGTGTGAAACTGTTTCATCCACATACAGACATTTCCAGAGGAATTGAGGCTCTTTTTATCTCTTGTTTTATTTTATTGCCATTTGCCAGGTCAAAGATAGTTGCTATTTTAGATATTGTGCAAAGACTTTCCAATTGTTGAATTTGTGTTGTTTAGTCTGACATGGTTTGGATGATTATGTCTGGTGACAATATGGCTTAATTTCTCAGTGTTCTGTGGTATTGGTTTGAATCACCTTAAAATCTCATTGGAGGTGTACAATGCATTCAATATCATCTAGATGTGATTTATCAATTTGTTTCAATAATACATGGCACATCTGCTTTGTTTGATTTTGATGTGAATAAAATGTGTATTCAAGACAGTTTAATTTTCTTGGTTTCTCCTGTTTTTTAATGTCTTGATTAAACACTAATATTCTACAGAGGCTATTTGTCACAATATTGTTAAAAAAATACCCAATACAATGATTTCTATACAAGCACACTCTATGAACTATGATAGAGAACATATCTGCCCTATAATTCTGTGCTAACTTCAGTGAACTTGTTTGTCAGTCGCTATGACAAGAGCAAAACCACCTATGTGCATGTATTTGTGGTTATGCTATACCATAGAAATGTGTACAAATGCAATAAATTCATAGAAAGCAGTTTCAAGTCGCAATATTAACATTCAAATGTTCTTGAACAACCAGCGAAAATAAAATGAGAATTCTGAAAAATAAAAACAGGCCAGTGTAGTCTCTTATTCAGATTTTGTTTCCGGATCTAATCGATGTGCTAAACAAAACATTTAGCATGACCACAGTGTTTCTACATCAAATCTTCATGCTATGTTTTTTTTTTTTTTTTTTTTTTTTTTACTAATATAAAATACTGAAACCATGAGTCGAGAACCAAAAACACTTTCTTTCAAATACTAGGATAAGGCAGTAGTGCCCAAGAAAAACACCTTCACAGAAGGGACAACAGCTTTTTCATGTGGTTCAAAAGCACACCCTGCCATCCATGCCGTACACTCCTGGTGTGAAAGCACGATGAAGTGGAAATTAAATGCAACAGTGTTTCAAACAAGGTACATAAAAAGACACTTTTTAACAAGATACTATTACACTGGCTATAAACAAGGCAAGAGCATATTAAACACTTTCTACAAAGCCATTTCAAATCATTCAACAAATTGAGACATGTTCATTTTCCAGTGTGTGACACTGTGATGTGGGGGGACACTGTCCTCCAGGTTAATATAACTAATTTGGCACACTAACTGATCTGCTCTGCTGGAACCTCTTCAACCTGTTTGCTGCAGCGACCGCATAGAAATGTTTCTGTAAAAACAAAAAGAGTTAAGGGGGGGGGGGGGTACAATGGTGTTTCATGTATTCAGAGTTGTTTACAGTGTTAAAGAGATGGATTCTCATGCTTAACATGGCCAAAGTTTTTAAAAAATATTTTGGACGAATAACGGAGAATTTCTGTGCCGAAAATCTTACTTCCGGGTTGGTACAAGTTTCGGCTGGTTTTTTTTCGACCGTGGATCTAATGACGTAGACCAGAGTGGAACTCCTTATATGAGCATTTCTCCCGGAAAAGCTCGCCCGCGCACACATCGACCAGAGGAGAGCGAGACCGCGCACATCAACGCGCTTCAACAGGAAATCATCGGCAGCGCTGCATAGTGTTCCCAAAGAACCCAGCGTTAGGAACAGTGGATGCAGATTGTTTTTCCGGGGCAAAAACGAGTTGTGTAGACTGTTTGTTCCCTGCATTTCGACAATGAATGTTTTATAAACAAAGCCCAGATCGACGGATTCTCTCTACGGCTCTGGCTTCGCCCACACGCCCGCCTCCAGACGCTCGTTTTTTTTCCGGAAAGACTCGGTACAGCCTATCTTTCTTTTATAAATATAATAAAACTAAAGACTTTTTGGAGATATGAAGGATGCAATACTACTCTATAGGTACTCAAGATTAACAGGAGATTGAGTGAAAATGAGCATTTCACCCCCCCTTTAACATAAGAGCAGGATCATGTGTTATGCTGGTACGCGAACACCATATAAATCCATTTAAAAATCGAAAATGCGCTGACTAATGATTCCATACCTTCCACTGATGGTGAGCAGCAAGGTAACGCTGAAGCCTCAGTTGTGACTTGAGCCGAACTTTGTACATCTTGGCTTTGTCCTCCAGGTTATTTAGCCAGCTATGCTTCATGCATCCTGATGCGCTCAGACGGCTGCTGCCATAGAAACCACGCAAACACAGAAACATTAAGGTCTTAAAAACATCTGGCACACAAAGAAAAACAGTTCCATAAGATGCAGAATGCAATTCAGGCCCTTCTGTGTAATGACCATGAATCATATATTGTTTTCAAGCCTTAGACAGAGATTTGTTTTGATCATTGATTGAGCACTTACAATTTATAAAAGATGTCAACAACATTAGTAGGCCTAAGGTCACTTTATTACACATTTATGTATAATATATATTTAAAGTTTATATTAAACTATATATAAACTTAAATATAGATTAAGTTTGACTAACTGTACTAAGAACTGCTGGCCTTTCCCATCCTGATACTCACACTTGCAATCTTTGTACTTGACCACTTATTTATCTGCATTATTTCAAGTTTTCAAGTCGGCGTAAAGACTGCAAGTATGTGTAGAACTTTTGATTACTTGATGGGACACACTTGAAAAAAAGCATGTTTTTTAACAGAGCATTATATACACATTTTGATTTTCAATACCTTGCACCATAAACAGTTTTAATGATAGGGCACTGAACTTTGGCATTTTTTCAGACCTGGGGCAGTCTTGCGTACTCTTGCGCGTAGTCTTGCGCAAGTGGGGGTATTGGGACGGAACATGTGGTAAGGTTTGGCTAACTGTGCAAATGTTTGGCTAAACATGCTAACATCTGGCTAACGGAGACAAAAGGCAGACAATTTTGAGTGAGAGGAATAGATGGCACCCTGAAAATTACTGAAAGGAATGTCCTTAATTAAATAAGTCGACCTCCCCGAAAGACAGCGTAAGATTTGAGAATTGTGCGCAAGTGCATTTTTACCAGTAAGTAAGAAAGACATAATCCTGACAATACTACATTGTCATCATGCAATTAATCCACTAGTTTTCATCGCCTGAAAGCATGAATGTTCAAGGGTGATATGAATCACATGGCATGTGTGTGTGGGGGGGGGGGGGGGGGCTGTGATAAGGTTATTAGACAACATTGTCACCACAGACAAAGAGAAGGGAGGAAGGCCAGGGTGGGTGTCATGCTGCGTCTAAATGCACCTTGTCAAAGTGCACTGAATCATCTCTTTTACTGCGTAGACTGTGGTAAGATGGTGGGCAAAAGACAATGCGCCCTCTCATGGCAACCTGCTGTGTCAGCCTGCTATTATCTCATGCCATGCCAGCTGAGCATTACAGCACTTGTGTGGGAGAGGTTAGCTAAGACAGAGCAATGTGAGGGTGAGCTTCAAATGCTCTAAACTGCTCCAGGCCATGTTACATCACCGGCCAATTATATGTTATTTGTGCACATTTTTGGTGTACAGCACTGCATTTTCAGACTTTTCAGTTTCGATGTCAGAATGCATTAAGGGAGCCTGCAGGTCAAAGTACAGGACAATGACTGAGAGGTGGAAGAGAAGAGTGAGGCTCTTAAATCCACAAGAAAAGAGACCAGAAAGGAGGAGAAATAATAGAAGAGAGGCTATATCGAATTATGTGGGATAGAAAACTTGACTTGCGAGATATTCTAAGTAGATTCTAGTCAGAATATGAGTCTGATACTGCTCCATTGGGCTGTGATTAAGGAGCGTGTTTCAACCGAACCAGGAAAGAAGATGCCTCTGCACTCAATTAGATAGACCTACAACCAACAGAGTAAGTGACGTGTGTTCTTCATCTTTCTGATCGACAAATGCCTTGATCGCGGTTATCTGTTCCTCTTTTAAAATTAATGCGCTGTCGATATCTTCTATAACAAACGCTATGGCGGAATCTACACATCTCAATTCTCCAGCGACAGCCTTCCTTGTTGTAAACGAATTCAACCCAAGCGCTCTTTGGTGACGTGGATGATTACGTTACTGTTGATCATCTGTCCATCATCGTATAAAGCCCGTCCTGACAATTTGATCGGTCCGAACAGCTCTGGTTCGAGCATATAGTTGCTCCACAACGGATCATGTCCAGTCCGATCTCCCCATTTTTGTTTTTATAAGCAATGCAAATAATGGCCCTTCACGTTGTGTCAGTTTCATTAAAGCAGTGAAATGCATAAAAGAATTTTCAGATGTATCAGGGCTAGGAATGAATATGAATAAATCTGTTCTGTTTCCTTTTAAAGAATGTAGTTTAACTAATTTCTGTAATATTCCAATTGCACATCAAGTAACATATCTGGGAGTTGTTATATGTAAATATGAAAATCTGCGTAACAATTTAAACTTCAATTATTAACAAAACTAGTAAGAGGTTTAATGTGTGGTTACAAAGAGATCTGTCGGGTACTTTTGTCAAAAGCTCAAGGAATCTCCAGATCAGTCTATGTGGCGTTATCATTGGATATTCCCCCTAAAGTTACCAAACAATTGGATAAAATGCTTTTTGATTTTATTTGGAAAAACAAGCCACATTATTTGAGAAAAGAAATTGTATGCAATCCCAAAGATCATGGTGGTTTAGAGGTTTTGAGTTATGATGCTTTGAACAATGTATTTCAAATAAATTGGCTTATTCAGTATTTAAAAAAATAAAGACAGTATTTGGAATTCCTTTCCTAACTATCTATTTAAACAATTGGGCGACCTCTCATTTTTATTGAAGTGTAATTATTCAATTGAAAAAATACCATTTAAGCCTGCAAAATTTCATAAACAAGCTCTCATGGCATGGACACTGGCCTACAAACATAAGGAGATATTATATTTGGAACAGCAAACTTTACAAAAATAAATCTCTCTTTTTTTGTTTGAAAACAATAGTCAGCTTTTGAATAATGATGGAAATGTATTAACATCTAGAGAATTTTTGAATAAATTTAAAATACCAGTTAGACCTAAAGACTTTGCAGTTGTAATGGATGCAATTCCCAGGAAAGTATTGATCCTTCTTAGGAATGCATCACAGGAGGAAGATCTAAATTTTACAGATATCATGGGTAAAATATTTCTTGGTAATACAAATATTTGACAAAATAAAGTCTCAAATAACTACATTAGGAATATACTTAATAATATTGTTTACCCTCCAGCTCGTTTTTTTCTGGTGATCTGTTTTTGGAGATGTAAATTGGCGTTATGCTTGCATGGCGAACAGTAGATAAAAGAAGTCTCTTTTAAAATAATGCATAGAATATATCCAGTAAAACATGTGCTGGAATGTTTTAAATTAGATATTGATTACTCTTGCAATTTCTGTAAAGGTGAAAAGGAAACAATTTTTCATTTATTTTTCCATTGCATACTTAAAAAAAATATTTTGGATTGATGTGGAGCGTTTAATTAAGAAAAAATTGAACATTGATTTACAGCTGAGTGGATTTGACATAATGATACACTTCAATGATAATGGGATTGAGAAAGATAAGGCATACTTCATACAATTGTTAATATTAATGGGGAAGTTAACCAACTCCAAACCTAACTTTTCTTGCTTTAAAAATGATTTTAAGCTTTATTGTTCTGTTTTGTGTAATTGCACAAGTAAAAAGGCAATTAGAGCTTATAGCATTATAAGCAGGTATGATGTTGTATAAAGTAGCACCCTTTTTCTGTTGTTTGTAATACTTTTTGTCTTGTCCTCTGGCACTGTTCTTATTTTATTTTACTTTATTTATTTTGTATTTGTTTTACTTTAAGTGATTATGTCTCATTGTATTGTTCTGGTTCATGGCATTAATAAAAGAAATAAAAAAAGTCCAGACCGAACTTCCCGACCTCAAATGTTGTGGGCGGGGCTAAGTTTGGCTGGCATCCAGGCTATATTCTATGGTTTTCCATTAACGGAATAATGATAGATGAATACCATTTAGCAGGCACAAGGAGGCTGGAAATGAAGTCTTTAGCTTCTTCTGACACATTCTCAAATGCCTCTGCGTCAAATTCCCATTTGGCGTGCAGAATGTTGTTCATTGTTTCTGTGTCATTGTCACCCATGAATGGAGAAAGGCCACTCAAACTGAAAAAAAAAAAAAAAAGAAATCACAGGGAGTGTGAATAACCTGGAAAATCTGTTAACCCTTAGTTTTGCTAAAAAGGTGCATTTACACCTCTGTACCATTCAGTTCTACTTTTAAAATGTTCATATTGGAGCACTGCAAATATTGTTGTCTTCTCACGATTAATCAATTGTATTTGTACTTTTGCTCATTAGTATGCTTTGGTTAAAATCTTCCATTTAATGAATAAATGGTGAATGGTGAAGTGAATGTCATTTATATATATTCTAATACATTTTCAACTTTTCAAGTTGTATAAATTAGTTAATTTATTATGAATGAACAAGGTAACAGTTAATAATTGATAATGCATGAATTAATGTTCATACTAAACATACTAAACCTTGTTGTAAAGTGTTAGTGAACAAATATGATTTTTTTTAATTAAATTACAAAATATATAAATCTACATATAATGAATATGGAACCTTAATGCCAAACCGGTATCTAAACACTTTAAAATGAGGACAAAAACAGTAATGACAGCTGTTAAATAAAAAGCCATAATTAAGTTTAAGGAATTGTTCACTTCAAAATGAAAATTCTGTCATCATTTACTCACCCTCAAGTTGTTTCAAACCTGTATGAATTTCTTTCATCTGCTGAACACATAGGAAGATACTTTGAAGAATGTCGGTAACCAGACAGCTGATGGACCCTATTGACTACCATAGTAGGAAAAAAAATACTATGGAAGTCAATGGGGATTATCAACTGCTTGGTTACCGACATTCATCACAAATATCTTCTTTTGTGTTCAGCAGAAGAAAGAATTACTTATTTGAAACAACTTGAGGGTGAGTGAATGATGACAGAATTTTCATTTTGAAATGAACTATTCCTTTAATACAATGAATGCTGGAGACTTGTGGATGTTCAGTTCTTAGAGAAGTGTGAAGTAGGTTAAACACATATTCTCTGGATGGGCAAGCCCTAAATCTCCACCAACAGCTGTCAAGTAATTGATTCATTCATTGAGGCTTGACCACTATTGGCCAGAGCAGTGGGTCATCTATGGCCAGTACAGCAGCAGCACTTCTCATGGAGAGCAGAGTGATGAGTGCACAGGATCAGACATGGGACATGTTTGTTTGTGTGTATAGTATTTTGTTTGTTTGTAGGTTTGTTTGTTATTTGACAGCATCAGAGCAGCAGGATTAGTAACATGCTTTCTGAGCTGTACGGCACTGGTGCCCTTTTATCAGGGCTCTATTGAATGATGAGGGCTCTTAGCTCTTAGCTTTCATATGCGTTCCATTTGCATTTGGCTTCTGAGCTCTCTGATATTTCACTCAAGAGTCTACGCCACTGTGCAATTCAGACTATGAAGAAAGTGAAACTTCTATAATGCATAAATCATCAAATAATAATTCATACTTTATGAATGTTGATTCGGACTCTTTAATGGCAATTTTACAGATTCTGGTAAAATTTGGAAGTTCTATTAAAATGTGTAGATCTGCCTTACTGCCTAGTTGCGTACTCACAGCATGTATGTGATGACACCAACACTCCACATGTCTGTAGGAAATGACACAAAGTCATAGTTGACAACTTCTGGTGCCAGGAACTCTGGGGTGCCAAAGTTGACCTTCAGCTTTTCTCTGGGTCTATACCTGGTGGGAGGGACAAACACATTTTTGTTTTTGGATCCTGTATCATTCCCATATGAAAAACCAAACCCAAACTCACTAACTCACAACCAAAACTGATTCAACAAAACCTTGCCAATGAAAACACCAGGTCAGCTAAGAACCTAGAAGTACTTTTTGACTTAAATTAGCTGAGCATCAAAGACCACAAAACGAAGACCGTTCAGTTATGCGTTTTTGCACTCTGTTGATCCCAATGATCCCAGTTGCAGGCCACATGCATTCCTCAACTCAACGTATCAAAATAGTCACTGGATCTGTACCTCTACCTCCACACACATCTGCAAATTTGTGAGGTGCATACAGTGCTATGCATAAGTTTAGACACCCATGCTAAAGTTGACTAAAAAGAGGAATAAAAAATCATCTTTTGGAAATTGAACTTAATGCCTTATTAAAAAAATTAGGAAAAATCCAACCTTTAAGGACACCAATTTTCTTTGTGAATGAATAATGTATCGTAAATAAATAAATGTTCTTCTTTAAAATACAGGGTGCATAAGTCTGGACACCCCTATGTTAAATTCCCATAGAGGCAGGCAGATTTTTATTTTTAAAGGCCAGTTACTTCATGGATCCAGGATACTATGCATCCTGATAAAGTTCCCTTGGCCTTTGGAATTAAAATAGCCCCACACCATCACATAGCCTTCACCATACCTAGAGATTGGCATGGGGTACTTTCCATAAGATCATCTCTCAATGCAAATCAAACCAGCTATTAGGCTAACTGAAATAAAACCATGCCAATCTCTAGGTATGGTGAAGGCTATGTGATGGTGTGGGGCTATTTTAATTCCAGAGGCCAAGGGAACTTTATCAGGATGCATAGTATCCTGGATCCATGAAGTAACTGGCCTTTAAAAATAAAAATCTGCCTGCCTCTATGGGAATTTAACATAGGGGTGTCCAGACTTATGCACCCTGTATTTTAAGGAAGAACATTTATTTATTTACGATACATTATTCATTCACAAAGAAAATTAGTGTCCTTAAAGGTTGGATTTTTCCTAATTTTTTTAATTAAGGCATTACGTTCAATTTCCAAAAGATGATTTTTTATTCCTCTTTTTAGTCAACTTTAGTATGGGTGTCTAAACTTATGCATAGCACTGTATAAGAGTTTTAAAATCACTTTCCCAAACATTTACATTCAATGTACCTCAGTGGTATAACAATCTTCCCAACTCCACCAAAATGAATCCCTCTCCACTTTCAGAAAACACACAACTCCCCTGTGAGGACCTGACTCTGTACTTTTCTACTTTTATTCTTTTCTTTTGTAATTCTTTGAGCAATTCTGGTACTTTGTATTGTGCCACTTCTCAGTTGTATGCATTGCTTTTGTTGTAGTTTTCCTAATTTCTAAGTCACTTTGGATAAATGGAAAAAATTTAAACCACAAATCCCACACCAGTGCTTTACTTGGACACAAAGATTCTTACCTTAAAAGCTATGCCAGTTACTAACAGTTACAATGCACAGTACATTTTGATGACTTTGTAAGGACTCAGAATGTTTTAATGGAGCTTTAAACCTCAAAGTAAACAAAGCTCTCAAAAAGGATCACACATGAAGGAATGTGACTGTAGTCATGGTGACAGCACAGTGGTGTGAATCAGAAGACATGATGCCAGCTATAAACACATACTTTGTTTTATGTGTGAAATTAGGGACATAATTACCCAAGACTGAGAAAAGCGCTTCTTTTGTAGACTTAAAAAAATATGAGATGTCAATAAATCTACTATTTAATAACAAGATAATTGAATGAAGTCTGCTTACTTACTTTCTGGCGAGTCCAAAGTCAATGATCTTGATCTGATTGCCTGTGGTGTTCACACATAAGATATTTTCTGGCTATATTGCAGAAAATAAAAATGTATATTAGAAAGAAATAAGAGAGATTTAAAATACATTTAAACTGATTATTAATTCTAAGACAGTAAAAACATTAAAAGAAAAAGTATTTAAAACTAAATACAGGATTCAAATGTATTGTTATGGCCGGGGTATAGGGGTACACAGCATCCTATAACATTGTATGCATTCCATATTCCTATACACAACATGCTAACAACAACACAAGGCACAAGCCCACTGGTAGTGTGCTAATTCAAATGTGCGACATTCAGACTGCTGTGCTGATGTTGACATACGTGGGTGATTCATTGGTGGATTTTTCCATAGAGATACCCGACACTATATGCACTGCTAATCCCTTTAGTATCACATTATAACATTCAGTGCGGTGTGTGGAGTTTACCTTAAGATCTAAATGGAGAATGTACTGCTGGTGAAGGTACTGAACCCCCTCACAAATCTGCCTGGTAAACACAATGGCATCCATCTCCGTCAGCTGGTAATTCTCATCAATGATTCGGTCAAACAATTCACCACCTTCCACACTGAAACAACAAACCATCACAAATTAACTCCTCTCTATTAGTTCAGGCTATTTGGACATGCATATTGAAATTAAGTGGCTTAAGCCATGTAGTTTTAAATGCTAAAACAAAACTGAATTTTGATACTCGTTCCTTGTTGTGGTACCTTCATATAACAATATCCATCTTCCAAAAATCTTCATCATTTATAGTTATGTCTTGTATTACAAATATTAATATTCGCCGCTATTTCATACAGTTAAAAGCTTTTTTGTAAATTCAATACCATAAAAAAATTAAAAAGTTAATTTCATTTGTGGACAAGACATGAAGATGACACACACACCAAAGTGGCATGCGTGGGAGCTCTATGTTCTTGTGACAGAATGTGAGGACCAGGCCAGGAGAGAAAATTTGCTTAGCAAATGAGGCCTACTGTCCAAAGCCACTAATCAGCCTGAATTAACAGTTAAAATGATCATTTAGAACAATAGCTATTAAATATATTCTTTTTTTGCAGAACTTGTTTATTTTTAGAATTAGAGCTATTTAATCTAACCTTTCTAGTACTTGGAAACAATCCTTCTGATTTGAACTAAGATCTCTCTGTGGTTTACTTACTATTCCATAATGAGTGTGAGGTTAGTCCGAGACTCGAAAGCATCATACAGCTGAATCAGATTCACATGGTTTAACTGGTTCATAACTCCAATCTCATTTTTCACTTCATCCTGGAATGAAAGCACAAATAAATGAATAATTCCAAAGCAAATGCATTTTAATTTGCAACAGCTTTCTAAAGCCTATATTTTAAGGTTTTGAAATTGTGTTGTTATTACTCTCCAAAGGATAATAGCGGCAGTGTTAAAAATTAGGTCATTAGTAAGAGAGAAGCTTTTTCATAAATTAAATTGCACAGTTAAATAGCTTGAAGTGAATTTGCAATGATTGAATTGGGTATAGCAAAAACAAGCGTTTCGGAATGGGGGCTTGACAGCCTTTGCCAACCCTGTAATTGTCTGCCCTAGTTACTCTCTTCCTGTCCTCCATTCTCTGACCCACAAAAAGCATTCAATTATCCCATATGAAGCTTCTCTGTCTCTCTCTGGCATACATTGGAGCAGACGGCACGTGCCGCAGGAATGGCACATCATGTTGCCACTAAGAAGGAGCATTTCGAAATGCAAATGAAGCTTAGAGAGATTAAGTGTATGTACACTGTATGTGATTGTGTGTTGAATTCTTTTACTCCTTTGACATTTGTGTCGAGTGGCAGAAAAGAAAACATGAGAGAGTGAAAATTATCTGCATTTGTCCATTCCTGTCTGATTACTCTCTAATGGTGGCAACAGACAGATCATAGGGCAGAGAATGGCATTGCATTGAGGGCAAGTGCTGCTTATGACAGAAGTGCCATCATTATATGTAATTATCAGCACTTGTTGAAGCATGGAGGATGAAGGGAACAGATAAAAGTAGTACATGTTATTCTGTGCAAAGAAAAGATTTCTATTTCACATTACACTGTATATATATATATATATATATATATATATATATATATATATATATATATATACACACAGTGTAATGTGAAATATAAATATTTCGTTGGCAAGTAAGACATGTTCCTGGATCAACATATTTTACTGATCCTGGAACAACATTCTTGTCCCAAAATTTTGTCCTAATCCTATCCCTACCCCTAATTCTAAACCTACCCATAAGTTATCCTTAAAATCAGAGGGAAGTGATAGGTGAATAACACTAATGTAAAAGCACCTGACCCTGGTTGTAAGCCTAAACTTGACATAAACTTTAAACTTGTCCCTCAAATCTGACTGAATTGACTGGAATTTTGTTTCAGGATCAACACAGATGCTGAAGGAACATGTTGCACTTGGTGAAAAGATGTTCACCATATAAATATGGTCTTCTTTTCTACTTGAAAGTATGCATTGTTTTTAATGTAGATACTAGAAACAACATGCGCTTCCATATCCTTGAGGGACTATGGGTGTTATTATGTTATTTGCGAGAGGGCAAGTGTCTGTGTCTGTGAATGTGTGCGTATTTGTTCATATGCTCATGTGCAGAACTGTCAGCAGTTGTCAAGGAAATGTTCTCATAAAGCATCCTAACAGGAACAGAGTGATGGACAGATTGGAGTGGGAGGGGAGAGAAAGAGAGAGAAGGGGTAAACATGTTTGAAATGCTATGCTTATGCATGTTTTGTACTCACCCTCTCTTTCATTCCCCGGACCTTTATAATTTTAGCAGCAAGCATAAGACCAGACGACAACTCTGCACACTTGTGTACCTGTCCAAAGCGGCCTCTGTAATAACACACGTAAACACAGATTTCATTTAATGGATTATGGACATCACTTCAACCTTTGTGAAACTTATGTCACTATCTGCTGCTGCTCTTCTCACTCTGCACTTACTGGGCTGCCTATTTACTTGGAACTGTGTTTCCATGGGGTGAGATTGCGTGTTTATGTCAAGATGGCTGCTGCTGTGGCTGAAAATAATACCAATGCAAACAGACCAGCTCAACACCTGCCCAAAATAGACTCTGCCGATGATGAGTCAAAAACAAGCCAGTGCTTACTTATTTGTGGCGTATGTGGAACAAGAGTGGAGAGGGGGTGCAAATGAGCCCTTGTCTGCGTGTACCAGTCATTCAACTCATGCTATATGTTCCATCTGCCGGTCCTGGAGAAAGAGTCCCCAGCCCCCCAGCTACTCCCCACAACCTAATCTGCTGCACTAATGTCAACATGTCAGATATTACTGGGAAGAAACAATATACAGATAGTGCAATAGAATAAATGCTAGCCAATATCAGATATACAAGTATTATCAAAATATTTTAGTTTTCACTGTTATGATGATACTCAGCTCTATATTTCTTTGCGGCCTGACAAAATATACCAATTCACAAAACAAACTGAATGCATACAAAGAATTGGATGACTAGTAATTTCCTACAACTAAATTCTGAAGAAAAAAAAAACTGAGATTTTAAATATTGGACTAAAAAAGTCTGCACATAATAACCTGGAATACTCTCTAACACTTGATGGCTGCTTTATTTAGTATTTGTCATCAGATGGGAACCTGGGTGTGCTCTTTGAGAGCAGTATTTCATTTCAAAGCCACATTTCTACTTTCTAGCATTTACAAAACCATCTTAAAAATATCTCTAAATTATGACATATGGTCTTAATGACAAATGCTGAAAAGTTAGTTAATGCTGTCATGACCTCAAGGCTAGATTATTGTAATGCTCAACTGGGTGGTTGCCCTGCGCGCTTAATAAAAAAACCTCCAGCTGGTCCAAAAGGCAGCAGCTCGAGTTCTTACCAGAAGTATGACCATATTAGCCTGTTTCCGTCAACACTGCATTTGCTCCCTATTAAACATCTCATACATTTTAAAATCTTGTTGATTACTTATAAAGCCCTGAATTGTTTAACTCCTCAGTACTTGAGAAAGCTCTAACACATTATAGTCCTTCACGTCTATTGCAATCTCAAAATTCTGGCCAGTCGATAATACCTAGAATATCAAAATCAACTGCAGGCAGTAGATCCTTTTCCTATTTAGCACCAAAACTTTGGAATAGTTTTCCTAGCATTGTTGCAGACAAAGAAGCAGACACACTTTGTAGGTTTAAATCTAGACTAAAAACACATCTCTTTAACCTGGTATACACATAGAACATTATACATTTCTATGATTCAAATCCCTTAAAGGATTGGTAGGCTGCATTAATTAGGTCAACTGGAACCGGGAACACTTCCCACAACATCCGATGTACTTATTACATTGTAAGAGGAATGGTATCTATGCTAACATTAGTCTGTCTGTCTCATTCTTATCCAGAGGTTACCATAGTCAGCCATATATGTTCCGTATCCGTATCTAATATTAACTGAACTGAGCTGGATAATGACATAATTAATGAAATTTACACAGTTATTAAACCAAACTGAATCAACACTGTTTTCAAATGAAGAATGGCAGTCTTTTTAGACCTTCTTAACAGCAGAATTGAATTCAGTTTGCATCGAATCATTATTTTCTTGTTGATCACTGTAAAGCTGCTTTGAAACTATCTGTATTGTATAAAGCGTTATTAAAAAAAGGTGACTTGACCTAACTTGACTTGATTACACACAGGTTAAATTAAGCAAGTAGTATTAAATGGTTTTGATAATTCAACAAAATACGAAAATTCTGTCATCATTTACTCACCCTCATGTCGATCCAAACCTGCATAATATTTTGTCTTTTGTGGAGCGTAAAAGTTTGGTTCTAACATTCTTCAAAATATCTTCTTTTATGCTCCACAGAAGAAAGCAGGTCATACAGGTTTGAAACAACACAAGTAGCCTAAATGATGACAGAATTAAAATTTTGGGGTAAACTAATGTGTTTATCCATTAGCACATGGACTCACCCGCCCAGCACATCATTGGGGTTGACTGCGTAATATGAGTTCATGGGAACCTGCTTGGCACTGACGATGCGATGCTCAAATGGAGCTGGAAGAGATGGACTGTCATCTAGAAAACAAATATCAGTATGCTGGTTTTATTGAACACTGCAAGCTGTATAGTTCTAATTACAAATTATGGATTTGATTTTAAGTTTAAATTTCAAGCCTAACTGATCATTTTTGTCACATGATGTTTACTGGTTTCCAGTGTCATTGTTCATTACATGCTGTCCACTGTTTGCTCATCTTCTAAAACAAATTTGCTCAGATAACATGCATGACTGCTCATGACATGCATACATTGCTGTCAATGCCTTTTCCAGTGTAGGGTTGGGAACCAAGCATCGGTTCTTATTTCTTAGCCAGTTTTATTATAGCCAGTTGTTTTTAGTGAATCAAAAAAGTACAACCAGCACATACAGCTCAAACAGTGTAGTCCAACTAATTACTCTTATGAGACTGTTATTTTTAGTGAATCAAAAAAACATTGCAGTGTAATCTGACTCCCAACTGAATGACTCATGAGATGATTATTTTAGTAAATCATTCATAGTAGGGGTGTGCAGTGTAGACAATATCTGTATCTGTATCAATCACAAAATTATTCGTATCTGTATTCGGATAAAACCGGAAGTGGGTGGAGCTTTACCCGGAAGTTTGTACAATTACTTGAGAAGACCTTTTTTTCTCTTCTTATTTTTTTTTTTTTTACAGTAATCTGTGTTCTTCGTAGTTATCACTGAACATGTATGCCTTGTATAACTGATTACATATTTTTTTATTACGATTATAACATTTATTTAAATATCTTCTAACTGTCGGAGCTGGTAGCAGAGCAATGCGAGTGATTGAGGTGTAATTCGGTTGTGCTTCGGGTGACACGAGGTTCGAGTCCAGGCTCGAGGAACTTTCTGATCCGATAATTAAATATTTAATTAGCCTAACTTCTAATTAAAACAATAATACTAAATGATAAATAAAATAAAAAATTAAAAGCTGAACAAATTGTAAAGAATATACTTCCCAGTCGTCTATTAGACGTTGAATAGACGTAAATCTTCAACGTCTAATTACGACTTTTCAACGTCTTGATGGAATATGTCAAACTCTTTAAATTTATTTGAGATAATAATGAACATGGTTTGGTAGTTTGTTTTTTGCCGTTATTTTAGCATGTGACTTATCCTGTCTTAGATTATAAGTTGAAAACATGTGGTATCTTAGATGATCAGTTGAAAACACGTAGTCAAACAGTCTGGCCAAAACTACTTAGTTGAAATCACGTCGTAAACCAGTCCAAGGCGGACCGACTTATTTTCAACCATATTTCAACGTTGAAAGACAGTAATTGTTTAGGCTACTGGGTAGCGTAGGCTAAATGCCGTCTCCAGAAAAGAACGAGACAAAGAAATATCATGTAGCCTAGCCTAGCTTATCATATCATAGGCTACAAAGTAGCCTAGTAGAAAATGTATATGCATCTTAGACTTGATTATGGGCTACGAATTTGGTTTCTGGGAGATGGAGACGCACAGAGACGGCAATGCACTGTTTGATTTGCAATCGTGCGTGTGTGCTTATAATGGCAAGCCGTTTTATCTTAAATTGTACCCAGCGTTATTCGTCGTAATTGTATTTTTACTAGTAAGAATTCAATTAGAGAGCTCTGCAATTCAATTCTTACTATAGTAGCAATTACAATTGGAGAGCTCTCTAATTCAGTTGTTACTAGTAAGAATGCAATTGCAGAGCTCTTTAATTCAATTACAGAGCTCTGCAATTATACATATCTTTAATTCGTTTTTTTACTAGTAAAAATTCAATTAGAGAGCTCTGTAATTGTAATTGTTACTAGTAATAATTGAATTGTAGAGCTCTCTAATTGTAATTCGTACTAGTAACAATTCAATTGTACAGCTCCGTAATTAAAAATGAATGGAAGTCAATGGAGACATATGCCTAAAAATTCATTTGTAGAGCTCTCTAATTGTAATTGCTACTAGTAAGGACTGAATTGTAGAGCTCTCAAATTGAATTCTTACTAGTAAAATTGCAATTACGACGAGTAACGCTGGGTACAATTTAAGATAAAACGGCTTGCCATAGCTTATTACATTCATTCGTTCATTCGTGTATCATTTGAATAGTCATATCAAGTAGTAGAACATGTGTACGATTCAGTAGGCTATCTTACAGATAGGCTATCACTCTTGATAGAGAGCTGGTTTGTTTTCTGAGAGACGGAGATGCGCAGAGACTGCAACACACTGTTTTATTTGTGATTGTGTTGTTAGCCTATTTCATTCATTCGTGTATTATATTGTACAAGGCTTAAATCATTTAAATACACATGTCAAATATGTCGAATATTATTTGACAGAATTATTCGTTATAGCCTATTTGTTTTGAAGCCATTATCCGTGCCTTTCCGAATAATGTATTCGACTTCGGGCACTCCCCTAATACAAAGACACATTTCACTTATTTTCAAAGGAATAAGTACGTTTACATGTGCAGTTATAATCAGTGATAATCAGGTTTTTGTGTAGGCTATAGTCGAGCTACATGAATGACAGGTCGTGACAACCTCACGGCAGTGAACACATCATCATAGAAGAGAAGTTGCTGATTAAACATTACGAGGGCATGTGAATTTAAAAAAAATATTGATGTGCATGGAAATTATTTATAAAAAAAAATTTTTTTCAATTTTTATTTCATGGTGACTTCAAGGATCCGGAATCATAAATATTTATTGCAAGATTTCCATCCTTAGCTATTAGTGAGTGCATATCAACACAGTTTCACTTCAAGGAATGAATCACTCACCGATGATCAGTAGCTGTGTCTCTGCTTTTCTCAGAGGTGCTGATTGTGCTTTTTCTTCATCAACAACGGTTGTGTTTTGTGGACTAGGAGCTGCACAGTTCTTTATTGGGTCAGACTCCAAAATCTTCTCAGCAGTTTTATTTTCATTTTTCTTGATAGCTGGTTCAGATCCTGTCTTTCTCTCATCATGTTTTGGCACAGGTGCTACCATCTCTACTGTGTCTTTATGTTGTGACTTAACCTCTGCATCCTTGTTGACAGGCTCTTTGGTGCAGAGTTGAGGTTTGGGAGGAACATCCACCTTCTCCAGCTGTTGTTTCAAAAGGGCCTTGTCACCAACCTGTGAAACCTCTGTCTGTTTATGAGGAACCTCAACCTTCGGCTCCACTTGTTGTCCAAACAGTGTGGGAGTTCCTATCGACTCGAGTGAAGCCTCATCGCCATCCTGTGAAACATCTGCCTGTTCATGAGCCCTGTGAATAATCAAAAGAACAACCATTTGTTCATTTTTCAAAGGTATAACCATGTATGTGAGACCTTGATATATGTAATCAGTTAAAAATATGTAATGGGAATCAGCAAATGCAGCATAGTAGGCATGTAGGTGTCCTTATAATAAGTGTGTTGTCTATGAAATATTATGTGGCTGCATGTGAGAGGCTACTACGAACAACAGCCCAACAAACCCAATAACACAACAAGGTCCTTAACTGGAATGTTTTGTATAAAAATAAATGGCCTAAAACTCATAATGCCTGGCAGGCTGGCAGCATGCATTCAGTCACCACTGCATTGTGTAATCTCAAGACCTTGGCCATTAGTCTAATGAATTATACTTTCCAGCATGCACAACAGCCTATTATTTCAGGCAGAGGGTCTTTTGTGCCTCAGTACAAAACATACAACTAACACATTAAAAATACAGAGCACTTGCATGTGCATTATCAGCACTCTGCCTTGTAAAACTCTTACGACCGAGGAGAAAGGCATGGCTATATGATTGTGCCTTATTGGATTTAGGAAGGAGCTGTTCTAGATGTGATATGTATTTTCTGGTCTGTTCAGAGATGTTATTTAGTAATATTCACTGAAAATGCTCAAATGTTATATTTTTCACAAGTATTATTTTATATTGCAACCTCTTTGACTATTGTTCTGGCCACATTAGCAGGCTTAATTACAATACTCTGTATATGTGAGGTGTCTAATCTCTAATCTTCTATATACTGTCGTTCTTATCTGTTGGAGAAAAGCCAATAGTCTAGAGTATTAGTGGCGTCCTCACTGGCATCAGCTGCTATGTAATTATCTCCAAAGGTGGCCAATGACAATGTTCGGTCTTCCGTTATAACCCGTTTCCCTTTCAGCCTATAGTCATTTTTGACACTTTTCTGCTACAGTCAAAACCAACATATCACTGACAAGGAAAATGCGCAAATTTTTACAGCATTTTTCGTTGAACGATTCCATTCAGCTTATGGCAGCGATTTGTAATTTGTCACCTCTCTTGCTGAAGAGACAAATCTTTTTCCACTTTAGTTGTTGTCACAGTGACACATTCAGCATTAGCTTGTGTGGCGGTTGAGCTATCTGTCTCTTGCTTGGGTACACAATATACGTCAATATCCTCAGCCTCCAGCTGGACTTCAGGACCAAATGTCTGGACCTGTGCAGGCGCTCTGCTCTTCACGGTGACTTCCTTGGCCTTTCGTAAGTCTTTGGAGCTTTCTCCTGTACTAACAGGTATCAGAGGTTCACTTGCTCCTCTTAGGGCTTCAGGAGAAGGTAGGCTGCTGGGATCAGTGGGAACAGTGACCGGCTTCTGCAGCTCAGGCTCAGCTGTGGATAATCACAGAGTCAGGCTAAAACATGGTTTGAAGAACCGTACATTGAAATGCATGCAGGAAAAGCATGCATATCACTTCTCACAAGCTGTCTCTTAATAATACACATTTCTAGTCCATAATCTGCTGAAAATATATTTTATTCATACCTGTAATCACTTCTTTAAACTCCTCTGAAGTCTGTGTGCTCTGGTGGCAGTAACTGTCATTTGGTTTAAAGCCGTTGCCATCTGGTTTGTTTTTCTGTGAAAAAAAAGATATACTTTTGTTGTGTTTTTATGCAGTATTGATTGATTTGAACTTTTATTTCACTTTGTCAGCTTTCTTCTAAGTCCTGAAACAGAAGTGTACGTTTTGTAATAACATATTAACAGAACAGAACTTAGAGAGCCAATTAAATATTCCCTCAAACATTGCATTGGGATGTTTTTGTGGATTTAATTTGGCAAAGTTAGATACTTCAATGAGTAATTACATCATTAGATATTTAAACATTATGTGGGTGTTTGAATTATAAGAAAACATGGTGATGCTGATTATGGTGGAGCAGTATTATAATAGTCAACCTGTTTACAGAATGGCACTTATGCAGCTTCATGTTCACCGCACGACTCAGAGGGCATCTGTCACAAAACATTACATTTTGTGCTTTTTGGCATTTGCTGCATGCAGTGCTTGGTATAATTACACTGTTTGACAACAGATCTGCTTATTATACACAATGTGGAAGGGTTCCATTTTGTAGCCTAAGCCAACTATTGTAATTTTACTTGGATACAAAAGCACTTTCACTTATTTTTAAAAGAGATGTAGTCCTTAATTAACAATATACAACCACAGTTAAAAAGAAATGGAATATGTCATCTGACAAGCTGTTCTGAGAGAAATTCACATTTACACTGTACTTAAAGTAGCCTACGTATGATAAAGGTTTGGTTTTAAACTGTGGTTTTGCTATTGCAAAACTGGGTTATACTCAGTCACCATCAGCTCAGTCACACATCCAGTCTAGGAATTTGAAACACGAGGCCCGTTCAGCCTCATCATAGATAAAATAGCAACCTTGGTAAAAGGTTAGATTGGCTGTAAACTTAACATGCTTGCTAGCAAGAATAGATCAGCCAACAGAGTAAATGGTGGATACAATTGCAGGGACATTTCCCTTTTTTCTTTCTATCTATGAAAGAAAAGGGGATTTTAGCTTTGTCTAGTTTGACCATTGTAAATGCATTACTGTGAACTATGGGGTATTTCTATCTTTGTCATGCAACTCTAAATTATATTTAGTCATCTTTTGAGATGTAAAGAAGACCACCTAACACACTGTAAAAATGATATGATACATAAGTTATGACAACATATATTTTTATCATAGTTATAGTCATAGTTTTCATCAAAAACTTTTTTTTTAAAGTTATACTATATTCAACTAATTTTGTAATGTTTTTCAGTTTAATGTAATTTAAGTTAAAATAACTTAAACATATTATTAAAAATAAGGCAGCAACTTTTTTTTACAGTGCAGCTACACACTGAAACGCTGTGTAATGCAACTAAATGAAATGATAACATGCATAATGTACATAATTATTAAGGATCTAATGCAATAAAATAAAGAAAAATAAAAGTTCTTAGAACAAATTGAGGTCTATACAGCATGTTCAGTCTTTACTATGCTCTTTTCATCAATCCAAACAATATCTTGCACATTAGATATTATTTAACATTGCAGGCTGTTTTGAATTTGTCCTCATTTTCAGCGACAGCTCCATCTTTTGTAAACAGTTTGGAAAATAAACAGATTTAACCTCATTCTACAGTATCTCCTGTTACTGGATATCAGATAACCTCTGTATTTTTCTGTTTATCTTTTTTCTGCAGAGATCTTGGATGACCAGGATCTTACTGACCTCTTCCTCTACAGTGTCCAGAAGGCCTTGTCTTCTCCATGGCACCACTCCATTGAGGATGAACTCCACTATTTTTGAGTTACGGAAAGCATCTCCCACATACCTTATTACTTTCTCCAGAGTGGACAAAGAACTTTCCATACATTCGATCTTTTTTCTCTGCTGCTGACTCTCCTGCTTGAGATTATGAAGCAGATCCACCGTTTCCCCACAAAGTGATCTGACCTCAGTCAGCAAAGGGAGCTTGTTGCTCTCTCGCTGGCCATTTTTGATCCCGTTTGATTCTTGAGCATCCTGCTTGTGCTGCAAAAGGCTCCTTTCTAGTGCTTCCATCCCTTGACACAATAAGCTCAGCTTGTGAAGCACCTCTGTCTGGGTGAGTTCAATCTGTTCCACCTTCCCCTCCAAGTTGTTTAACTTGACCTCCACATTGCTCAGACTACCTATCAGAGTTGGACTCGGCTTCTTGACTGTCCCAGATGGAGTTCCAGAGTTCTCCAGCCTGCTGCCTTCATACATCTTGGCAATACAAGTGGCCAGAGTCTGTTTACTCATGGCTGCCCCAGTCACACTCAGTGCAATGAGAAAATGCAGAAATAGAAGAAGCCCCACTGATCAGTTCCCCCGTTGGTCTCTACTCTAGTCTAAGGTATTGTGTGCCTCTCACAAAACAGACAGCTCAGACAACCCTGTTGTTGGTACGTGCCAGAGACATGACACCACTTAAATAAACACCTCCATTGGGTATCTTATCTCTCCACTTCTATTTTGCGTCCCCTTCTCTCTCTCTCTCTCCACAGGCCTTTTATATGACCTATAGAGGGCCTTGGTGATTGCCAAAGTTCCAGCGCTCTCTTGACGTCACCAAAACATTTAAATTCTCCTCAGCAGATGCTGCTGACAGGTGGGCACGCAAGGAATGACCTCTGTAAATGGCCAGTCATTAAGTAGAGAAAAGAAAGATGAAATCTCCCTCTTTCATTTTCTTATCACGTTTTCTTTTTTAATTCATTGCTACACAGTAGCATCCATTTTCCTTTGAGATTCAACCATTGGATCCACCCTATCACAATTATATATCACCCATAACTCCCTCGTCATTGGAACGTGACGTGACATTGGTTGACATTTTTAAGTAAAAATAAACCTCTGTGGACATGGGTATGAGGATTAATGATATGCTACAACTGCCTCTCTCTCACCTCATCTGGAATGAAACCGTGGTTAATACTAAACCATTAGGCTACAACAAACGATAAACATAACAAAACAAACATAATCATGAACACAAATAAAATCATTTAAAGACAAAGTTCATCAATCAGTGCGTGCATGCAATTTTTTCAAATATAATTTATTTACAATTAGTTAACAGTCATAAACTAACAATCAAGATTTTTATTTTATTTTTTGTTAATCTGTTAATATTAATTTATATTTATACATTACACTAAAAGTTGAATAAATCAACACTAGCTAATGAATTGTGAATTAACATGATTAGCAATGAGCTAGATTTATAAGTTATATTAATTAATTAATTAGCCTAGACTAGTAAAAAACTGAATGCTGTTGTAAAGTTTCACCCTATTTTCTATTACTTGAAATCTGTTCAGAGGTTTTAAAGAACTTATTAATTGAAAGGAACATAAAAATAAATAAATAAATTGAGCAGAAAGCTCCTTTATATACATAACTTGCCAAAAGCTCAGCATTCCTGTAGCTCAAATAGTAGCATGGTATCAACGGCAAGGTCATAGATTTTATTCCCAATGTGTGAACTGATCAAATTAATAACTTGAATGTGAGTCGCTTGTCTACCAAATGTATAAGATAAAAGGGGCTTCTGGGAGGGAACCTTGAACTCTCTGGATGTGCTGTTTCTAATGCCAATTCTAAACGTGTAAGCCAAGGACTTTTTGTCTGAATCCTTCTGCAAGAACATGGCTTTCTGCTGTGTTCGACTGCCAAAACACAATACTCACAATATAGTATAACCTTATTATGTAATAGAGCTGGAGGCCAGGGTCAGGACAGCCATAGGAATGTGGCTCCATGCTGACTTGTGGTGGTGGTGGGATGAAGGGGGGTATCTGTTATTACAAGCTGGCACAACATAAGCAACTCAATTTCCAGTCCACAACATAACTCGGGCCAGTAAGATAGCGAACATCACTAGGAAAGAATATCTGTTTGACAGAGATAAACATAACTTTAACACTGCTTAATATATTAAAACCTCTTTGATCTCTGATATTCATTTAAAATGTCACACAAACAAGTCGAGTACACAATGTGCATTAAGAGGAGAAATGCAAGTCTGCTGCTAAACTGCTGTACTTGTGGTATATCATGAGCCTGATAGAAATGATGTGGCTTTGTTAATGGATGCTGTTGTACACAGTGGAGTATATCCTTGCCCTCTCTGAAGGGAATGTTTGGACTGTAGTCTCATTTTACAGTCCCTTCTGTGCCCTCACATAAATGTTTGACATGGCAGGGACACTTAATGTTAAAGATTGAAAGAGCAGATGGGTCCGTATCCCACTTCTGTCTTTGACAAGAGCACTCAAGGGGACGGTGTGTAAATTTGATGTCAATCCCATTACGGTTCAAACCTTTCAATAAAAAATCACTTTGAGTGCTATGAAGTGTCGGGATTAATTAAAATTGAATCAGTTGTTATCTCTTTAATAGGCTAAACTAAATGCTTTCTCGAAATAAATTATTTCTCTTCTTCACTCTCTCGTAAGCTAATTGCCTTTTCTTGTTTCGTCTTTGCTCTGACAAAAGAGATGAGATTGTGCTGTACATCTTTAAAAGGTTATAGACAATGATCAATTTGTCAGAAGTCCAAAGGGCACTGTTGTCAAAAACATGTGCAGCAATTTGCAACAATGCTGAGATGATTTGCCACAAAAAAAGAAAAGTAAAAAAATGTCAGAGCACACAACTATAACAACAGCTCAAGAGAGAAGCTTTTAAACAAAGTAAGCAAATAAAGTAATCACACATTTGAGTGGTAATAGCAACCCTGAACTTGTTTAACAGTTCTATCTCCTCCTCAGAATTACAAACCATATTTAAATTAAAAGGGGTATGCATCTGCAAACAAAATTATTATTATTATTTTTTGTCATGAGAGAGTCTTAAATTAACAGTCACTTAGATAAGGGCAGCTTTAAAAGACTGATTTAGCTCCTAAAAAGAGCAGTTTATTAGTAAATGACAATGTCCTAATAACCTAAAAGTGCAAAGTCTCTCAAAAGCAACTGCATATTAAAAATATTTTTTAAGATATATTCTATACAAACTGATTTTTCTGCTTCCCTTTGCTTGAATTCAGGATCTTACCGTGAATTTGCGTATATAGTTCGACACACTGAAGCCGCCTGTACTGAGAAGCGTTGATCTGTACAGAGAGGTCCCCATCATGCATTGCCTTCTTGCCGTGGGTTAGTAGGACTCAGTGTAGTGCATTGCCAAAGTGGGCCGCCATAAGCAATGAATATTCCGCAGAACTGGACTCTCAGGGTTCTGTAACATTCTGGAAAATAGACAGATCACCCCTCAAACACTAACTATCTTATCACTTTCAGCCCGTTTACTGGGTACACGCCCCTGTCAGCACGGCAGTGGGCCCAGAAAGCACTTCCTGCTTAGAGATAACAGCTGCCTGAGATTAGTGTGAGTATGCTGGAAATGTGAGTGTTCTGTTTTATTAATAGGTTTCAGATTTGTCTTTTTTTTTTTGGTGGGGGGGATGGTCCCCACGGGAAGTCTTCCTCCCAACACAGCCGGGATAGATGGGTGGTTGGAAGGATGGTGATATGACGAGGATGCTGGGGGTCAGACCAAATTAAAGTTTCCTGTTATGCTGTCCAATGTGCTGACTTGTGAGGGATCTGATCTCTTGGACTGACCCAATTTGGGACAAATGCGTCAGTCGCACCCAGACGTAGGAATTGAGTAGCTAGGCTAAGTCCTTCCGGATAAGGAAGCTTGAAGAGTCGGAGCAAGAGGAGAGAGCTCGTACATCTGGGTTTGAAACAGCCCAGAGCTATACACTACAAGTGGGCAAACCATAAGACCACCATGCAAGCTGTTTTGTCGGCTCTGGTTTTTGAAGCATATGTAAAGCCCCAGGAGGCTGATGGAAGAAAATCCATCTCTGATTGGTGGCATTGTGCCTGGTCGGAAAACGTTTCTCTTCATGGCTGGCTACTATTGCCTCTAATACCAGGAAGACTGAGCATGTCGGTGCATGTCAGTAATGTTTATGTGTAACACAATTACAGTGGTTGATATGATGCTAATACACTTTTAAAGTTCTTTTAAGGTTCTAAAAAATGTGTAAACAAAAAGCTATCCTGGCAAGAAGTGCAGCAGTTTAATTCACTACTTCACTGTTGGAGTGACTGGTGTTTTGAAAATCTCCAAATGTAACTTGTTATTAGAAGCAACATCTTCATCCTATGATTTGTTAATTTATGTGGGTGGTGGTCCAGATGGCACTGACAACTCTTTAATGTTAAAACAATAATGTGATTCTGTGACGGGGCTGTTGTTCCTGTTAGTAATGGGACAGGTGGCATCAAGTATGGCGTCTAACATGACTCACACGCACTTTTGTCATCACTGTGCTCTATTAAATGACATGGATTTGAATGACTCAATATACAAACCACACCAAGCACTGCTTGTTCTGACTCTGGTGTCAGTGGCCGGGGGCACCAAAAAGTCTTAATCCGCCACTGGTTTTGTGTATGGTTTTGCTCAGGTAACTTACAGCGAGGGAGATAAGAGCTGTGCGTCATCTTAAGGTTCTAGATCCAGTTACTTTTCTCCACCGGACCGGCTCCCGTCTGTGTTCTATGTCACACACAAAGGTCGTGCCATGCGCGAGACCAACGATTAAAGGGTTAGCGCGTGTTTACATTGAAGCTTCTGTCGGTTAATGAAGATTTGACGGATAAACTCGCGGCTCAATTGCACTTTTGTCGTGTCAAATGTGATAAGACTTTTCATTTTTATGGACGTCGCCATCTTTGATATACTTGGTCACTATCGCTATGGTTAGCCAACTGGAACGGCACTCTCGGTGCACGGACAGTATTCGAGACGCTGCTGTAAGTTGCTGTGTGAACGGGACATTTCGAGACTCACACACCTGTAAGTAAATGCAGTTGTCAATCCCAAAAATTGACAGTGTGAACCACTAGCCTAACCGGAAAACAGACTGTGCATCAGAAAAACTGGGTGTGCCACATTTATTGTCAGATTAATGTGCAAAAAAAACCTGACTGCGTATCACTAACGATACAGAATAGACTGGGCTGATGTGTAAAACTATACGCAGGCTCACCATAACCATAAAACTATATATATCTACACACAAGATCGCCAACAACCAGAGATGGGCTAAAATACATGGAAATGTATTAAAAATAAAAATACAAAATACTGTGTGGAAAAATGTATTTAAATACAAATACAAAATACTGTGTGAATTTTTTTATTTAAATACATTATTTTGTATTTTGAAAATCACAAAATAGGCCTACCTGTGAAATCGGCCATCCAGTGCAGGTATAGGCCACAGTGAATGAAGAAACTAGGCCTACTGACTTTTCATTCCTAACTTCATCTCTGCCCTCTCTTTCTTTCTTTCTTTCTTTCTTTCTTTCTTTCTTTCTTTCTTGCAATTACAAATAAACTTATGCAAAATAGCAGCCATTTATTTCTGTGTAAAACTGTGGGAACCTTTTCTGCTATCTAGTGAAGAATATGAATGGGCGCGATATGACCAAAATCTCAATTTTGATACGGAATACTATCTAAGTCATTTTATATTTATTTTATGCAAAGTTTATTTGTTTCTATAAGTTTATTCAAATTAGAAAGTTTATCTAATTCATTTGACACTATTTACCCATTTTTTTTTTTTTTTTGTACAATAAAATTAAAAGCAGAAGATTTTTGTGGTGTATCATTCATCAGTGTTTCTTTTTCCACTCCAACATTCCAATAATTCCTGCCCACTAAAAGCTGCACGGATAAATTTGCTTACTTCACAAATAGGCCTATCTATGTAAACGATTTAGAAAAAGTTCCATCGATTCACACTTTATATTATCGCTATGATATGTAGTGTCATATCACCCAGCGCTAACATACAGTAAAACATTTGACAAACTAGTTGATAAAAATCAACAACCGGTCAAGACTTGGCTAACGCTATTTTCCCACTTGTCTGTGCTCTTTTGTTCTTTCATGTTAACTGAAGGCAAATCTGAATAATGCACTATTTTAACTTTAATCAACAAGTAGAATTGATCATGACATCACCTTATTCCAAAAAAATTCGCTGATCCAATGCTGTGTTAGTGAATGTCTGAACTAGTTGATACACAAAATCAGTACCCTGATAAAGAGGTTGAGTGGCAAAAAGTATTTTATGTATTTTGAAAATACAAAAATACTCATCTTAAATGTATTTAAATACAAATGACATTTTATTTTTTCCGAAGTCTTTAAAATACAAAATACAAAATAGTATTTTGTATTTCAAATACGTATTTTAAATAGGCTACATGTATCTGAAATACTACCCATCCCTGCCAACAACATAGTCATAACACAGTACCTTTAATAGTGCCTGTTCGCTGATTAAAGGGCGTGACAGAGTGGCCTGGCCTTGAATGCATCAATTATGTCTTCTGGGTTCAGTGTCTCTGTGAGTTCTCATTCAAATATCAGTAACGAGAGGCTATTTAGTCTTTCTGTGAGCATGGTTGTTCTGTTGCTGGATTTGATTCGGTTCACTGCTGAAAACAAGCTCTCCACAGAACAGCTTGTAACAGGCAATGTGATCAAAACACGCAGTAAACTGTTCATGTTGGGGGAAATGTCTATCACATGAGTCTAAGACTTATTTTAAAGGGATAGTTCACCCAAAAATGAAAATTCTGTCAGTAATCACTCACCCTCATGTTGTTCCAACCCCGTAAGCCTTTCGTTCATCTTCGGAACACAAATTAAAGGAGTCATAACCTGTAATTTTCACTTTTCCACGAGAATCAATGTATGTTATGATTGCCTAACGATTATACACTGGCCGGGAAGCCGATATTTAAAAGTGAAGCGTTTGTTTACCCCTGGGTTCGTAAACCAGCCCACGTGCACGCGCACTCAAATATGAGATTTTAATTTCTGCCCCGACTTGACGTCAAGACGGGGCAGGATATACCATATATGGACACCGCAGACCTATGCTGCAGGAAGCCCGCCCTGCCACTCTCCCCCTTATTCAGTCGCGAAAGATGCAGAAACGTAGTGCACACGTGAGTTGCTCTGTGGTTGACTGCCAGAATCAACATGTAAATGTGTTTTCTCTACCAAGAACGGACCAAGCTGTCAGGGACCAGTGGATTAAATTCATTTTTAATGACGCGGTTCCTACAACCCTTCCCACTGGCTTAACGTTAGGTGTCTGTGCTAATCATTTTACGCCGGAATCGTTCACAAATTTGGGGCAATATCAGGCGAAGTTGGCATCGAAGCTCCGTTTGGAAAAAGGGGCCATTCCAACAATCAGAGACTTGCCTGCAATTGAAACGGTAAGACTGTGTTTTTATTGCTCTACTGTGTGTAACAAACAGCAGCTAACTGCTAATGCGGCTATTGTATGCTAGCGGGAGTATTAGCTTCGAGGTAAACATGGGGAATGGCTGCTACTTTGCAAACAACAAATGACTGAGATTGCAGTTACATTTAAAGTTACGCTAACTGAGCATGGCAGTCATAGTAATGAGAAATCAGAAAAAACTTGCGCCATGATGTCATTTTGGAATGATATGCTGAAGCGTTACCTGCGGTGTCAACCCCCCTCCTTCCTGCCACCAATCAACGCGCCCCTCATTTGCATTATTAAAATGACCCTCCACGACAGGCAAAATATCGCATCAGATCTCGCGAGACAATAATGCCTTCAGAAATAAGGGTCAGAGGAGCTCTGTGTTTATTTTTTTTCCACTTTTCTTTTTTAGAAGGGCCTAAAAGACTATAATAGAGCATGGGTATCCAAGGTAATACTAGGTTATGACTCCTTTAAGATATTTTAAATGAAATCTGAGAGCTGGATCACTCCTCCATAGGCTGATCGAAACTTGCCGAAAGACATTGTTAAAATAGTCCAAGTGACTACAGTGGCTAAACCATAGTTTATCAAGCGACGAGAATACTTTTTGCGCGCAAAAAAACAACAAAAATAACGACTTTATTCAACTATTCTTTTTCATCTGTGTGGGCCTGAATGAATTCACGTAGTGTAACAGCGCAGCGCGTCTGGTTTGTACGTCACCACGTAGGCTCACTATTGGCCAACGCTGGTCATGTGTGTGATGTGTGTGACGTACAACACAGAAGCGCTGCGCTGTTACACTACGTGAATTATGGTTGAGCCACTATAGTCACTTGGACTATTTTCACGATGTCTTTAATAACTTTCTGGGTTTGCAAGTTTCGATCCCATAGAAGCCTATGAAGAAGTGATCCAGCTCTCAGATTTCATCAAAAATATCTTAATTTGTGTTCCGAAGATGAAAGAAAGTCTTACGGGGTTGGAACAACATGAGGGGGAGTAATTACTGATTTTTGGGTGAACTAACCCTTTAAGGATGGGTACAGGTGACCCCCATCCACTTTTTGTTTGAGCAGTTGAACAAATACTGTAAGTTCAGGACCTTCCACTCCAAGTCCATAGTGCTTGTACCTGCACCTACACCTGTTTTTACCTGTACTGTTATTACAGTACCTGTAATATTTCCATCTGGCCAAACGCGTCTGATACGGGCAGCAATATCAAGTTGGTCCTGTTCCACAAAAGAACGCCAGAGGGAGAGCTTGGACCTGAAACCTTGACCTGAAAAATATTTTCAAAACCACTAAGAAATCTAGTTTTAAATATACTTCTTTTGAAGTGTTGGTGCTTAATATAAAAATATATAGTGCAAACGATAAATCACGTTTGAGATTTGTGCTGGCTACTGTATACAGGCCACCAGGGCACCATACAGATTTTATCAAAGAATTTGCGGACTTTCTATCAGAATTAATATTGACTGCAGATAAAGTACTAATTGTTGGTGATTTTAATATACACATAGATAATGAAAAAGATGCATTGGGATTGGCATTTAAAGACATTGTAAACTCAATTGGAGTTAGACAACACGTGTCAGGACCTACTCATTGTCGTAATCATACTCTAGATCTAATATTATCACATGGAATAGATGTTGATGCCGTTGAAATTCTGCAGCAGAGCGATGACATCTCAGATCATTATCTAGTCTCGTGTAAATTACATTTAGCCAAGGCTGCAAAGCCGACTCCGTGTTATAAATATGTTAGACCTATCACTTCTGCTACTAAAGATTGCTTTATCAATAATCTTCCTAATCAGTTTCATCATCTCAGCATCCCAGATAGCTTAGAAGAACTCGATATTGCAACAGAAACTTTTAACTCTCTCTTTTCCAGCACTTTAGACACAGTTGCTCCGTTGCGCTTAAAGAAGATTAAAGAAAATAGTCCAATGCCGTGGTGCCAACGAGCACACTCGGGCCCTTAAGAGAGCAGCCAGAAAAATGGAGGGCAACTGGAAGAAAACAAAATTAGAGGTATTTCGCATTTCATGGAAAGAGAGCTCGATTACTTACAGAGAGGCTTTAAAAGCTGCTAGATCTGCTTATTTTTCAACCCTATTAGAAGAAAATAAACATAATCCTAGGTATTTATTTGAAACAGTGGCTAAACTAACTAAAAAGAAAGCTTCAAGCCCAGAAGTTTCCAAGCAACACAGCAGTAATGACTTTATGAACTTCTTCACTTATAAGATTGATAATATCAGGGACAAAATTATAACTATGCAACCGTCTTCTACAGCATTGCATCAGGCAGTGCATTGTAGTCTCCCTGAGGAAAAATTCGATTCATTCATTGCTATAGGAGAGGAAGAATTTTGCAAACTCGTTAATTCATCTAAATCGACAACATGTATGTTAGACCCTATACCAACTAAGCTACTGAAAGAGATGCTCCCAGAGGTCATAGATCCTCTTCTTACTATCATTAATTTGTCTTTGTCTCTAGGATACGTACCAAAAACCTTTAAGCTGGCTATGATTAAACCGCTTGTTATAAAAACGCAACTAGATCCTACAGAATTAGTCAATTACAGGCCGATCTCGAATCTACCTTATCTGTCAAAGATATTAGAAAAAGCAGTGTCTTCACAACTGTGTTCCTTTCTTGAAAGAAATGATATCTGCGAGGATTTCCAGTCCGGATTTAGACCGTACCATAGCACTGAGACAGCTCTCATTAGAGTCACAAATGATTTGCTCTTATCATCCGATTGTGGTTGTATCTCGCTATTAGTGTTACTTGATCTTAGTGCTGCATTTGATACTATTGACCATAACATTTAAACATTTAAATAGACTCGAACATTGTGTTGGCATTAGTGGAATTGCATTAGCATGGTTTAAATCATACTTATCTGACCGTTATCAGTTTGTAGCAGTAAATGAAGAGATGTCTTATCGATCATAAGTTCAGTATGGCGTACCACAAGGCTCAGTACTAGGACCGTTGCTGTTCACTCTGTACATGCAACCCTTGGGAGATATCATTAGGAAACATGGAATTAGCTTCCACTGTTATGCTGACGATACTCAGCTGTATATTTCTTCAAAACCTAACGAAACTTACCAATTCACAAAATTAATGGAATGCATAGCTGATATAAAATATTGGATGACTAGTATTTTCCTACTTCTAAATTCTGAAAAAACAGAGATTCTAATTATTGGACAAAAAACTTCCTCATGTAATAACCTAGAATACTGTCTAACACTTGATAGCTGCTCTGTTTAGTCTTCGTTGTCGGTTAGGAACCTGGGTGTGCTCTTTGATACCAATCTTTCATTTGAAAGTCATGTGTCTAGTATCTGTAAAACCGCATTTTTCCATCTTAAAAATATATCTAAAATACGTAATATGCTGTCATTGACAAATGCGGAACAATTAGTTCATGCGTTCATGACATCAAGGCTAGATTATTGTAATGCTATTATGGGTGGTTGCCCTGCACGCTTAATAAACAAACTACAGCTGGTCCAAAACGCAGCAGCTCGAGTTCTTACCAGAACCAGGAAGTATGACCATATAAGCCCTGTTCTGTCAACACTGCATTGGCTCCCTATTAAACATCACATACATTTTTTAATATTGCTGATTACTTACAAAGCACTAAATGGTTTAGCTCCGCAGTACTTGAGCGAGCTCTTAACGCATTACAGTCCTTCACATCTATTGCGATCTCAAAATTCCGGCCAGTTGATAATATCTAGAATATCAAAATCGACTGCTGGCGGTAGATCATTTTCCTATTTAGCACCAAAACTTTGGAACAGTCTTCCTAACATTGTCCGGGAAGCAGACACACTCTGTCTGTTCAAAGCTAGATTAAAGACACATCTCTTTGACCTAGCATTCACATTATAGACTTCTATAATTCAATGTTAGGCTGCATAGATTAGGTCAGCCGGAACCGGGAATACTTCCCATAAATCCTGATGTACTTGTTACATCATGAGAAGAATGGCATCTACGCTAATTTTAGTGTCTTTGTTTATCCCGAGGTTTTCCCGCAGCCAGCCGGATCCAGGCCGTATCCAGATCTGACGAAGGACCTTCGCTTGGATCCGATGTCAACGCAGTGCTGAAGTGCCAACTAGTCTCTCCCTATGGAGGATCCCTTTACCACTCCAGATAAAGCGTTGTCGGGAAAATTCGTTTCGCATACCTACCCCGAAGTGACAAAATAAAATTCTGTATCAAAATTTATAAGGAAAGACCAGTACTTTGTTTAGGCTTGGTTTGTAGGGAATTACAAACCTGTGCACATATCAAACGCACATAACTATAGAACCAATTCTTAATGCTCATGTGAACGCCATCAGCGTTTCTCACAGGTTCGCGTTTAAAGTCTGTGTAGAGAGAATGGTGTCGTCTTAGCGGCCCCTAATTTAATAACAAATGATCGTTGCGACGGAAGCGAATCAATCAAAACTAACTTTAGCTGGAAAATAACTTTATTAAAGAACCGCTATAAAACCAAAACAATCTCTGTTACCTTAAATTATACGCTTATCTCTGAAAAGCTGCTTTGAAACAATCTACATTGTTAAAAGCGCTATATAAATGAAGATGACTTGACTTGACTTTTAACAATGTCTTTACTAACTTTTCTGGGCTGGCAGATGAAATTACCTAGCAGCCTATGAAGGAGTGAGCCAGCTCTCAGATTTCATCAAAAATATGTAAATTTGTGTTCTGAAGATGAACGAAAGTCTTACGGGGTTGGAACAACATGAGGGTGAGTGATTACTTACAGAATTTTAATTTTTGGGTGAACTAGCCCTTTAAGTAGCCTAAATTAATTAAAAGTTCATCACATCAGCTGCAGAATTGTCAAAAAAGTGATTACTGGGTCAGAAGTAGCCTACTGCTTAAAGCACCAATGAATAGGCTACTAGAGTTCTTTAGAAATAAATAAAACAAATGTAAAACATTATAAAATGTGTTCTGTTGCAAGTTCATAGCCTACTTGATATGTTTTCTCATGGTTTATTGTAGAGCTGTCAAGTTGTCATTTGTTGAAATAATCAGATCCTGATATTCTTTATTTGTGTCCTTGAAGCAATTACCTTTTTCTTTTTGTTTTGGGGTGGGCTTGAATTGTTTTTTCTCTCACACACTCTCACTTCAGCTGACATTGATCCATCAACTGTGGCCCTTGTGTGGGTTTTAAAGCGTTAACATGGGTTTTCATACACTTGCATTATATGAAAGTTTGTGTTCATCAAAAGAAAGAAATTCAAATACACCTGGGATGGCAGGAGGGTGAGCATGTGACATGTGATGAGAGAATTTACATTTTTGGGTGGAGGATCCATTTGGGTCATGATGGTTTTAGAGCAGTAAAACTATACTACTGGATTTTGGCTGGTTTTCTTCCTAAATCTGATTGAGAGCTGAAGCAACGGGTTCTGTAAATGTTGTATGAAAACTAATTGCTAGTGGAGGATTATGGTTTGGCTGCCATCTAGTGGTTCATAAAGAGACAGCTAACTGAAAAAAGACAAAATCTAAATGGCAGAAAAACAGATGTTGAGCTATCTGATATACATGATATTAAGGCTGGGGTCTGTTTTATTCCACACCCTCGGGCAAGAAACCATGTTTCCATCAACAACCCAAATGGTTTTTCAAGGCTCATCTGAACAAAGTGATTCCAGAAAAAGGGTATTATGCAAATAGCATCTTAAATAATACATGTACTAACAAACAGCAGACGACTTCAGTTCATTCCTTGTATGATGTTAATCAAAAAGCCTTGCTTTCCCGCATTGAATGAACATTATTACCCTTTCAACAGGCTTGAAAAGGTTTTATGTGTGAAGCAAATTCTTAGGCTTTAGCCTTGACAGTCTCATGTACAAATATAGCAGCTTTTGTCGCGGTCTGGTTCTCCTTTCATCAAGCTTTGTGTGTTGACAATTCTTATTTTTTTATGGAATTTTGCAGTAGGCTGTATATTATACGTGATTTATCTGTGCACATCATTATTATTACTTAAAAAAAAAAAAAAACATATGCAGACTACTCAAGACAAACACAAAAGCAAAGACTAAATCTAAAGAAATGAGGAAATATGACATCAGTAACTTTCCAAGCTTTCCATGGGATGCAATTATTCAACTTCTCCATTTCCTGTAACCTAAGAAATAAAAGCAGGAATCTGTTTTAATCCTAACCTCCAGGAAAAGTGCCAGATACTGTGATTCACACTGAGCCTGTCCAGAGGGAGCTTCAGCAAGTGCCAAACAATATCAGACCCTTGTCACCTCCACCACAGAGACACGCCGTCTGCCTTTGACCTTAAAACCATTCAGACCAAAAACACCACCTGTCACATCATGATGTCACTGAAACCCACAAAAGCACAGATATGATAACAGTTTTACGCAGGAAACCATCGCCACAAGGAAAAATCCCCACTAGAGTTCTCCACAAACTTGTTAAATGAAGTGAATGACTTATGTTGGTTTTTGTATAGGTGATGGCTCAAGAACAAAAGCTTTAACAGCTGTCACACTAATCTTGACTGAAGGTGGCAGCCAAATGCAAATGAAGCTATACTCATAAAGTGGAAACCCCTGGTGCAACTCTTGTGTCATGTATATTAAGATAAAGGCAACGTTTATCTAGACACTTCTTACTTTATTGACCACACAGTTGTAGTTTCTGCTCAGTATTTGCATTTTTATTGTTACACCTCACTGTATAATCAGTGATAAGCTAATTTTATTGTACATATAATTTTACATGGCAATTTTTTAACTCTTATCTGCTTTGGCCACATTTTCATGTTTTCTCAAACAACTTTGAGCCCTTTTTATGGAGAGAGCTACTACGACACATCAGTAACAAATCTGCAACCCTGTTTTTCTTGTTCAACAGGCGAAGTAAAAAAATACTGCTTGTGAAGAGTTGAAGCAGTATAAAATATTTGACTGCACACAAACAGCTGAAGGAAGGAGGAATATATTGACTATAGAGGTATACTGTACTGTTAAGTAGGCATGTTTTACATTGTGAATTATTCATTAATATGGCCTTTGAGAATCACAAAGGTTACTGTGGGCAAGTCAGTGACGGATGTAAAAGGGAAGAGAGAGCTGGTGATCCATCATTTCTGTGGAAACCACAGCGCACTGGATTCTCCGAGGTGAGCTTGTTGCTTGGTGATGATGAAGCCATGGCAGCTGCTCTCCTAGGGAAGCTAACACAATCCCGAACTGACTGTGGAACTAGATAAATACAATATGTTCTCCATGTAAATCATAATGTTAGATAAATACCAATTATAACATTATCATTTGAAACATGGGATGCATAGACAATCCTCATGCATTGAATTCAACACATTTGAGACTGGTTCTTTGTTCATGGTTAAATATTGCCTGTAAAGAACTGAAACAAAATGGTTCAGTTTAGAGTAGAGCTTTAGCTGAACAGCTGAAATATGAGCTCTCTTTGAGAGTTGCCATAGGCATTTTTCTTGCTCCAAATCCATCTTAAAGAGGGGAACATGACGTATGAGAAGGAATGGTTGCAATTAACTTCCCCTGAAAATAAAACAAAGTGTAAATGCAAATAATTTTAATATATTCATATACAGGGTGAATATTACACATGAATTTTGTTACCATTTATCAAACAATAACAAAAGAGAAAATAAAATACACACTTAAATTAAGGTGGTTGAGGCATAATAAATAACCATTAATCCGCCATTTCCTTGGGTTCAGCTCCCACTAGGTTACTTGTGAAATAATATTGCTCACTGGCACCTAAATAAACAAATAATGGAATTGATCAGCTTACAAGTCTGAATAATGGTGCCAGACATAATTTGCACACAAATTGTTCTTTTGGTGAACCCCGTCCCCCCAAAAACAGCTTAAAAATTTAAGAAACGACTGGTAGGAACATTGAATACATTCCATAAAATTGTCATTAAAATAGATAGAATCCTACACCGCTATTGAGTACTACAGTTCTCACTCATGTCGAGGATAACAGTCATTTTCCCCTCATATGCAGAGAGCAGGTATCTGAAATCCACCAATACACGGCAGCACCACTGAGCTTCGGCCACACAGGCAGGGGTTTAAGCTTCTTCGGGTCAGAGTTTCCCCAACCGCTTTTACATAGACATATGGGACATCTGCACACCCACGTAGTAAGAGTCCTGAGTTTCAGCTGCAATTGTTTCCAACGCTTGTTACAGGATGAGTCTCTGGCCCAGAATTTTGCGGTTAATCTCAGCCAAGGCCACCGAGAACACAAAAGCCTTCTCATCTGAGAGGTTGGCATAAATGTCAACCTCCTTTTCCTGTTTTTCTGTGAAAAAGGAAAGAAAAGAAAAGGAAAAAAAAAAAATCAACCATGACTCTATTGTTATCAACAGGGAATTGTTCCAATTTAGTATAGGATGCAAAGCAAGGATAGAACTTCATACAAATGTAATTTATTTCATAACCAAATGAAAAACAGCAGATTTGCAGGGAAGTGAAAATCATAAGATTCTCCATGGAAGAGCTGACAACGCATAGACGCTTGCAACTCGGCAATGATTTATTCAGCACAGAGTAAAGAAAGAACCATGTGTGTAAATCATTAATCCACAATATGAAAGCCGTACACTTGGAAACCACATGCCAACCCTGATGGCTCCTGAATCCTAAATATTTCTTCTGACCTAGTGTCCATGGAGAAATGGTCTACTGTTGTCATTTTAATAAACAAGCTTTATCTTTAAACATACTTGGGTTGCTCAACAGAGGGTTTTCTTTAATAGGAGACACTATTTGGTTTACAGCTAGGTGTGGCAGGGAGTGAAGACAGATCAGTGGTGACACGCCAATGAGAGGCTTTTATTCTAAATGCAAATGAAAATAAACAGAAATCTCTAGGGGGAGCGTGAAATCAGAGAAGGACATGATGGGACTGAAGGTCAGTTTGGGGAGAGGGGTGGTAGGTAGGTCTGTATCTGGACCTTGAGGACACAAATAGCATCATCACACACTGCCAGTATTGTTGTATACCTCCTGTTGGCCAGTCACTCCAGATGTGAGAATATAAGTCAAAATCTTTTATTTCTTAGGATATCTGTAATGCTCCTAAAATGTTCCACTTTAAGGTTTTGCTCATTTACTGTTTGACCCAAAAGGCCAAGGTTATTAGTATTCTTTAGAGGTTTTTGCATTGCGCTATTTTTCAGTTTTTCTATGTAAACATGCATTTGACGGACGTGTTCGGCTGTGTTCGTCATTCTAAAAATGCAGCGCTCAAGTTATAGGAAGTTTAACTTATAGGAACTTATAGTTATAGGAAGTCTCATAACTTTGCATTATTACCCATTCCATTGCCCACGTCTTGTTTTTAAACGCAAAAGCATTCTGTCTGAATAGTCGCTTAGGACTTAATCGCATACTGCCTCAGCTCACGTGCATGAAGCGCCATCTACTGGTATTTTCCTAAACAGTCACACGTCAGATTTTCCACCGCAGGATGAGAGCTTATCAATTACAAACACGATTATTTATTTTTGCTAATTATTTTAATTCAGATCGTTTTTCAGTAACTGTTGTTAGTTTAGTTTAGTTTTAGTATTTCATTTATTTAATCATTTCTATTTCAGTTTTACGAAAATGTTTTTTGACCAATAGTTTCGTAAAACTGAAATAGAAATGATTAAATCTTGCCTGTTGCAAGATTATTTTCATAAACGGCAACAGTGACAGGAATTGAAAATAAATGTCACATCGATAGTGAAAAATGTGTTCACAAAAGCAGGAAAGAAAAGTGTAATCAAACATTTTTCACAAGAGCCCTTCACAGCACACTCACTGTGAATGCTTTCCTTTGGATAACTCAAAAAACTTTGACAAAAGCATTTTTCAAAGCATGTTTTTTGGTCAACGAAGCACTTCACATAAGAGCATATGCATATATTCCAAGAGTATATTTCAGCAAATATTCAAAGAAAAGTCTATGAGAAAAATTTATCTGACATCACTGTAAAAGACTAAAGGGGAAAATAACACTCATAAAGTATATAAATAAATAAATCACCCTGGATGTCTACATTTCTTAAAGTCTTATAGTCTTATAGTTATTATAAATCTACAATTCTTACTTTTCCCTAGACACGTGGGAGCACATTACCTTTTTCTTCCTCCTGCTTCTTCAGCCCAACAGTTTTCGGTCTGCCTCGTCCTCTGCGGATTGGATCTGACTGGCTGTTGGAGCGGGATCGCCTCCTATTTTCCATATCACTGGCAGATGATAAATTTATCTTCTCTTTTCTGATTCTTTCTGTTCGTCTTCTTTTGGCATCCAACTGGTCTGAAACACAATCGAAAGGATAAATTATAAAACAGTGGGGGTTGATACATTCACAAACTAGCTAAACCATATTATAAACTGTTTTTACACAAACAGCAGCTCTCTTTTTCTCACATGATCTTTAAACCCATCCCCCAACCATTATTGACAGACTTAAAAGCCAAAAAGGGGGTCTGTCACTTCACATGCAAATCAGCAAATGTAGAAAACCACAACCATATGCAGAGCTATAATCAGAGAATTAAGAGCTTGTTACTAAAGAAAGTAGGCCTGAAAGTAGGTCTCTCTGAGGTAGTTTATTTATAGGGCTCTTTAGTCTTCGAGTAAACATCTTTAGTAACAGACTCTAGCAACCCCGTGTGAAGAGAGCTGACAATTTTCAAAATGACTACACCAGAATAATAATAATAAATTAAGAGCAGTGACACAGATATACAGAATTTGGCCAGATATATTTAATCTTAATATTACATTTTTTTTAAAGATCTCAAAGAAAATTTTCCAGAGAAAAAAGAAAATAGCTATGTTTCTATCACCCAGTTTTTATGCGTATTTTGAAGTATCGCATCAGAAACGAGGGATGGAAATGGGAGGGGGGATCCCTTAATTCGCAAAAAAAATAAATTCCGCTCACTTGAGGTGTTTTCTGAAAAAGAGTTAATGCAAATAATGGGAGAAGGAAACGCATTTGCCGAATAAATTCTGATGTAGTGAACATTAAACCCATGTGACTAATCGGCCTGTTTCCACTGAAGGTGTTTTATTTACTGTTGGTTACTAGGTTACCAATACCACTGCCATCCACTCAAACTACTTGATGGAAACGCACCTAATTCGCATTTGTTTTTTGCAAACTTTAAAAAGATTGAATGGAAACCCAGCTACTGATAGCTGTTTTTTTTTTTTGTGTGTTTTTTTTAAACCAACATATTATTTTGGTCTAGATGTATATGAATAATGTGCAATTGAATTGTATATATTAGGTGCTGTGACTTTTCTGTCAGCATTTCCTTGATATTATTTTCATCACCTTTTTTTATGTTCACTTGTTTATTTTGGTGTGACAAATCATTTGACTACATATAATCCATGTAGTTTCTCAATAAATATGAGTTAATGAAAACTGCATGCATAATATAATAAGAGAATTATTAGCAAAATGCAGTTTAAATATTGTTAGACAAAGTCACACCAAAGTACATTTCAGCTTTCCAAAAATATTTTGTAACATGCATTTACAATAATTAACTCAATTCTGTGTATCTCTTATGACAACACAATCGGTCACCAACAGACATTTTAAATATTTATATAATCAAGTATTTCCATGGCAGCCATTTGATTCTGAACGCAGCGATAAGATCCGTTCCTGCTCCCTCCCTTTCCAGGCCTGCTGTATGACATTAACTCAGGAATCCAGGCACTGTCAATAACCTGCACTAACAAGAAGAGCTCTGTCTGTTCTACAGCTAATTAACACTGTGTAAGTTCTCCAGAAGAAGCCGGGGTTGCATCATGATCGCATGGGAACATTATTGTCAAATATCTGGAAAGATTGGCTGTAAATGTGATCAAATATTCTTATTTTATACTCTAGTCTAGTCTATAGTATTGTCTCATAGATAGTAGTCTTTCATTTAATATTTCATCTGAATTACAATTCCCCTTACAAAAGGAGCAAACAAAGCAAGGACAGGCAGAGCAATCTAAATAAAGTCTGTCCTATTTCAAATTGAGCACATTATTCTCAGCAGAGGGATGGGTAAGCCCTGAATAAGTACTGCTGCTAAAATGGAAACCTAATGTTACAAGAGAAAAGACATATCTCTTAGAAGAAACTATGACTACACTCTTCATTTAACATAATATAAGTAGGATCTCACACTCTTCACATATGAATTCCTTATGCGACTCTACTTTCGTACAGAAAAAATACATCACACCGCTGTAAAAAAATTCAAACAAAGAACATTTGTGCAGATCATTCCAGTCATAACTCAGTGTAACAATCACAGACTGAGTCTGCAACGCCAAAAAACGCAATGCACAAGCCAGCTGGGCTTTGAACAATAAAAATCATAAAACTTCAGCACGCTTGAGACTATCTGCCGATTTCAATGAGATTTCGAACTGATTTTACTGTTTGAATTCTACATCCAACAAAAGAGAACATCAAATGAATGAAAAAAATAAAATCATTTTAAACCACAAGATTAAGTTTACCAATTTATTTTTTTGTAAAAAGCGTTAAAATACCACACGCGCAAAAATCCCTCCTATTAAAATACCAACAAACCTCCAGTTTAACTTTAAGAAAGCCATTTTGTATAATAATCTTTGGGAGAATTTTTTTTTTTAATGACCGTTGGTGTATCATAAAAATGAGTCAACTGAAATATTGTGACTAGTTTCTAGATAACACAGTGGCGAGAGAGAGAGAGAGAGAGAGAGAGAGAGAGAGAGAGAGAGAGAGAGAGAGAGAGAGAGAGAGAGACAGGCAGCAGGAACAAGCTTTTCAGACAGGAATTAGTTTGCCCTTCCCCCATCCCTCTTAGCACTACTCACTCAAGCAAACAGCCACACTGCACCAATCATTTCAGTATTCTCAACGCATCCTGCTGACTGGAAACTTGCCTGTTATTTAATTCCATTCACCAGCCCAGAGTTCAACACATACCAATAGTCTTTTTTTTTTTAAATGAGTCTGACTCATGAGTATAGCCAGAAAACATGGGCCAACTATGGCAGACACATATGCACAGATATTAAAGAGATGAAATAAATGAGTGTTGATTTTCAGTGAGAAATAAAAGTTTGCTGATCAATACATGGAATTACATTCCATTGTCCCTCCCATAGCAGTCACTTTTCAGATCAATATTTACATCACATCTGGTCAAAGGCCACTTGATAAATAATTTAACTGTACATACTTTAGAATAACATAATATAGTAGTGGATATATGGGGTTTTCATATGTATAAAACCCATTAAAGATGCACAATTTACCCATCACTGGAGATCTCTCATTTAATTTGGCATTGAGCAGCTTTCGGCTGATGAAGACGTAGCCACAAGGACAGGATTTACAAGCCACAGGAATCTGAGAGAAACAGAAAGAGCTCAGTGTACACAAGAACAGACTACATTTATGTACAATGACTGTCTAAATATTTCACAACACTGGAGGAAGAGCACTTCAATATTAAGCATTCACAAAGGGATACATGTGGTGTGCCTTAATAAAGGCAACATTGATGTGTCCTTTGACTGAGGAAAACTGGAAACTGACTATGCTAAATTGATGTGCCAAAACACAATACAGTCTAATGAATTTATCTCTGCAACGACGCGAGTTGTGTTTGTTCAAGGGCAAAATAAACATGGGTAATTTATCGTTTATAATGTCAATATATCCTCTCATCATAATTACAAATGAAGTCTTCAGATCATATCATGCACATTTCTAAACAGTTTAATGGCAGAGATTAGCGTTCTTCGTGATGATATTTGACGAGGCGAACACAGACTGCATGAAACCTATGAAATTTCATTGTTTCAATCCAGTAAGCAGGAAATTGTTGTACAGCCTTACACGTTTTCATCGCCAAAGTAAAATGAAAACAAAATTCAGTGGCTAATTATGTGATCATATACATAATATCAATAATATCACTTCAATACAATCGTCAAAAATGAGAAAACCATATTTTACATCACGTAGCAGCGTTGTTTGTAACTCACACACATCTAATGAATAACTTTGCCTCATTAAAGCACACACCATACTAAACAAAACAATTCGGCGAGTGAGAACTTAAACAAAAACACAAAAATGTAACGTTATTATTCTTTCTCAGACAACACCTCACCTGTTGGTCACACTCCGGGCATGATTTGGTGGCCATCTTCACTTTCTTCACTTTGTTTGTAGACATATTTATGACGAAGAGCTTCAATAATATCCCTTGACCGAACAGCAAAACTTCCAGCTGCACTAACGCACACAGAGAAGTGCAGCTGATCGGGATCCCGGGAGCTCAGACACACGCTAGCCGTGCGATGAACCATCAACCGCACTATACACACTGCGCATGCGCCCTGTAGAGCTTCGAAGATCGGTCCATGGCTGGCGGCTCACGTGACCCACAGCTAGCAACGGACAGATTAGGCACTTTTTTGACAACACACTCAAAAATGTAGTATTGTTCGTCACAAAAGCAACTTTTGGAGAGCGAATGGCAATATTACATATTCAAGGTATTTCCAGATATGTCCAGCTACTGGCTGCGGTACCCTCGGAGCATGCGCACTACAGCACGACAGTCACGTGGATCAAGAACAATACGTGCTGATGTAGGTGAAATTGAGCCACTGCCATCACTTTTTAATATAATGACTTGATGAAAACAACTGTTCGATTACGATTTATATGCGATTATAACTATCAATATGAATATAATAGTTTATAATACACTCACAGAAAACATTTTAATGAATGGCACCATGTGACGAATGTGTAGCCTTTAACATGTAGGCCTATTATGTTTGCAACTGTCAATGTTTGTGTGGAAGTGTGTGAGAGCATTAGATCTGTTTTACTTTCCCCTATTTCAAAAACACTATCCTAAAATTGTTTAACCTATTGTTAAACCTTTAACCTAGTGTCTCCTACTCGCTTGCTCATTGTCATAACTTACACTGGAATATGTATAACAAACATTTCTTTGTATATGTATAAACTGTAAGACTAGTTGTGCAAGATAAGCATAATTGTGAAAGGATCTGATTACAACAATATTCCCAACAACCTGGAAAACTGATCCCAGCTATAAAAAAAATCTTATAGTTGGCAGTAGTATCTTGGAAATATCTTAAATCCTGTACATTTTATAAAACATACATTTCATTGATATGAGGGCTCATTTCATGGTATGAATAAGATGTGAAGATATGTACTTTTTTTCTTCAGTTGAGCAGGTGATTTAATTTCTTGGACACAATATCTTCAACAAACTTCTTATCAGATGTTTTAATATCAATCACACTTCTTACATGTCTTCTGCTTCCGTTTGTAATGTTTTTGCCAACTCCTCTTAACCCAACCCCCACCCACTGCTATTTGACAGCAAGGGACACAATCCTATAATTTTCAAAATACAATCAAAATGCAAAATACATTCATCCCATCATCACAAAATACAATCAATCATTACTGAAAAAGTGCGCATGAAATAGAAATGCATGAACGGGAATATGTTTTTGTTTATAACACAATAAGTTGGATACATATGTGAGAGATAATCATAGATTATAGAGCTGATTTTTATTTTAAAAGCTTATGATACTAATCTTGAGTAATGTGAAAAAGACAAAAACATTTCCTCATTCGATGCAAATACGTCATTACAGCGTCTGCAGCTTTTACAGTTCTATAGCCTGTTTTGTGGTTTGTGGAACGCATTTCCTTCATCACTCTTTTAGTCAAGTAGGCATATTATTTCCCCAAACACTGCACATTATACACTGCTTGAAACATCCCTGGTGTTTTGAAATTACAACATAACAGAATTTCGTCCATGTCATTTGAAAATGCGGAATCCTGTCAAGTGCTTATTGAAACAGAAAGGAAAATCTTAAAAGAATATTATGTGTGGCTCTGCAGACTTGTTGGTTGCACTGTGGGAACCCCATATCCTCTTCATATGCTAAACAAGCCATTGTTCAACACAACACTGCTCTTTTAACCTCACACAAGATGACGTAGGCTACTGGTACATAGAGTGTTAATGACGTTTTCGGTGTGACTGAAAGAGAATCTTGTTTGGGAACTAACTGGATTTTTTTCTTTTTGTTATGTTAAAACCATAGACTGTAAAAGGGTTAAAACATTTCACTGTCATGCCAGCTGTTGTAAGTGAAACCACTCTTCAGTTTCACCAAATATTTGCCTCTTATAAAAATAACTCAATAAATAAATAAAAATAATAAAAAGCAAACTGACAAACAAATGTTGTGGTATTGAGATATTCTAAAAATGCTTAAGTGTTAGATTAACAAACAAACAATCAAACATTATATAGGGCTGTTATTGAGATACAGCCTTGTTTCCAACAGATGGCAGCATTTCATTTAGATTACATTCAATGCAGTCTACAAAAAAACAAAAACATTTTCACTTCTTCAGGATTTGACTTTAATTTGTGGTAAAATCCATACCTATGCTTAACTTAGGCACTCACAGTACGTTAAAAATGAACGAAAGAGTGTGCCTATGATTTTATGAACAAGCTTTATTCTAGCCATCTTACGTGGGTATGATGCTATATTTATTATCTATTATTGTGACTGGTCTCTGTGCAATTATATGATCTCTATTACTCCTGTCCTGATTATTCAATGAAGTATTAATCGACTAATAGGCCTAACCCCTTTAATTGTCACTACAAGAAACACTTGTAGTGACACTTGTAAACACAGAATAAAAAAAAAATCTAGTGGGTCAAATAACACATTCTTGCTCTTTTTCTTTAATTCTAAACAATGATTGACCCCAAGCGACCCCCAATATGTTTCGAGTAATATGACACATTGTGAGAATGCTTAGCTTCTGCTCTCACCATTTCAATGTGATGAAATACAAAAGACGTAAACAAGAAGATCATTTCGTGTTTATTGACACTGGTCGGAATATTAGAAAATCTGAGGTCGGTCTTATTCACCTTTATTCTCCTTTTGCTACCAAAACTATGGTCTACCCAAATGTTTGAGAAAATCGTTAAAAAGATAGCTGAAAACAGTTTTTTAATGACCAGACATGTCACATGTCATCTGAAATGGCAGGTTTAAATGGCCTGCTCTCGTGTGCGTGTGTGTGTGTGTGTGTGTGTGTTCTGATGAAATTTTGGCCCTCTGTGACAGTCGGAAAGTCTCCTCCCCTCATACTCATCCACCGGCTGCGCTAAACCATACAGCGCCGGGTATTGTAGTTTTATTTTGAGCTTTGAATGGTGCAGGGTAGGCAGCGTGAGAACTACAACCCCCAACGAACAGAAACATGATCGCGCTGAAAGAGAGCGCATAAAGATTGGCGGGTGGATGATAGTAGGCGAGAAGTGAAGAGGGGATTCTGAGCGTAATACAGTCAAGCACTTGAGAATGCTGATCGGCCTTGTACAGAAGATACATTTGCTGAAGTGATTTTGTTTTTTTATTCGTCAATTTTGTCCTGTAATTGTCCTAACTGGCGGTTAAACGACGGTTACAGTATCTTTTAAAGTTGCGTCCCTTCACGCGCATCCTTGTTTCGAGCTTTTGAAAGGGCCACCGGACAGACTCGACTTCCTCAATCTGCCGACATGTATCGCTTGCAGTTACTGGCAGCTCGGTCACTGATCGCCGGAGCTCTCGATCAGTTTACCCCATTGACACTAACATCATCTCTTACCGGGGTGAGACACAAATCTCAAGGTCCGTCCGTGGAGAAGTACGGTCAGATGCGCTTCAGCACCGCCGAGGCTCAAGTGTCTGCTGGGCGCCTGGACGGAAAGCTGCGGGAGAAGAGTCTGACTATGGACACACTGAACCCGCAGGTGAAGGCTGTGGAGTACGCCGTGAGAGGACCCATAGTCATCAAAGCTGGAGAGATTGAGAGATGCTTGGAGGAGGTGAGAAAATGTTTAAATACCCATTTTACGCTTAATGCTCCCAAGTACAGCATCCAAGAGCTACATGTTTGTAAATGTGATTGTATATATATATATGAAAAGTGAAAGGAGGTTTTATTTCTTTGCACAATTGTAACCAATTGCAAAATACAGTCTAAATTGTTCTGTTAGACCCAAAAGAAAGTTGCTAACAATAGTTAAATATTTTAAGTTTTCAATAAACTTTTCTTTTTTCACGCGAGTGCCTAGACCTATTTGTGTTTCTCATTAGTCACTAATCTGACTACTGATATGAAGTGATTATGTTTTTTTTAAGATTACTCCGCCTCATATAATAGAGCCTTTAAATATTATATGTATAAGTTGTGGTTGTTGTTGTTTGAATATTGTTTTTAACATGCTTCCATTTCTGGAGATTTGACACACACCTTTTTTCAAAGGAATAAACCAGAAACCGCTCTGGATTTCAAGATAGCTGGTGTAAATGACCTGGCTACATTTCCCAAAAGCATAGAAAACCCAAGTAGATTGTAGAAGCATTGCCACAATGCTTTTGAGAAATGCAGCCTTGGCCATTTACACCAGCTATCTTGAAATAGTCATTATTCACACATGTAAATAAATAAAACAGACAGAACTTGCATTTGTAGTTTATAATACTATGTGAAATACAGCATTAGTCTCTCAATTGATCTGAAGACACCCCTTGGTGGATACTTCTTTTCATACCAAATGTACTCTGTGGTTGGAAGTAACGTACAAAATGATCCGCCCTTCATGCCTTGAGGTTGCTCATTTAGATTTTTTCTCCTTGCCTTTCTTCTTGTGTCCATGATGGTTGCTTTGAATGGAATAGGGCGTTCAGTCCACTTTCTGACCGTCTTGCAGTGCCATTATCAAAGCAATGCAACAAAGGTGTCTGATTGCTGTGAAGCTGACCATTCAGCAGGAATATTATGTAACTCTTTACTATGATGTAGAAGTTAGTTTGAGCTTTCATGCTCAGCAATGACAGGCGAGCACTTCGGAAGAGAGCTATATTTATATCCCATGAACAGGTGTCTTTTCTGGACCTTTGACAAGGCATAACGTGTCCTTCATTGACGGTTGAACTTGAATGAGGACTACAGTGACGTAAAATCCAAGACATTGAAAGTGACAGGAAAATTATAATTTATGTCTGTAGATGACATAATTATAGATATAATTATATAAATACAAGATATAATATTTGTTCATAATATTGAGCCTGATTTCACAATCACAATATTACAGTTTTCTGTGAATGTAGCATAGCCTGTTGTTGGATCTATTTTCCAACAACAAACTTTATTATGCATGTCCAGACAAACATCTGCTTTCACTGCAGTTTGGCAGACATGATCATTTCCCTAAAGCTGTTTGGTGCATGTCAGGTCAGGTCTGTTTAGTGTGTGCTCTGGAACATGGATTCTAGGCAAGACTTGTGGCATTTTAGAAGCATTGTTCATACAGTGGGCTCCTCTCTTACTCTCTTATAGGGTGGTACGAAACCCTTCTCTGAGGTCATCAAAGCCAACATCGGTGACGCACATGCCATGGGACAGCAACCAATCACCTTCCTTAGACAGGTAACCACAAATGCATACATTTTTCTAGTCTTAAAGAGACAGTCTTCATCTCTAATGAAATTGTTTTGGCATTGAATTGAGCAAACTATTAAAACCTGCATATTTAATTCCTCTGAACTGTTGACTGTGCCAACATGTAGCAAAACATTAAAGCATTAACATTAATGCTTCTGAAACTACGTCTCTCTACAACTACACGACTCTTCAGTATTGGTAATATTGGTATCTTAGGGTGCGTTCACACTTTGTTTGATTGCCTGCCTGGTCCGAATGCGAGTTCGATTGCCCCCCTCTCCCCCTGCCCCCACTTGATTGTATCAGAGACAATTTATATAAGAGACATGCCACTTCCTCAATCCTCAATACAACTATATAAGGAAAACCCGTAACGGCAAAGATAGCGGCTGTATGCACATGTCCCGCCCCTCCCGCTGGAAAGCCAATCATCTGCTTTTAACAGTCAGCAGCTGACCACTAAGGAGCGAATGTACAGTGACGTGACATAACTGCCATATTCAACCTGTGCTTTCGCGCTGTGGCTGGCGCTGAGCCAAAGACGGACGCGCTCAGCACTTGTCATAGGCTATATCACAACTGTTCAGTGTTTTTAACCACATAATGTTTATTTTAGGTTTCAGACATTTAAATACATGTAATTGTTTAAGTGCTGGCACAACACCGGCATTCTGGATAGAGACGTAAATTAAGTTGGTGTCGTGAACGTGAACCCTTGCGCATGCGTAGTAAAAGTATAACCTGTGGGGAAAAAGGCGTTTTAAACCTTATTTTGGGGCAAAGTCATCAAACTTTTTCAGCGATTTTTATCATATTTTACTGCTGTTTCTATACATGCAGTTTTATGTCCCGGTGACCAGTGCAAAGTGCAGTTCTGACTCTCTGCCCATTCATTTAGATAGGAGCCTGGTCTTGTTAGTCCGAAATAGCTGCCCGGAGGCGTTGCCAAGATGGCGGCCGAGTGGCACGACTTGCCTAAAAGGACTTTGATTGTATTCACATTATATTATGTAGGTCTGAACCGTGGTGCGTTTGCATCAATGCAGCAGCTGTTACCCCTGTTGCTTGGTAAGGACTACGCAGGAGAAGCCGGCAAAATACATAGCATTGCTCGCCTCACTTTTATGTTTTGTTTTCAAAGCGTCAGCACATAACAGCACTTGTGTCTTTCTGCATCGAATGTACTGCAAACTTTCTAAAGAATGCGGGAGTCCATTTCTGCTGAAGGCGAGTAGAAATTAGATCTACATTCTCTCTGCTTGCAGTGAGTCAGTCACACTTGTCAGGAAAGTGAGTGAGGACATGCACACAAACACACAGTTTTATCAAATCCTACATCCTCAATAGTGGTTCACTTCTGCAATTTAGTACGATTGCATTCAAATCAGCAGCGAACCGTACTGGAGTTCACATGAACCATACCCCAGACCAAGCTTTTTAGGTGGACTCGGGTACGGTTCGCGATTCGGAAAAAAAAACGTTCACGTCATCCAACTAAACTGAACTGAACTCTTACGTCAATCGAACCCGGGTGTGCACCAGAAGTGCTAGTGTGAAAGCACCCTTAGAAACAAGATTAATCTTAGACCTTTGAAGCATGAACATGCTTATTCAGGTTAATGAGGGGTCTGATTCCAGTGGCTTGAAAGAAAAGCAGCTTTTGTTGACCACTCACAGTTTTGGAACACACTGTACATTCCAGTGGAAGACAGTCTCTTATTATTGGCCTAGTTCAGTCAGAGTCGATCTGGCCTTTCTTTATGAGCTGAACAAAAGCTTCTGTGATGGCCTGGAACTGCAGCTTGAACCAACAGGACACAGCTTTTTAGGGCTGCACGATATTGAAGAAAAATGCGATAACTCATTAAATAATGCGATATTCGATATGTGATACGATAATGCTTAAAGTGTGTAAAATAAACTTAAATTATCTTTAAAATATATTTAAAATGTACTCTTCTGTTTCACATTCTTTTTGTGACAAGAAAACATCCCTACAACTTCTGAAAGTGAACAGCAGTGTTTTACTGTAGTATAAGAAGTGTTATTTTAACATCAGTGTAAACCACGGTTAGCCTACATTAGGTTTATTTAACAACAAAAACTGAATTCTCGAATGTAAAAATAAAACACTGCTTAGTTTTCACTGTATGAATTAAATATATATTGATTCTTTATTAAAGCTACAAAAGTTATTCAGCCAAGAGCAGTGAGTGATTTTCTCTTTGTCTTTTGTTCATGACCCTAGTTATTGCAAGCCATTGCGATATGCATATCGCGATATATACATTTGCGATATTTCGATAATGTCGATATTGTTCAGCCCTACAGCTTTTCATGCTAGCATGATAGTCATATGTTGCATCCCAATTCACCCCCTTATACTATGCTCTTAAAGTATGTACTGTTTTTGTGAAGAATAAGTACATACGTTTTGAGTGTGAAGCAGAATAGTAGGCAAGCTTTGAATCATATTAGTTCTATGTATCCTCTCTCCGTTTAAACTGCCCTGTCAATCATTTTGTGTCAGTTAAAATCCTCCACATTCAATTTAATTTAAAAAAGGGGAAAGGTAGACCATCCGGGTATCTTTGGAATACTCACTTCAACATACTGAGATTTGGGACGTACTAAATCTAATTTTGAATACCATTTAGGACGATACTATTGCGAATTGGGACGTGGCAATAGTCTCTGGTCAGTGTGGTCATATGATTTTCAAGCTAATGTCAACATTGAAGAAAAGGGAGACAAAGGGAAGCTGCCTCTGACCTGAATGGGTTATTATGGCTTGGAAACTTGGGAGGGACTGGATTCCACCAGCCAACAAAGTTCCTGCTCAAAATTCTGATCCCCATTCAGTGTGCATACAAAGTCACACAAACACATTTTCCTATATACCAATTGAATGTGAATAAATAATGAATAATCATTGAAACAAAATGCTCTCCTTGCAACACAATACATATTGAAATATTGCCAGAATCAGAACTGAAATCCCATCCAATCAGCTGCAATCAATTGTTTTCAATATTTTATTATCATTATTATCATTGATTGCAACCATCTCTTCTCCATTTAGCATCAGTGGCCACCACAACTTTCAGTGTAATGCAGTGTATGGAAATTGTTAGAATTAAATCTTGAGGGCGTGTCCCACAACAGGACAAAGCAACATTGATACGATCCACCTTTACTTTAAAGATGTTTAAAGCTTTTGGAAACTCATTAAATCATTATGTTTTAATATAATATACTAAAATGTATATGTGCCTACTATACCGTTTTGTTATAAACTAATTTCTTGTGATCGACAGTTAGAAATATTGCTCGTAGAATTGAGAGTTTAGTGGAAATACGTCGGCTGTACTTTGCCTGTGTTTGCTCTTACACTTGAACACAATACATTTTAAAGTGGCAATATAACATCACGCAACTTACTGACTACAGACAAATAACAGAGTGTTTTATCTGCATTTGTTCATTTGTGCAGGTGGTGGCTCTCTGCACGTTCCCTGAGCTGATGGACAGCCCCAGTTTCCCAGAGGATGCGAAATGGAGAGCACGGCGTATCCTGCAGGGCTGCGGAGGATACAGTCTCGGTGTGTGTGCGTTTTTTCCTTTGAGGACGTGTTGTTGAAACTGGTTAAGACCTTGACATTGAATCAAATAGTTAAGATCAAGTTAAAATATAGAACTGTTTACAACATGGCTCTGTAGCGATTGGAAGGCATGCATGATGCTTTGTTATTGCAGATCATGCAGTTCTCACGAAGCTGGGGAACAATAGCCCTGTATTGCAACACTCTGTTCTATTCAGTGTTGTTTTGCAGTAGTAGCCTAAGAGCTACTGTGCTAACGCATGCGTTTCTGTCGCAGGGTCATATAGTGCAAGCCAGGGTATAGAGTACATCCGCAAAGACATTGCCGCATTCATAGAGCAGAGAGATGGAGTTCCTTCAAACTGGGAAAACATTTACCTCACCACTGGAGCTAGTGATGGCATTATGGTAATTAATTGTATATTTACAATCAATCAGAGACTTGACCTAGAGTGCTTACTTGGCATGCGATACCAACAAACCCAAACTTTTATTTTTTTTAAGACTATTCTGCGGCTGCTGGTGTCTGGGAAAGACTCTTCTCGGACAGGTGTGATGATTCCCATTCCTCAGTACCCACTTTACTCCGCTGCAATCTCAGAGATGGATGCAGTACAGGTCAACTACTACTTGGATGAGGACAACTGCTGGGCCCTGGACATAAATGAACTTTACAGAGCCTATCAGGCTGCCAAACAGCACTGCCAACCCCGAGTCATTTGCATCATAAACCCTGGCAATCCTACTGGTATGTAAATTGTAAAGCTATTCTTGTGTGCTAGGAAACAATGCCCTTGTGGCTGTTTGGATCCAATAGCATGTGCCGTTGAAAGAAGAACATGTGCTATTTTTCCAGTCATGATCCCTTGTGATTGGGGATGATGCTGATGAGATCTAATATTACATACATATGATGCAATATTCTAAGTCTTCTGAAGCTGATCACTTTGTGTGAGGGACAGAAACTGAAACTCGCATGTGGAATATAGAATATGTTCTCTAGAATATGTTGCTCCAGCTTGTGCTATTCTTGTCTCTGTCTGGAGTGATGTGTACTACTGTGGTATTTCAAGTCATGCTGATGCAAAACCAGGTGTTTCACTTTGATGGAAAGCATATTTACACAACCTATTCCCTGTACCCTGTGCCATTCACTGTATAGGAAATAATAAATGAGTGACCAATTTACTGATTTCACACACAGCTTTAGCTGATTAGACAAAATCTGATGACTCTTTATTAAAATGTGCCATTTCAAGATGCATCATGCTAGGTTTGATGTAGATGCAAATTATATTTAGGGGAACTATCTCTTTAAATTCTGTCATGATCCCCCTTGCTTTATCTCGCTTTACCCTTTACAGGTCAGGTCCAGAGTAAAAAATGCATTGAAGAAGTCTTGCACTTTGCTTACGAGGAGAATCTCTTTGTTATGTCAGACGAGGTAAGATGTGCTCTTTTGCTTTCATCATTTGAATTGGAAAGTCTTTTAGTTAAGCTAGAAGTAGAAGTTTAAACGTTTAAAAGTTTGGGATCAGTAAGATTAAAAAAAAAGAAAATAAATTAACTTTAATTCAGCAAGGTGCATTAAATTGATAAAAAATTACAGTTAGATATTTTATAATGTTACAAAAAATATATATTTTAAACCTTTTTAACCTTCTATTCATCAAATAATCTTGAAAAATGTATCATGGTTTACACAAAAGTGTAGAAATAATAAGAAAAGTTTCTTGAGCAGCAAATCAGCATATTAGAATGATTTCTGAAGGATCATGTGATGCTGAAGACTGGGGTAATGTTGCTGAAAATTCAGCTTGACCATCACTGGAATAAATTACATTTTTAAATGTATTAAAATAAATAAAATAAAATAAAAGTAATTTATATTTCACAATATTGCTGTTTTTACTGTGTTTTGATCAAATAAATACTGTCTTGATGAGTATAAGAGACTTCTTTCAAAAATCTTACAGACTGCAAAAGTTTGAAAATTAGTGTATATTTAAGTGTGAAACAATTTGAAAGTATGTGTGCCTTTGACTTGCCCTTGACAATTGTGTTCTCAGTGTTGGTTTGTGCTGTTGCTGGCAGGTGTATCAGGACAATGTGTACGCTCCTGACTGTCAGTTCCACTCCTTCAAGAAGGTGCTATATGAGATGGGTCCTGAATACTTCAACAGTGTGGAGCTCGCCTCCTTCCATTCCACTTCCAAGGGCTACACGGGAGAGTGAGTGTTCCTATCCTTGTACCTTCACAAGGGTCAGCATGTGCCTTAATTCGAGATGGCCTCCTTAATATCGGCTTTCACTGACCCTTCACACGCTTTCACATGACATAACCGCAGTATCCTGAAACATATTTAGACATCGTCTGGCTTTGTAATTTGCCATTTTAAATAGATGCGATGTGAAAAGATCTACCACCTTCAGTGACAAGTTATTGGTATTTGTAAGGAAGGCTTGGACTGGTGGAGTTTTATAGGCAGTCCAGTGGCTTGGCCTGAGGCATTGTTGCATTAAATGTAATCTTTGTTAAAACTCGTTCCTCTAACTGAGACTGGTTGTTCAAAACCAAGTTAAAAGTTATTCATGCCGAATGTTGGCTGACTGGTTGGCTGACTTTTTTTTTTTTGACATGACTACAGATATTTATGTTTTGGCTAATAAATGTGGCAGCCTTGTCCGTCAATTTAGGGAACTCATGTGACCATGTCCATGTCCTTCCACAGGTGTGGCTTCAGGGGTGGATATATGGAGGTGATCAACATGGATCCTGAGGTCAAGGTCCAGCTGGTAAAGCTATTATCAGTTCGACTGTGCCCCCCCCTGGCTGGCCAGGCTGCAATGGATGTCATTGTCAACCCTCCACAACCAGACGAGCCCTCGTTCAAACAGTTCCACCAGGTCAGTCGTGTAGTCTAGTGTCTGGTGAAGTAAAGCACATTGTGTGCTGACACTGACATTAATTTCATTGTTTATGTTGTTTTAAGTATGCAAACATGTAAATGTTATGCATCAGTAACCTGTTATTACATGAACAGTCCAAAATAATTTCTAGGTTTGGTTTTGACTGGGTGTCTGATCTCTATCAGGAGAAATCATCAGTGCTGGGTGCTTTAGCAGAAAAAGCTAAGCTAACTGAGCAGATCCTGAATGCTGTTCCAGGAATCAAGTGTAATCCCGTCCAGGGGGCCATGTACGCCTTTCCTCGCATCTTTATCCCTCCTAAGGCAGTGGAGGAAGCCAAGGCAAGTGCTCCTACTTTAGCAGAACTTGAGCTCTCTGGTGGAGTATTATTGCTTTTAGAACCATGATTCTTGGTGTCTGTTAGTTTCTACGGCACTGCACATTGTTCAAACTCTTAAAACTTGTGTTATCTGATTAGGAAGGGTGCAACTAGTATTACTAGTTCAGCATAGTCTGCCCAGTAATCTTACTCAAATGGTTAACTAAATCCAACTGTATAAATATTATTCTGTTTAAGAGTGACGTTTTGTTACTGAATCATACTCGGATGAAACCTGTGTTCTGCAACTCGAAAACTTGAAGAAATTAAAGGTGTGAGCTGTCACTGAGGGGCTGTATGTGTCAAATCTGACTGATTTGGTTCGGCAGGCTCTAGGAATGCAGCCTGACATGCTGTACTGCCTGAGGTTGCTGGAGGAGAAGGGGATCTGTGTTGTTCCTGGTAGTGGCTTTGGACAGAAAGAAGGAACATATCATTTCAGGTAAACTTGCTCTTGTTATTCAAACAGATGCAAACATTTGATCTGATATCAGGTTTTCTTGACATGACCCCCTGGAAGTACACCATTTTAAATGTGTTATTTTTGTCATGGGCACTCAGTGCATCTGTTTGTTTCGTTTATTTTCACCTGTCATGTGAGTATCGTATTTTCCAGACTATAAGTTGCTCCGGAGTTTAAGTCGCATCAGTCAAAAAATGCGTCATGAAGAGGAAAAAAACATATATAAGTCACATTTATTTAGAAATTTATTTCACAAAAAAAACGTTACGGATGGGACAGTTCTCCGTTACAGACGTGAGTGCTCTGAAAGCGGCACTAAAAGACTGTTTTAAAACTTTCACAGAGACCTCAAACAGAAATTACAAAGCCTGTCTTTAAATTTAATTTAATTTTGTATTAATTGTATCTTAATTTGAATCAATGTTTCATCAACCAATTGCCAATTTAATAAATAAGAAGTAAATATAGTAGAAAATAGATAATCACGACACGGAGGTGCCGGCGTGTGAACTGGAGCTAGTCTCATATATGAACCACAACTCAGCGTATAAGGTAGCCTACTTGCCTCACAGACCTGAGACATGTATAGAAAGCTTGAAATGTCTACTTTTAAACAGAACAATTCAAAACGAAAGAAAACAGACTGTTCTCTGCTTATGTAATCTGTATGAAATTTCCTGCATTTCTCTCTGGCGCGTTCACTACTTAAGATCGCGAGTCAGCATCGTCAACTTCATCTTTGCAGCCGACACTGACACAGAAAACACATGTTTATTAGTAAACAATTCAAATATTTGACATATTCATAATCATTACTTTTGCCGGTTCTTTGTGACAGCTTTTAGGTGCTTTATTGGCAGCTCCACCCTTACATGTTACATGAACGCGTCACCACCGCATCAGCACCGAAGACATGGGTATTTTTTTCTTTTTGGGGGCATTTTGTTTGTGTTCAGGCTTTCTCAGTCGTCTTTAGGTTAATGTTTCAGTAAACAGTTTTTCAGTTGTTTTCAGTTAATTTTTTCAGGTGGGTAGGCCACAGGAGCAGCATAGAGTACTCTCGCAGCTGTAGATGGTAATGTTTTCTCTTGGTTCATGTCAGTCAGTATGAATTAATTTTGATATATAAGTCGCACCTGACTATAAGTTGCAGGACCAGCCAAACTATGAAAAAAAGTGCCACTTATAGTTCGGAAAATACGGTATTCAGTCTTGCTCATGGCACGCGCACAGTCCCAAACCCTACACTAGCAACTATTCCAGTTGTTTCTTGAAAAAAATTAATTAAAAAGCAAGCAGTTTTGAATTTGCTGCTATGCATGTCCATGTATCAGGTATCACTACGATTTGAATGTAAATCAGTCACCATTCAGATTTTACACTAACACATGTCATGTTTTATTGTTACTTCAACTTTGGTTTTTAAACCTTAGGATAAAAACATCGCTCTATTGAAAACTATTCACTTTCCCCCAATACTCAAAATAACGTGTTGTGTGATATTGTTTCCTGTGTATAGTTACTGGCATCTGTGTTATTAATAATTTTTAAGCCAGTAACACTTTTACTTGTTTGTACTTTATGTTTGGTATGTTTGCCTTTGTTTCAGGATGACAATCTTGCCATCCACAGAGAAGCTAAAGGTACTGCTTGGCAAAGTGCGAGATTTCCACATCAGTTTCCTGAAAGAGTATTCTGCTCTGGAGTAGCTACAGAGAGGAGATGTGTCCTGATTTGGAAAACATAAGCTGGCGTGCTCCAGCACTACTTAACACACTAACTGCACATTTAAACTGTAAAGGTAGTGTTAAGTATCTTGCAAATTTTCTTTTTCTTTTCATTTGAAACATGATTTAATGAAGTTTCAAGAAATACAGCCTTGTTTACAAATACTAATAATTTTGGGAAATGGTTTCTGGATGAGTTTTGGGGAACTATTAGCGGTTTAGTCAGACATGTAACATGATGTTTGAATGTTTAATTTTCACAGCCCATTAAAGAAAATGGGATTCAGCAAGATTATCAATCGTTTTCCCTTTTAAATTTGCTTTTAATTCATCAATTCTGCAGCAGGGTGTTGGGTTAATAGACACCCTCTATCATACATGAGATTCAGTTACAAATATAATTTATTAACAACTTTCCAAACCTGGAACTGAATTATGAGGTTTGACAAGATTGAGATGCACTCAGTTGAAATTGTTTTGCAGCACCTTATATGAAAGATATGAATGACACTGAAGGTAGTGTTTCTGGTAAGTTTACAAGAAGGGACTCTTTTGATGTTTCTGTTGTCCTCATCTTTAGTTGCACTCATTGCCATGCAATGTACATAAACATTTTATTTGACAAAATGACAAGCTTCTGTGGAAGATTGTGACTAGGGTGAAAACATGGAGCATATCTGGCTTGTAATCGTTTACTGATGTATTTTATTTCCTCTGCTTTTGCGTTGCAAGTTATTTTAAACTAGTAAACAAAATCCTGTACCAAGATGCTGATCATCAACTTGCTCTGTCAACTCAGGCTCTGATCATGAGTTCATGAATAACTACATAGCATGTGCAAATTGTGACATCAGTAGCGAACATCCAATCACATGCTTTGAAACGATTAATTTCTCATGAGAGAGTCAGTGTTCACTTCTATCTTCTGCTGAAGATTTAGAGATTACGAAACACGAGGAATTCGACCATTTACCTGCTGCATTAAACAGAGTTGGCACAAACTGATCTAAAACTTCACGAGCCAGGTGAGCCTGCTTCTTGGTACAGGCCAGTTCATTTTAGATAGTCTGTTGTATTACCTAAATTTCAGCCATTAGGAGATATTAGTGCCAAAGTTGACTTATCAGTTGAAATTTTCCCTTTCTGACATCTCATCTTTCACATCAAAGCCATTAACGGTGAATGAATATTGTTAATGCACTCTTGCATTTCTTTGAACTTATCACTTCATATGAGGTGCCTTTACTCATGCCTGTGAACTTTTAATGAAATGAGTTTTCCTACATGCATTAATAGCTTGTAATATTGAATTTTTTAAAAAGCTTGTTTGTTTCGTATGTATTTTTTGTTTACAGATTTTTGGAAATTGGCCCAACCTTCACATTGTATATAGTATTTTCAACTGAATATTAAAGTTATGGAGACTGTTAATCACTTAAGTCTCTTTGTCTCATTTAGCACTGCTTTCAGATGTCAGTTCTGTCAGAACGCAAGAACATACAAATGAAATTAAAAAAGTACACCAGGTCGGAGAAATGGGTGTGTCGAAAGGTTTCTCATTGGTGAAAGGAGCTTCTCCTTGACAAATGAACAAATGTTTTATTGGATAGAATTGTGTTTGATAAATTGCCTAATTTTAACCTTTTGCTTAAGATGAACCATATCTATTAGTCCTTATCAGGCAAAACACTGATGTTTTGGTCACACTTTAGATTAGGGTCCAATTCTCACTATTAACTATTTTCATCAAACTCCTAATTACTGCTTATTAATAGTTAGTAAGGTAGTTGTTAAGTTTAGGTATTGGGTAGGATTAGGGATGTAGAACTAGGTCATGCAGAATAAAGCATTAATATGTGCTTTATAAGTACTAATAAACAGCCAATATCCTAGTAATATGCATACAACTAGTTAATAGTGAGAATTGGACTCCAAACTAAAGCGTTACCGATGTTTTTAGTTTACATGCACCTTTAGTAAAAATAGTCTACAGAAAAACATACAATTGTAAATCAGAGTTGTATTACAAGTAAAATAGTAGAAATTACTGCTTCTATAACATTTTTTGCTATCATGTGCAATCATAGGCAGACTCAAAAGAGACTTTTGTATCCTTCATATAATAATTTGAATTTTTTTGACTATTTGATTATTTATATTGAGTATTTATATTATTGCGGTGGATCATTATCGCATTAAAGAAGGGATTTGGGCTGAAAGGATTATGACAAAAAGGTACACACCTATTGTCTATGTTGGATTTATCCCTTCCTTGTAATCTGTAGGCCAGTTAGTCCAGTCATCTTAAGACAAAATGGGGGTCAACCTTTGCAAATTGCAACAGAAGCAAACTCAACTGATTTTGTATCCTCAATATGTCCTGAGTAAGGAAAAAAAAGTCCCGAAGAATCCCATTAGGGGAAAGTTTTGAAAAAGACCCAAATATAGCCTATTCATACGCCTATTCTTTCTTTTTCTAACGTGAATAGGGTAAAAAGTTTAACCTTTAGATATCACCATGAAAATTACTGAGATGATTACTTACATCAAGACAAACAAAAAAATGTATTACAAGTTTTTTTTAAATTGTTTGTTAACATGGACAGTCTCTGCAATAATAATTAATAAAGGCTGGTTTCTAAAGTACTTCTTCCTGCCTCTATGTATTAATGCTCAGGTGTAGCCTAAATGGGTTCCATTCACACCTTAACATTAAGTATTTTACAGTTATATGTCAACAAGATTCAACAAGACATTTACACCTGCGCCCGGTTGCATAAACATATAGCCACAATGTTAAGACGGTGTCTTAAAGGGATAGTTCACTTTGAAATTAAATTTTGGTATGTTTTAGCTTACCTCAAGGGCATCCAAGATGTAGGTGTCTTTTTTTCCGCAGTAGTTTCAATTTTGATATTTTTAGGTCAAACCGTTCTTGTCTGTCAGTCATATAATGCATGTTATGGTCACCACCTCAAAGAGCATGCACAGAGAAGTCCAAATTAAACAATTCCCCATGGTAAGTACACATTGATGGCCTAAGACACGAAACGAGCGGTTTGTGTGAGAAAACGAACAGTATTTATATCGTTTTTACCTCTTGTACACAACCACGTCCAAGTGATCTGAGGGCGCGCGCGCTTCCTGGTGTGTGACGTGTGCGCGCGTTCTGGCTTAGTCTGCGCAAGCGCCGGAAAGTGTACAAGAGGTAAAAACGATATAAATACTGTTCGTTTTCTCACACAAACCGCTCGTTTCGTGTCTTAGGCCATCAATGTGTACTTACGATGGGGAATTGTTTAATTTGGACTTCTCTGTGCATGCTCTTTGAGACAGTGACCACAGACCTACATTATACGACTGACAGACAAGAACGGTTTGACCTAAAAATATCAAAATTGAAACTACTGCGGAAACAAAGACACCTACATCTTGGATGCCCTTGAGGTAAGCTAAAACATACCAAAATTTAATTTCAAAGTGAACTATCCCTTTAAGACACCGTCTTAACATTGTGGCTATATGTTTATGCAACCGGGCGCAGGTGTAAATGTCTTGTTGACATATAACTGTAAAATACTTAATGTTAAGGTGTGAATGGAACCCATTTAGGCTACACCTGAGCATTAATACATAGAGGCAGGAAGAAGTACTTTAGAAACCAGCCTTTATTAATTATTATTGCAGAGACTGTCCATGTTAACAAACAATTAAAAAAAAACTTGTAATACATTTTTTTGTTTGTCTTGATGTAAGTAATCAACTCAGTATTTTCATGGTGATATCTAAAGGTTAAACTTTTTACTTAATAAGGGGATTCTTCTGGGCTTTTTACTCAGGACATATTTACAGGAGTTCTGTAACAATTTGTCCTACCTTTTTCATAAAATGACTGGACTAAATAGCTTTTAAGTTTATAGCCCGCCTTTGTGTGGAACAGACAGCTTTTTCGACCAACTGTAAAGGCACAGCTGCACAGCCATTACTCCGACCTGCAGAGACTACACTCGCAGACGAAGCCGTCGCAGTCAACGGTGTAACGTTAGGATGCACTGCCCTCTGGTGTTCTTTGCAGCCAATTACGCCATTTTAAATCCGCGGGATGTTTTGAGACCACAGGCAGCACGCGACATTCCTGGGCAATCGAGACCATTTCTTCTGGGTCACAGCACAGGTGTTTCCTAAACTGCTCTGGCGGGTTCACTGTCAGTTCAGATGTAACCCATGTATGGTTTGTGAACCTAAGTGACAATTTCTGGAGTGGTTAAATGTCTCTACTTTATAATTTGGCACGTGGACCTGTCAGTAGAGAGCACACGTAGGATAACACATTTCAGATAAAAGAATAAGAGTCTGTTTAGACAGCTTTGCCATCTTAAACACCTTTCATAGTCGTTTTTGAACAAATTAACGCCAATAGTGAAGTGCTGATAATATCGGGTTGGTAAACAACATGGTAAACACTATTATGCATTTTTAATCTCAATCTGTGAAATACATTAAATTGTATTTTATATAGCTTTAGATTTACATTATGCTGAATAAACGTGGTTTTAAAGGGGTCATGAAATGCATTTCTTTTTATAATGTTCTCTGAAAGAATTTTACATCAAAAAACCTAATTCAGAAGTGATAAGCTACTTTCTATCCTGTTTTTGACACGGTCGAACACCCCGTTGTCTCCAAGTGGTGCTCAGTCACTGCAGAGTCAAATGACGACCAGCTCCTCCTCTCTGGATCTCTAAGGGGGCGGAGGGATAGAGCTGGGGGCAGGGTTAGGGGTTGGATATTTTAGCTCCACCCATTAGGCCCAAATTACATTCGCTCCTCCTCGCTGGAGATCTAGAGAGGAGGAGCTACACGTAAGCTCCATTTGCTCTCGTTTTCAGGACTTGGAAGTAACGCCAGTGTTATGATTGGGTAACAGTTTTGCAAATAATTTTCAACGTCCTCGCCATTACACGTGCAGAATTGTTTTGAAAACTTCTGATGTTGAAAAATCTCTCCTTACATAATTTAAACATTTGCCAACAATGTGAAACATTTAATCTTATCATCGCCTACGGTGTTTCGTGTAAACGGAATGAAGAGTAAATTATGAATTGTGTCACATCACATGCCACATGCCTTTAATTCATAGTTCACATTGTCATCTGCAGTGTCTGTTGAAATGATCAAATGAAACGTGTTGTAATGTCTTGCTGATGACAACAGAATATCTGGCTTATTGAAGCTTTTATTCAGGATTACAGTGAATGTCATAAAGCAACGAATTCTCTACGTGCTTTTTTCTGTATCCCATAAGGTATTAACCACATAGATGCCGAAGCAAATGAAAGAACAACAGCTTTCGTATCACAAGGAAAGCAATGCAAAGATGTTATTCCACAACTTGGCATTTATAATATCATTAGTTGCCGGAGTAATCCTGTTTGCCTCTATTGACTACTGCATGACATGCACAATGGGTGGGCGGGGCTAAAGAGGAAATGATGAGAAGTAGGCGTTGATCTTCTGCATAAGCTTTCTTTCGTCACACTATGACGCAATAATGTGACAAAATCCAAAACCAGTCCTTGATTTCAGTAAAATCTTTTTTTGGACTAACGAGGAAGTTGAGTTCTGAAACTTCCAGGATATTTTTTTAGTACAATGACCGCTTATGTCAAAAGATTTGATTTCTCAATTCATGACCCCTTTAATGCCATGCTAACTTTAAAGTCTGTGTCAAAAGTAACACAACTGCAAACAATCCCAAGTAATGATTCAAGCACCAAATAAAGCAAAGACTGATTATTTTGAGGAGATATTGAAAGACATTTTATTCAACAACTCAAACTTTTTCACAGAAGATATAAGCCTAAAGGTGCTTTTTCCTCCACTCATTTCAATGTGTATGATGTCTCTTTCTCTTGACAGACGTTTCAATCAGTGAAGGGACCAAAATGTTCAACATGCACCTGGATAGCTGACAATAAGCAACTGATTTTATTTCAGCTATTTCAAAACATAAAACACACTCAATTGTGACAGCAGCTGATACAAAGCTTAAATGACAATCACTTATTTTATACATTTTATAGTCTCTTGTTCCAATTCTTAAAATATCAAAGAAAGGAAAAGAAAAAGAACAAATCTACAAATAAAATAAAGTGGTAAAATTGCGTACAGATACAAACAAACCTAAAAAAAAATGGATTGGTGAATAAGTCCCATGGAGGCATTTCTTTTCCTTTCTTTTAGGATTTCTCAACTCCTCTTCCGTTAGGTCACTGCTTTCCAGCAAGTCTCAAGTCCAGGGCCAAAACTGCATTTTATGGTTAGATTTAAACTTGTGAATACCTATGACAACAACAACAAAAAATGCAAGGTACACACAGAGTACGTATCAATTACCCTTTTCTCTCTGAAGTGGGGTTGCCTCTAGAGGGCCGCAGGGAGAGGAGGAGGGGGCAAGAAAGGGTTACTAGATGCGGGATCATCTGTGCGTTTACTACAAGGGAATCAGGTGGTCAGGAATGGCTGTACGAAATTCTCATCATTTAAGGCAGCCCCGAATCAGATTATAAACACACCTGTTTATTGTGCAACTAGAACATTTTTTTAATCCCCACTGTTGGAGCCGGACAAGATATTTGCTGTAGTCGGGTTTACTGATGGGCACACTGCACGCCAGGCCCGTGATGTCCTCCTTCTTCATCCGAGCTGTCGTTGTATGCTTCACGGCGGTGACCACCAGAGGAGCTCTGGCTCATGTCGAACTCCTGCAGGTCCACCTCCTCTGAGTCTCCAGAGATGACTGGCGCTTCGGCCCGTGTAGGCAGCAAGTCCTCTAACTCCTGCAAAAACAGGTGAGAAATATTAGGGGTAAGAAACCACACTAAGTACAGTAGTCAACATCTGAAGTGAATCAAAACATGAATTTCCAACAATACCCGTTTTCTTGTCTTAGCACAACTTTGATGACCTTTTGATCCACTTCAAATGTTGACTACTGTATATACAGTCACTATGTTCAAAAGTTAGGGTTCAGTAAGATTTAAATGTTTTTGAAAGACATCTATTTTTCTTATGCTCACTAAGGCCCCGATCACACAGAAAGCTTCTGCTTCACATGAACTGTTAACGTTTACATGCGTAGAAAGCGTCTCAAAGTCCATCTCTGCTTATGCTGTGAGTTTGGGTTGCTTATAACATTCATCTGGGTATGCAATGTGCGCCATTTCATCAGATTTGGTAAATCATTTATAAACCTACGCTAACACAGGAGAATACATCAATGTTTCCAAATAGGTATTATAATATAATATAATATAATAATTATGTGAACTGTTGTTCATCGCAATTTCAAAATAAAAGTTTGCATGTTTTCATATCCACATATTTTTTAAGACGTTACAGTCGTGGCTGTAGTATTGCTATAGTAAAGTGGCCAAATGTTAAAAATTAAGTGAACATTTGAATAAAAATGCCTTCAGGGCTTAAAGGTTTAATATTGGCAAAATTACATTTAAGAGTTGTTTTTTCTGGGTGACATACACAAAATTAAAGACTCGTAACTCCAAAACTATAGCAAGGAGAATCAAAAGGTAGGTATCGCTTGATAGAAAACTTTACATGTTTAGAACAATTCTCATTACATTTGGACATTCTCATGCTAGCTAATAAATAAATAAAAATAATTGTTAGTTTCAGCCCCAATTTATTTGAAAAAAAGTTAAAATAATATTGTGTAACATCATTCCTCCAGCCTTGATCCTTCAGAAATCATTCTAATATGATGATTTGCTGCTCAAAAACATTTCTTATCAATGTTGAAAGCATTTGTGCTGCTTAATTTTTTTCAATTTAATTCATCCTGGCTCAATTTCTTTCCAAAAACAAGTAAATACCCAAAACTTTGGAACAATAAAATGTCTTGTAAAATGGTCTTACCGTCAGCTTCTCTGGGCTAAGCCAATTGTTGTCTGGGAACTGAACGTCAAACTTGATGAACAGATCCCCCTTCTCGAAGGGGTTACGGTACTGTGGCATACCCTCTCCTCTAACAACTCTGACTGAACCTGCACAAGGACAATAAAGTTTTCAGACAGCGTAACAAATCAGATGGTACAAAACTCATTTCCAGAGGACTCACCTGGCTCAATGACTTTGCCAGCTGGGTATTTCACCACAATCTGTCTGCCATCTAAGTGTTTCAATGTGAAATGGAACCCACAAAGTGCTTCAACAAGGCCGATCTTATGGGTCATGTGCAAGTCGTTGCCCTCTCTTCTGTACGTCTGTTGAAAGAGGTTTAAAAGATTTAGCTATCTGATGCTAATTGATGCTTTAGTGATATCCCATATTAGTCAAATTCAGACATATCTCTTTCTTCACAGCCACAGCAACAGAACCTGTAAACACTTGAGGCATGTGAGGGTGGATAAAAAGCTGTAAAGCACCATGTTCATGACACACCGTCACTGCAATCTGCTTGACAATCTGTCATATACACTTGCGGAGATGCAAAAGAGGGAAAAACTCCAGCGTAGTAATTGTTACCGGCAAGTAATTTAGCAATCGTTTAAGGCCATTTCGAGACCATCATAGTTACCAGCCAGCCCTTTTTTGTCGTTTTTGTCAGGGGAAAGGGGGGGGGGCTTACTCCCTATGCTGCACACAACCTTTCTGCACTTCCTGTCTCTAACGAGACACAAAAAACAAAAAAACTCATACTGCAGGAACAGTCAGGGGTGCAAACACATGTATGGTCAAAAAAGAGAGAGGTAATCGAAGCCCTCGTCCCGCGGCAAATATCCAGATACTACATTGCCACCATCCCCAACCCACCCCTATAGGCACAGAGTCAAATGAAATTTAGAAAAACTATCTTGCACTTCTTCTTGCTTTACTGATACTTCCTGAAAACAATTTCACCTGATGATTTGAATAGCTCTTTTTGTAAAGAATTAATAATTCTAGGATGATTGGGGTAATTGTGTAGGGTAGGCCTAGTGCATCTGCATAGAAACTAATAAACAAAATACAAATATAAATACAATAAAACACAAATACACGAGAAATAAAGCAGTACTTTATGTTTTTCAGGTAAATACAGTTTATCTTTTGACAAAACGTGATTTTTCTCTTTCTCTTTTGTTGTTTGATTAACTTTGGTGACACAAACAGCTGCAGGTATATTGGGTGCTGTCCCTTTAAGACGAATGCACGTATCTAATACCGGTAATGACACGCATCCGTTTTATTTTGACTGCGTTTACGGGGAAACTCGTTGAGACGGACACTGGATTATTTTTTCGTGCACATGTCTGTTCAAACACAAATAGATAAGAAACAAGAAAGAAAAGGGAATTCGGTGTTCACGAACTTCACGTGCTGTCTGCGACTGAGTGGCTCTGTGCGCCGACAGACCATCTACATTTGGATGTTAAACATAATATATATAACCTGATACAGCAAAGACAACGTCGGCAGTATTGACGGCAAAATAGGCTACAGAATATTTCGTTCTGTAGGCCTATTGACAGGGGCAATATTTGAAAATCGATAATTAGGCCTATTTTTTAAATTACAATTATATATGCATTTGTCAAAACCGAGAGACTTTCAATCATCAAAATGTAATTTATTAATATGTATTTGCGCCTTCTATTTTGTCTGAAAACTTCCAACACTCTTGCGTGTCGCGTGAAAAATAGGCGTCGGTTGCGGCTCTATTTCTAGCACGCGGTTTCGGCGCGGCTCGAGAAGTGTGTGTGTCACGCAGGCATTGTGCTCTAACACAAGCTCTAACCAGTTAACATGAGAGCCGACATAAAAACGGACACTCCACGCCACGCAGAGAGAAATGTGATGCAGTGGCAGATCCAGAGTGAGACAGAAACACTAGTGGTTCACGCTTGCGCACATACTGCTGGTTTGGCGCACAGTGTTCTGATTCGCTTATTTCCTATTTACTTGTTGGTGGACGCAATCCAGAATTACTGCTGGTTAAATTATAATCAGACCCTCTCAAACCCCTCCTCCCCCCTCCTTCGTCTTCGGATCTGCACGATTCACACAAGTCACCCAAACTGACGTGAAAAAAGCGGGAGGCGCCGAAAAGCGCGCTGTTTGCACCCCTGAACAGTATAATGGAAAATTGAGTTTGAAACAGATTTTTTGAAGTTGCGGGATATTTTGAAACCGGTAACCAGCCCATGCCAAAACCTGGGTGTTATTTGATAGCAGTGATTCATTTGAAAGCCACATTTCTAGTATTTGTAAAACGGCATTTCTCCATCTTGCAAAAAAGTTACAGAACAGTTAGTTCATGCGTTCATGACCTCAAGGCTAGATTACTGTAATGCTCTACTGGGTGGTTGCCCTGCACGCTGCTTAAACTCCAGCTGGTCCAAAAGGCAGCAGCTCGAGTTCTTACAGGAAGTATGACCATATTAGCCTGTTTCTGTCAAAACTGCATTGGCTTCCTATTTAACATCGCATATATTTTAAAATCTCGCCGTTTACTAATAAAACACTAAATAGTTTAGCTCCGCAGTACTTGAGTGAGCTCTAAGACATAGTCCTTCACATCTTTTGCGATCTCAAAATTCTGGCCAGTTGATAATACCTATAATATCAAAATCAACTGCAGGCAGTAGATCCTTTTCCTATTTAGCACCAAAACTCTAAAAAAGTGCAGACCTGCCAACCTTGAAAGAATTTTTTGGGGGGGGGTACATGCATTATGTTGCATTGCATATAATGTGTGCTGGTCAACTAGTAAATAGTGCACAAGTAAATACCTGCTGCTGTCAATGTCATTAATGTTAATCAAAACAAAAAAGCTTTAATAAAGATTAATCTACATTTAATTTATACAGTGAACACTCATGTCATTTTACATTTAGGCCTAATTACTTTATAATTTACTTTATACTAATTACATTTCTGTACCTGAATATTACGGTTCATTAAGGAGCACTGTCCCTATCAAATAAAAATAATAGTTGAACTATGTGAGTATGAACTAGGAGTATTGAAATAATGAGTATGAACTTTAAAGAGATCATTGAAATACCTCGTGCTCCTTTTCCTGCAGGACCAGGACAATGTCTCCAGGTTCTAATCCAGGTGCCTGGTCAGCCTCACCGCCGAAGGTGATCTTCTGTCCGTGCTTCATACCTTTATCCACATGCACCTCCAGAATCTTCACTTCTTTAATCACCTTCTTCCCCTCACACTTTTTGCAGCGGTCTTTCTCACTGATCACCTCACCTGGATCATAAAGAAACCATGAGCAAACCTTCCATCCACATAAGGGCTGCACAATGTATCGAAATATTGCAAATGTATATATCGCAATATGCATATCGCAACGGCTTGCAATAACTAGGGTCATGAACAAAAGACAAAGAGAAAAATCACTCACTGCTCTTGGCTGAATAACTTTTGTAGCTTTAATAAGAATCTATATCTATATATAATTCATACAGTGAAAACTAAATAAAATAGAGTGTAATCAGTCGGACGCACAGTGACAGTACTCATTCAGTAAATGCACAGCTAAACAGATGTGTTTTGAGTCAGGTTATTATTCAGTTTCTGTTGTTAAATAAACCTAATGTAGGCCTACCTGAAACCCTAAACCTCGTGGTTTACACTGATGTTAAAATAACACTTCTTATACTACAGTAAAACACTGCTGTTCATTTTCAGAAATTGTAGGGATGTTTTCTTGTCACAAAAAGAATGTTAAACGCATATGTAGGTTATATAATTTGAAATATATTTTAAAGATAAGTTCAGTTCATTTTACACACTTTAAGCATTATCGTATCGCATTTCGCATTATTTAATGAGCATTATCGCATTTTTCTTCAATATCGTGCAGCCCTAGTTCACATGAAAATGCTGGCTGAGAATCACAACTTGGTAATACTACTGGTCAGAGTGGATTCAGAGTCCAGTCCCTTACCTTCACCATTACAGTCAGTGCACACTGACTGCATCTGTTGCACCATGCCAGGAGCCAGCTGTCTGATCATTATGCGCATACCACGCCCCCTGCAGGCTGTGCACTTCTGGACCGCACCAGACTTCCCACCTTGACTGAGGAGACAAAAAACAGCCTCAGTTTCATGACCACTTCAACACATGAATTAAGTAAAGGGAATGATTCAAACTCTTTAAAAGCCTTTGTGGTCTTTACACCTCAGACTGATTTAAAAATCCAGTAACTCATGAGACGCATAAAACATAGGTATTTATTGAAGTGACTGGGTGTGGTGGGACAAAGAGAAACTGAGACACTCATCATTACAAATCTTTTTCTCTCTAATTGTCATGAAAACACCCATAAAGTTAAAATCTTACTCACCCATTACAAGTGCTACAAAGAACATTCTTGCTCAGCTGTAATTTGGTTGTTTTTCCATTGTACAAGTCTTCAAGTGACACCCTATGGGGAAAAAAATGGTGAGAAAGCTCTTCCAGAATCCAGAATATTACAAGAGCAGCCTAAAAACTGATATTGGAAATCCCCCAAAAAACCTTATGGACATGTTAAACCCCTTAAGCCCTGAAGGCATTTTTAGAGTTGTTTTTTTCTGAGTGACATACACAAAAGTAAAGACTCATAACTCCAAAACTATAGCAAAGAGAGTTTTAAATTATTAGAAAATCTAAATGTATATTACATTTGGACATGCTCATGCTGAGAAACTGCTGATAAAATACAAAAAAAGATGTACTATAATTGTACATATCTTTCTTATTTGACATGCAATAAATCAGGAAAGAAATAATGTAGGAGGAAAATTCTGTTTTTTTCCTACATGTGAGCTGCATCTGGATCAAATGTTATGGTGATAGCATAAAGTAATCAAAAGTTACAGCATTTGGTACCAAGGTACTGGTGGTAGCCTTTTTGTGTAGTCCTTGACGCCTCCTAATAGGCATTTTTTAAATTCTTCACATGAAGAACAGGGCTCAACATTAACGCTTGGGGAACGCTAGTCTGGCTATCATCAGACCAAGCTCAATCTATTAGTCTGGGAAGTCTGCTCTGTATTTTCTACTGCACAAGAGGCGTGATCAACGGGCATAGTTCAAATGACTCTGTACGCAATTGGATAGTCCTTCAACCAATCAGACCAACGATCCAGGTGACGTACTTTGCAGCGAAAACTCCAGGTGAATAAGCCAGTTTGTGATTTGTCGACGCAGATTTGTAACGGAAGCAGGATAGAAGAACGTACAGGTTTCCAGTCAGCAGTTTCAGCAGATCGGGCTGGGTTTACCCAGTCCAGGGGAATGTTTCATAAAGTTATGAGCGAAAACGTGACAAATACAGCATCAGTTTATTATTTACATAAGGGTCTTGCGGGCTTCACGTACAAAAACTCACTCAAGTTTAGTGCTATAGCTATCGTTATGTTTTAGTAATCGAGTATTCTACTGATTATTCCATCGATTAATCGGATAAATTTTGGTAATAGATCCAAGTAAACAACAGCCTTTAAAATGACTTAAATACAAACAGTTAACACTTTACAATATGGTTCATTAATTAGCATTTGTTAACTACCTTAGTTAACGTACTAAGAATGAACAATACTTCCACAGCATTTATTAATCTTAGTTAATATTAATTTCAACATTTACTAATACATTATTTAAAATCAAAGGTTGTATTTGTTAACATTAATGTACTGTGAACTAACATGAACAAATAATGAAACTAACATTAACAAAGATGAATAAATACAGTTACAAATATATTGTTCATTGTTAGTTCATGTTGTTTAATACATTAACTAATGAAACTTATTGTAAACTGTTACCTAAATATATAATAAGCAAGAATTATTTGTTCAAATTAAGTATCAAAGTAATCATATGGGTTTACTGAACAACGCTGTTAAAATACATCATGTAAAATAATATAACAATACATTACGTAAAAACAAATATCCTTAGAGAGCGCCAACAGCCTGGTTACACTAAAGCATGATCAAATCCTTGTTTAATACTGGCCAAACAAAATTTAATTCAAATGTCAACTTAAACTTTAATATTCACTTCTGTACGATAGAAATGCAACAGCTGCTTTAATTTCTTGAACAAGAACATGTGCACGTCAAAACATGCAAGTTGAGTTTCTTAGCTTTAAAATTATACCTCTTTTGTGTCATTCCATTCAGTGGTTGCTTAGTAATTTGATTATTAGATTTTTTTCACAGGGGGTGTTCGGATTTAAGGGGTTAAAGCTTCTTAACTATACATGTGCTTGGCCACAGTGAGAGGAGGAAACCGAAAAGAGGTCAATATGACCAATCAAGGACCGAGGAGAGCAGCATTTTACCCAGATCTCTAAAAAGTGGAAGCCTTGTGATTTCACTTACTTCAGGGGGTGGACCATATCTTCTCCTCTCCGCCGCCCTCCGTTCCTGCTCCGACCCTGTCCACCCATGAAGCCAAACAAACCACCGCCAAAAATATGGGAAAATATGTCATCCATCCCACTTCCTCCACAGCCACCTTCTCGCAGACCCTGTTCCCCATAACGGTCGTACAATTCCTTCTTCTCTGGGGTAGTCAGTACTTCATATGCAAAGCTGATCTCTTTGAACTGAAAAGAAAAAAAGATGAAATCTTTGAATAAAGGCATTATTAGTTTACTTTACCCATTTAAAGTTTATTCACCAAAAGCTTACTCAACCCATCCAAACCCAAAAGACATTCATCTTCAAAACAAGACATTTGAAATGAAACCTGAGATATGTGGCCCTCCATTGAAAGTCCATTCTACCAAAACTTTGATGCTCCAAAAACGTTATAATGACATTGTAAAAAATAAAAAGATATTCTCATTTTTCAATCAAGCACGTTTGAGCGTCTGTTTACAGTTTTTCCATGTGCTTTTAGTATGTGCACTGATCAACGTATCGATGTAAACTAATTTACATCAGTTCATCATATAAAGCTATAATGTCTCTTCAAAAGACACTCAGGTTTCAACTTCCATTTGTTTTTCAAAGATCAATATTTAAATAATACATTTTAACTAAAAACAAGATTTACCAGTGCTTTAGATTTCTGCATGTCGTCTTATATGAATGTGCACTATATCTGAATAAAAGTCATTAATAATTTCATCATGCAAGTATTCTCACCTTGTCTCCAGCATTTGGATTTTTGTCAGGGTGATATTCCTTTGCTAATTTCCGATAAGCCTGAAATATATTGGAAATATAAGGTTAGTTTCACTTCAGAAAGCATCAACGAAACAACATGCCGCATTTAAACAATACTCTTAACAAAAGGAACATGTGTAAAAGTAGAACGAGTTACTCCTGCCTGAATATCCTAGCATATAACATCCTAGCATATAACGTAAGCTCACAAGATTTTAGCATGTGATTAGAGAACGACTCCTACGGAGTTTCAGTTTGTGCGTCACGTTTACATGAAGCCGCTTGGCCTTGAACAGCGCAAATTAATATTTTAATCCAAACACAACATAAGTTAGTGATCTGAAACTACTGACGCTCGTCATTGAACAGATAATTAACTTCAAGTCTGTTTATCGACCCTGTATGGTTTGCGCCAGTGCAGAAATCCCTCTTCTCCAAAAAGATAACATGACTAATTGTAATTGACATCGAATATAAAATAACCGCAGGACCATCATTGGCAATTAGTTGTACATGTGACCTCTTTAGCATTATGACACACATGAAAAGGGAAAAGCCCAGAGTCAAGGCCTACACACCGGCCACACTGTGATCTGATGCTAACTGTGTTTTCAGCCGCTACATGACGATATAACGTTACATAATGACTGCGCTTAATGTTCAAGTCCACGGCTAAGTTCAAACATAAACAGGTAAACGGACATATAAAGACACCGCAGACTGGCTTGATTAAAACCCACAGCACCACTCCATCTCGTCGGTTTTGTCCGATGATCTGGTAACTATAGACACTAGGCCAAACTCACGACGAGCTTTAGCTCAGTGCTAATCTCTCTCTCTTCCTGATTCACACACAAAACTTCACACTCTGAAACAGCGCGAACGAGCGCCGAAATTAAAGACAAAACACATAAATCCGTACCTTTTTCAGTTCGTTCTCGGAGGCCGAGGGGGATACCCCGAGAATATCGTATAGTTTGGTATCGGCGACGTTGGACATGGCTTTGCTGAGTGAAGGACTGTCTGCGGGAAGCGGAGAGATGGAGAGAGACACCGGCCGGAAGCGTCAACTTTAACCTCTCCACACGCGCCTCCTCTCACAGTCACAGCACTAGCACATGTCATCATGATACAACAACGATAACTATTACACACTCCTTCATATTAACATTTAGAAACTGTCATTTACCGAATATTGTTTAAGAAATTCAATAAAATAATTTTATATATATCCAATCCAGCTAAAACCACTGCGTGTTTATTACACTGGACTGGTCCATGTTGTCCAAATATGATGCTGCTTGTGTGAAAATTCTGAAATGTAAATCGATTCGGGACATGATGTATGGTTTTGTTTATTAATGGTCGTGGCTTCCATATAATATATTTTTTATTTATTTAAATAATTGATTATTATTATTATTATTATTATTATGTTTATTATATATATAAATAAAACTTAATATAAATCTTAATACAATGCAATAAAAATACCACTAAGAAAAATAGTAAATAGCTATTGCTAAGTACAAAACAAATTATGACTTAAAGGGATACTCCACTTTTTTTGGAAATAGGCTCATTTTACAACTCCCCCAGAGTTAAACAGTTGAGTTTTACCGTTTTCGAATCCATTCAGCCGAGTTTCTGATATTTAGAAGAATATCAGTAACCAGACAGTTTCTGGTCTCATTGACTTCCATAGTATATTTTTTTTCCTACTATGGAAGTCAATGAGACCAGAAACTGGCTGAAATTGTCTCTAAATATCAGAAACTCGGCTGAATGGATTCGAAAACGGCAAAACTCAACTGTTTAACTCTAGGGGGGGGTGTTGTAAAATGAGCCTATTTCCAAAAAAAGTGGAGTATCCCTTTAACAAAAACACATTTCAAAAATAAAAAAAAATGAGAACATGATAAATAAACTTTATTTAACACATATCTTCTAATATTATATCATTTTCCTATTGTATATTATTTTCACTGTATGTTTTGTGATGTGTGTGCTTTCTAGAATGGATATTTACTATCCCTAATTTTGCATTTTAGGCTCATTTGAGAATAAATTACCTACATTTACTTTCAGCCCCCTCTGTTGGTACAAAATAATCCCTACACGATTGCTCTTGTAACCTGCAGGCTATGCAGCGAATTTGTGTTGTGTTTTTATCTTGCTATAAAAATTCAAGGGGCAGCTGGGGACAGTGCACGCGCACACACACGCTTCTCAACGTCTCGTCTTGCCTGAAGAGGAGCCCATGCAGATCAGGAGATTGACTGTCAGATCTCGTCATCGTGACATCGATCAGACATCGTGATCCTCTCCTAGAACGAGCGCGACCATATCCAGCACGTCAGGCGAGTGCTCCAATGACTGCTTGAGAATCGCTTATTCGCCAGGGTGGTAAAGTGCGAGTTTTATGCATGGTTGGTTCCGTTCCTGGGATTTATTCTTTCACCTGAGGGTATCCGAATGTATCCCGCCAAATTAAAATCGCTTGCTGATTGGCCCACCCCAGATAGTCGTAGAGCGGTCCAGCGATTTCTGGTGTTCACCAATTTTTTACAGCCGATTAATTCAGAATTTTACCAATTTGTTCACCAATTTTTTACAGCCGATTAATTCAGAATTTTAGCCAGGTCGCCCTTCCTCTGACTGATCTCACCTCCACTTGAAAGCGTTTCTGTTGGTCGCCGCGGGCTCAGGCTGCGTTTACAAGCCTAAAGAGTCACTTTGATTCGGCTCCCATCCTTGCTACTTCCGATCAGTCTCGTCAGTTCGTTGTGGAGATGGATGCGTCACCTTCAGACAACAGAATACATCCCTATGCCTTCTTTTCTGATTATTTAAACCCCTTCGGAACGGAATTACGACATCGGGAATAGGGAGTTACTGGCTGTTAAAGGAGAACTCCGGTCAATTTTAACATTGAGCTCATTTTTTTGTACATTTGGAGTGCTGTCAATACAGAGAACAACGACAAAAATCGGTGTTGCCTACACCGAGTTATTCTATTTTTAAAATTTGCACCCTGTTGACTTCAATGGGGCAAGTACTAAACCTGCTTTTAGCCTCTTAACATCCTTGATGTGTCATTACAAGTGCACAGAAAATGTGAGTGATTCCTTCTGAGTGAACACGAGTGAGTCTGACTGCAGTAGATGTGAAAGAAATGTATAAAAATGATGTTATTTAAGCCAGCGCAAATACCTTTGTTTACATCCTGTTTTTCGGTTGAAGTCCAAAGTAGTCGATTGCCGAGTTCACGCGCTTGATCATAGGTATTAAACCTATGCGTGTGAACTCTGCAATCGACTACTTTGGACTTCAACCGAAAAACAGGATGTAAACAAAGGTATTTGCGCTGGCTTAAATAACATCATTTTTATACATTTCTTTCACATCTACTGCAGTCAGATTCACTCGTGTTCACTCTGAAGGAATCACTCACATTTTCTGTGCACTTGTAATGACACATCAAGGATGTTAAGAGGCTAAAAGCAGGTTTAGTACTTGCCCCATTGAAGTCAACAGGGTGCAAATTTTAAAAATAGAATAACTCGGTGTAGGCAACACCGATTTTTGTCGTTGTTCTCTGTATTGACAGCACTCCAAATGTACAAAAAAATGAGCTCAATGTTAAAATTGACCGGAGTTCTCCTTTAAGTTGGCTCTGGAGAAGTGGCACCACTGGTTAGAGGGCGCTGAGGTCCCTTTTCTAGATTGGACCGATCATAAAAACTTCGAACTTACATCTGCACCGCCAAACGGCTAAATTCACGTCAGGCTCACTGGTCACTGCTTTTCGTCGTTTCAGGTTTAACATCTCCTATTGCCCGGGGTCCAAGTATGGCAAGCCTGATGCGTTTTCGTGGATCTTTGAGGCTGAGGCTAGATCCACCCTCCCTGTGACCATTCTGCCTTCTGATAGGGTGGTGGCAGTTGTCACTTGGTGGGTGGAATCAAGAGTCCGTGTCGCACTGCAAAATGTCACGGTTCCCCTGGGGTGCCCTGAGAGCCTGTTGTTTGTGACCGAATTGGTCCAAACTAGCGTCCTTCAGTTGGTCCACTCGTCAAATGCGAGTCTATCCTCAGTGTATTACCCACAAACTAATGGTCAGGCAGAGCATGCTAACCAGGATCTGGAGAGGGTTTTGCGCTGTGTGGCATCTGTGGAACTGTCATCTTGGAGTTCCAGAATAACCATGGTCAAATATGCACATAACTCCCTCCTTGTCTGTTCGACAGGTTTGTCTCCCTTCCAGTGCTGTTTAGGCTACCAGCCATCGTTATTCCCCTCCCAAGAATCCAACGCCTTTGTTCCATCTCCAACTGGAGATGTTGCCGTATGTGGAGAATCACCAGAGAAGCCCTCACTCGGACTGGTAACAGGAACAAGGTGTCAGCTAACCGCCACCTTGCTAAACCCCCACTTTACGTATATGGTCAGAAGTTCCTGTTATCTGCCCAGGACATCCCTCTCAAACTTCCCTCAAGTAAACTGGGACCTAAATTTATTGGACTATTTTTCCATTACTAAGGTGCTCAGTCCAGTATCAGTTCGACTCAAATTAACCCCCCAGTTTAAGAATATCCACCAGATTGCCATGACTCCCCAGACAGCAACATAAGCCGCTTTCCGACCAAGTAGTTACAGGAACTTAGTTCTAGGAACTGTCCACTTCTAAACAGTTCTAGGAACTACTCTCCCCCAAACTCGGTGTTTGCGTTCGCACTGGCCAAGTGGCCATAGGAACTGGTAGGAGGGGTAAGGGAGTGACGCAAGCACGGTGACTTTTATTTTGACGGCGCGACGGACCTTTATTTTGGCGGCGCTGAGAACGCCAGAGCAAACAATGCTCGCATTCTCTGTGTTTATTAGTTAGCGATCTGTCTAACAGTACTGTTTAATATCTTATCAGATAGAACTGTTATAGAAAGTAGACAGTATATGAAAAAAGGTTATTAGCCTATGCCGTGTGGTTGATGTCCAGTGTTGCTAGCTGGGCAGATAAACATAATCATGTTTGGCTTGGTCCCATCAAAGTTGCGTTGGATTTTCTCTTCAGCATAAAGGTTTAACTTAGAGACCCATCTATCACTGTTTTCCATGTTTAAACTTTGTATAGTTAGTTTATGGAGTAAATATATAGGCTATAATCTGTGTGTTTACATTATAGCTGTTTTAAAAATGGCGGGTGCTGGTGTTCCGCGTGCGTTCGGTGAATCAGCGTACACTAACGTCACGGGTAGTTCCTATAGTGCTGGTTTAGACCCTACTCTGAAGTAGGACCCAAATGGAGTTCCTAGAACTAAAATCGTTCCTAGTTCCTGCGGTGCGAACACGCCGACATCCGGGTACTTTAGCCAATAGTTCTAGGAACTGTGAAAAGGTTCCTCCGGTCGGAAAGCGGCTATTGTGTCGGCCCAGATCCGGCCCGCATCCGGTACACATTGATTCCACACGGCCCGGATGGGGGCTGGATCTGGGCCGACACTATGTTGCTGTCTGGGTCTAAAATCAAACCCGTCATTCTTTCTCCCCTTCATTCATCCCCAGACCTCTGCCCCTCCTCCTCCTCATAGACTCATCGAGGGATCGCCGGCTTATACGGTGCATTGGCTCCTTGATGTGAGACGAAGGAGTAGAGGTCATCAGTACCAATCAGCGCTAACTTTGCAGCGCGGGTGTGTGCGGGTCACAAGCTGATTGCCCTCACCTGTCGCTTGTTCTCTTTTCCCTTATATTCTCTGATGTGTCTTCCCCTTGTTTTCAGTAGATCATTCGTGCTTTGTCTCACGTGTTCTTGGAACTGTTCTGTGTGTTATTTGTGTCTTAGTGTTTGCTGCTGTGCCCATGACGCTTAGACGAGGAATGACACAGCTGGTCGTTCTCATCTCGTTCCCCGCCCCGTTGGGCAGCCGCTGCATCGTGGGTGGTCTCCTGTCGGGATGCTGTTACAACCACGCCTTGTGTCGGAAAGCTGCAACGGCCAGGTGTCGGATGGCTGGTTGTATACAGTTACTGTACCCTGAGTTGTAACGTGAATTTGTTTTGCCGACAGGCCCGGGAAAAGATGGAATAAGTTGAGTACAACGTAGGTAATCATTAAAGTCCGCGTGAACCGGAAGTTGCAAACGACCTTTCTCCAGTGTTGGGATGTATTTCCCAGTGAAAAGGAATACTGAACAGAGGGCAGGGTTTTACTTAGCGCTCCTCCTCTCCATCTCTCGCTCATAGCAGACTAACGGTTTGAGGGGAGTGGTTAAGCGTTTCCCAACCCAAGCCGTCAAACCTACATCATCAGAGAATGAACGCCATTCCAGACCGGAAGTAACTTTTCAGACTTTGATTAAAGATTACGACGGCAAACAATTTTTTTCTGTGTATTAACTTGCACGGATTAATTTTTCACCACAAGACTAGTAATATGCGCTAACAAAGTAAATAGGGTCAATTTTGATTTCAGTTGGACTTTAAGTCCAAGTGGATTTATTATGACAGCTGTCTCTGCACACATGCTCCAAATAAAGTTCAAAATAAACAAAACAAATCATCAAAAATACTCAAAATATACTGTACAAAACATAAATAAAACATGCTGAAAGCAGCAAACAAGGCATAAGATCTAGCCTCAAGGAACAAGCCTCTGACAATGACAACTCACAGCATTTTGGCTGCACAAGCTCTGGCCTTTGGCCCGACTGTGGCTCAACTAGCCTCACTGGTTTATGCAATCTTCCTGCAAAACACTAATGGATCATACCATCAGTAGGGGTCGATTAACACCCATGACAACGAATACACATTTAGTTCAATATCAGTGCTATCACATTTGAACAGATAAACATGATCACAAATAATATCATTGATCAAAGGTAAACAATACACTCTTCAAATAAGACCATTACCATTTCAGAGCATTCCTATCCTTCTCTGTCCTAGTACATGGTATAACCACTAATAAGCCGGTAAATTCAGGAGCTTTACTGGCCACTCCCTACCAAACTGGTCTACAGGTAAGATAGGCAACTAGGTAATGTCTTAACCAATAAACATATATGCAAAATAAAATAAATATAAATAAAAATAAATATCTTGTACTCTGCCACAAAACACAGTTTGAACACTAAACATTGGCATTGTCCATACACATATGAAATCATAACATAATAAACAATAAATCAATGTACACAATAATACTGATGTTCACATGATAACCCACGTTCATCATTACATCTCCAAAGCCTGTGTGTCCGCTAGTGGCTGTACGGAGAGCTGGAGTTCCCATATATTCCGTTATATCTGTTCACGTGTGTGTCACTTCACTTTGGAGGTTGTTTTCCCCCAAAGTATTCTAAAAAACTCTGTTTCATGTATCCTCTCTGCATTGAGTCCTCTGTTCACCCTGAAATAAAGAAGGAAAGAAAAATGTCTCCTTCAATATTTAAAATGTAGGCCTATTATATTCTAATATGTTTTTTAATTCAGTTTAAACAGTAAAACATTATTAACAGTAAACCACTACTTGGCTTTTCATAGACAGTGGGGGGAAGTAGTCAAGTATTTCTTAAAGGTACAATATGCAATAATTGTTTTGCCGTTAAGATGACTGTCATGATGATTATTATGAACTGAAGACATGTGTTCCGAGTCATCCATCCCCCACTGCAGGCTGTCCTACCCTTAACCGTGTCCAAACCTCACACAATACGTTTACAGCGACGAGACAATCACAGCTAATCAGGACATAGGCCTATTTGATATTTTATATAGGCCTACATCGCAGTTAATCTAGGAATGAAATGTAATTTACCCTAAATCACCACGTGATGGCAGCAAATGACCGTAGCAGACAAACACCGAAGTGATTTATTGGTTTGTGTGGTTATATGAATCCATCCAAATATAAGCTCTCTTTAGGAGCCAGTCGAGCCACTGCCGAATTTTAAAGCAGATTTGATTGACCAGTGCTGGATGTACAAGAACCAGACTAGACAACTAAACCCCATGGAGATAGCATAGCCAACGTAAGCCATAAGCACACACCTCTTGCTTCTCATTGTTTTAAATATTCTTTGCTGTATATCAATAATGTGAATAAAATAATGTTGCTTGCTGGGTATATTTGGGTGGACAAAGGAATACAAAAACGTTATCTGTCAATATGGTTACGGAGTTAATCGAGGCTAGTGATTCAGAGAAGAGATTTGACCCTTCATAAGCTGCCCCCCTTGGTGTTGAAAAGCTTTACAGAACTTCAAATAAACGATTAGACCGGACATTTTTCATATGTAATGAAACGTGGCTGGATTTTTCAGGCTGGGATGTAATGTGAAATGAAGCATTTTTAAAAAACGGCAAATCACTTAAAAAAACAGTTCAATATTATGAATGATTTTTCTGTGTTCAATCTTTTTTAATTTTTGTATTCATGTTCCACCATGGTAGTCTAATCTTTAATCAAAATAACTTTCCCTCCCCCTTGCTGCAACATCTCTACTCTTCTCTGATGACGTGTTTACTGGCGTGAAGGCGGGATAACCTGCAATAGAAAACTACGATCGAACTATCTAATTAATTCCGATGAAAAGACTATCTACTAAAAGACTATCATGCTGACTTTAATGTGCACCTTGTTTAACTCTAATTCTTTTAAATAACATTTTAAAAGTTGCTATCAACATCTTGCTGTACATTTTCCTGCTGTTTATTTTCACTGCAAGTGTAACAGCGCAACCTAGCTGATCACAGACATTGCGAAGCCAGTGTGATATCGCCTAAATATATCTGAAGTTTACTGTCAAATATTCAAAGAGTAGTAGGCCTATGGCGCTAAGACTCTGTTAAAGGACAAGTTCGGTATTTTACACTTAAAGCCCTGTTTACAGATCGTTTCTGATGAAATAGAACGGTTGAGATAAAAATGTGGACACATGCTGCTGTCCCGAGAATTTTAGGTTTATTTCGCTTTCCCCCCCACCTACACAATGGCAGCCTATGGGCACTGGAACAATCCTTCATAAAACGCATTAAACTTTCGTTTACAAAGACGTGAAACTCACCGAGTGGTCAGGGGTGTTCACTGATATGCTCACAAAAAAATCGCTGAAAAAGATGCTTTCCAACAGGTGTTTTACCATTCGTTGTAAAACTGTGGACCTATTTTTCCAAACGTCTCACACCCGTAGATTCTTCCGTTGAGAGCTTGAATAATAGACACTCCAGCCCAGTTGGTGGCGATAATGCACCTTTGCCAATTACAAGCAAACCACTGGCATTTCATTGAATACACAGAAGAAGCAGAAGAAGAAGCGGCGGAGTAATACCGTACCGCACACAGCCCATCCAATTCAAGTCAATGGAGGAGACAAAAACTACGATAAAACCTGTTGGAAAGCATCTTTTGCAGCGATTTTTGTGTGAGCATATCAGTGAACACCCCTGACCACTCGGTGAGTTTCACGTCTTTGTAATCGAAAGTTTAATGCGTTTTAGGAAGGATTGTTCCAGTGCCCATAGGCTGCCATTGTGTAGGTGGGGGGGAGAAGCGAAATAAACCTAAAATTCTCGGGACAGCAGCATGTGTCCACATTTTTATCTCAACCGTTCTATTTCATCAGAAACGATCTGTAAACAGGGCTTTAAGTGTAAAATACCGAACTTGTCCTTTAACAATGCCAAGGTCAGGCCTTGAAGTACATGGCCAAATGTGAGCGGTTTCAAAGCGTATTGAGACTGACTTGATTTTGTCATTTATGGTGTAGTGGAAGCTTCTGTCACGATTCCTATTTGCATTGTAAAAGCAATGTCTCTGATTGGTGGATCGGTCTTCAGGATTATACTTTAGAAAATCAGTGATTGAAGGAATAGTTCACCCAAAATGAAGGAATGAATAAATAAATAATATTTACTCACTTTCATGTTGTTCCAAGCCAAGCACCATAAAGTATCATGAAATGGTCATTGTGCACTATATTCCTAGCCATGGTTGGTGTGCAGAAGGGTGCTGACCACTGTGAACCGATAATTACGAAGACAAACACATTGTTTCTTTGGAAATGAAACCTATTCGCGATACGAATAATTCACAATTAAACCCAGAACTCGAAAACAAATGGGGACACTTTTCATTTTCAATATTCATACTGACTTCAACCTCAGTGACAATCACTCTGGGTGGCCGTGGCCTCGAGGTCTCATGGAGGCTGTGACCTGCACTGCGTCTGTCCTTTTCAAGACGCACGAGGCCTTGAGTGCTCCTGCAGTCTAATTCAACATGACAGATCAGGGAGATGGACACTGGGAGAGGACTAAAGGAAAATAAGTGAACAGAAAATGAAATGAAAGTGAAGATGAAAGGCATGTTCTCAACACGTTCAGTAATGACAATAATAAAATATTATTACTGGTGATCTTGGACTGACTGAAGGATAGTAATGTAGACTCTAAGGGAAATAAGATGAAATCTGCATGCTGGATGATTGATAATTTTTTTTTGTGGTTGCAAAGTTATTGTTGCACGTCATACATCAATCAAAGATACGTTAGGTGGTGTAATTTTATTAAAATGTAACTGCACATCTCTCACATCAACATCTTTACAATTATTCATGTTATGATTAAAATGGAAGCGCAGTATCATTTGATATACAACATATATTGGTTAGAAAATATATTCCTGCTTATTTTGACTTATTTAACAACAAAAAGAATAATTTCTATACAAAAGGTGTAAGCATCATTTACAATTTCCACACTTTATCTGAAGCTTGTAATGGATAGGTCGACCCTCCAAAAATGGTATGTTTACAGGTTAAAGAACATATAACATATGTGCTGTGGTCTTTAATGGCCACTGAGACACAATGATAAGTCCACACGGGGAATTTGCTTCAAACAAAAGCTCAAAAGCAACTCTTAAAAACCAATGGCAAAATGTATAAATCAGGTCAGTGTTTGTGTATGCTGTGGTAATGTTCCTCTTATCCACCGTGCCTAAAACAAACACTGAATCATTTGTCTTCCATGTAAACATTGGTTGTTGTGCTAAGCAGCTATGACCATGCAAAGCAGCTAGCGACAATACCAAGGGCGCAGTTTTGGTTTGAACATTTTTTTTGTTGCAAAATGGCTTTTTTTTGTGGTATCATCCACACATGCAAAGTTGGTTGATACATAAAATAATAGGCTAGTTATCAATTACTTGTAGGATAGGCTATATGATGTATTTTATATTATTTAAGCACCAGGAACCTTATCAGTTTGACAGAATGTTCTAATTAAAAGTGCCATTGGAAGTCAAACTAACTTTACGTAACATTTTCTTTTCTTCTATTGAAATTGTTTATTTCCTACTTCTTAACAGTCCATCAGACTCTTAATGATTTCATCTCTTGGAATATTTGAAGGCCAGGTTCTTCCTATCAGTCATCATTAGAACACATTTTACACATTGATTCTAACTTGACCTAATGAAAATGTTCCGTAGTTCTTGTGATTGTTTAACCGTAGCATTTGTTACAATAACAGGTAAGACCAGTGATGGCTCCTCATTACCATGCTTAGGCCAGTTTTGACTAATTTTTTCTTTTTTTTCTTAATCTATAGCATTTGTTATGAAAGACAGTCGCCTTCATATTTAGAAACTATAGCTACAACATGCCACAGTTGTAATATAAATCTATAGTGATTTTTTTTATTTTATTATAAATACTAAAACAAGTTTTAGAGGAGTTATCACAAGTCGAAATTTACCATAATAAATAGGCCAACAACAAAACGTCATAAATTCTAGTAAAGGTGGTCATGACTCTTGAGTAGCTTAAAAAGCTTTCTAATGTATGTGGCTGTTTTAGATCATGTTTGACTTTCTCCATAGCGTTTTAAAGCAGTAAATTCTCAATAGAATTCAATTAGGTCACACATTTTTTTCGTGATCTCTCTTTTTGTCACTTGATTTGTTGCGTAGCTCCACCCATAGTGCAGTGTCATTGGTCCACACAGCTGCATATTAAACATCAAATGTGGTCTTATCCTGTCTGGTTTAGGCACGGTGTGAACAATATCTATAATGATAACATTATTAGCATCCACACCAACGGACGATAACGTTCTGTTTATTATAAGCACGTGATGCAGTTATGTCATCTGCTGCTTTACATGCTTGAGCTCTTTAAATTTGAGTGGATTTTGATTGGCAGTCAATGCTTTATTGTTCATTAGCAAAAAATATCGTTCCTCTGTGTCATCAACGTTAAAGCTGTGGTGTTGACTTCACTATTCTCGTAGAATTAGGATGCTTATTACAACGTTATCGTTATAGCCCTTGGTGTGAACGGCTCTTAAGGATACAGTAGGGGTTTGTTTTGACCACAAGATGACTTCAGTTCATAATAATGACAGTCATCTTCATTTGAGTTATCCACAGCATCAAATGATGCAAAATGTGAGTTAATGTCAAGCAACAACACAAAACCTACATACTGTTTATCTTCCGTTTTAAATTTACATAGATTAAAATAGCCAGCCACTTGTCTTCTTATCTGTCTGTCCGTGTACAGTCCGTTCTCTCCGTGCTTGTCTATATACGGCACTGGAGCCCGTGCATTAAAAACAGCAATGCAGGACAAAGTCGGTGGTGGCGGTCAGGGTGGTCTCCTTCTCCCTCGCCATCTCAGAAGTCCATAGATATGGAGCGCTGTCCCGGGTCCACCACGGTGGTGGCGTTGGGACGAGCGTTGCCATGGTTACGGATGGTAATGCTCCCGCAGCCGCTTCCGATGCTGCCGGCAGCCCCTCCTACGCTCCCACCCCTCACGTAGATTTCACAGGGGATCTCCTCCATCACGCGGTCCTCGATCACCTGCTCGGCGCAGTCGTGAGTCTGTTTGTAGCCGTAGCAGCTCTTCTTGTAGGTGCCGGTGTTGCTGCTATTGAAGGTCTTCATGGGAGGTGGCTTGGAGAAATCGTTGTGGTAAGAGAGCTCCATTGAGCTGAGCGTGGTGCGACTCTGCTTCATGCTGCCGCCCGAGGAGGCCTGCGTACCACAGTGGTGCTCGTGGATGCATCGGGACATGGTGGAGGAGCGCCGCAGCTTATGGTAGCCGTCCAGCTCATCCGACAGCTCGGCCAGGTCTGTCGACAGCTCCTTGTCGCGGAGGGAGAACAGCTCATAGTTGGGGGGATCGAAGACTTCTTGGAAGCCGCCTTTGTTGAAGACCGCCGGCCGACGGGCCACTACCTTCTTACGGGGTTGCTTCATTTGCACCAGGATGGAGATGATGAGCAAGACCAGAACCACACCAGCGGAGATGCCGATAACCGTGCCATGCGTCTTGGTGATTTGGTGAAAGAGTCCCTTGGACTTACCCTCTGAGGTGGACATAAAAGAGTTTTTAGTCAAATAAACTTTAAACTATAAAGAGAGATAAAAGAGTCAAGTCAAAATCTATTTAAATAGCACATTTACAAGCAGCGGAAGTTGATTCATATTCAGAATTGTTTTTCTAAATGAAGAAATTGCATTTCACCCAAATTTGCTGCCCAAAGTGAATGTGAGGACAAAGAAAATGCCACAAAATAATTGTCTATTGATAGTTTCAAACAACTGATTGGTCAAAAAGACTCGGTTTAATCGGTTTAAATAGTATAATGAATCAATTACTTTTCAATTTTGTGAAAATGTGCAGTTAAAGACACTACAGCTCAAAAGTTTGGACATTTATTTAGCAAGGATGCATTTATCGCTAAAGATATTTCAAATGTTAAAAGAATATTTTGAATAAATGCTGTTCTTTTGAACTTTCTATTCATCAAAGAATCCTAAATTATATTAAGCAGCACAACTGTTTTAAACATTGACAATGTTTCTTGAGCATCAAATCAGTAGAATGATTTCTGAAGGATAATGTGACACTGAAGACTGGAGCAATGATGCTGAAAATTCAGCTTTCCCATTACAGGAATAATAAATGAAAACATTTCTCAATATTTCTGTTTTACTGTATTTTTTGAACAAATAAATGCAGCCTTGGTCAACATAAGAAAGTTTGATATTTGACAACAAATACATGAAATATTGTTATAAAAATACAATGGTTTTGATTAGAGAAGAACAGCACTTTAAAGGACAAGTTCGGTATTTTACACTTAAAGCCCTGTTTACAGATCGTTTCTGATGAAATAGAACGGTTAAGATTAAATTTTGGACAAATGCTGCTGTCTCGAGAATTTTAGGTTTCTTTCGCTTTCCCCCCCACCAGTAGACTGGTTGTATAGGTGCACTGGAACAGTCCTTTCTAAAACACATTAAACTTTCGTTTACAAAGACGTGAAACTCACCGAGTGGTCAGGGGTGTTCACTGATATGCTCACACAAAAATCGCTGCAAAAGATGCTTTCCAACAGGTGTTTTACCATTCGTTGTAAAACTGTGGACCTATTTTTCCAAACGTCTCACACCCGTACATTCTTCCGTTGAGAGCTTGAATAATAGACACTCCAGCCCAGTTGGTGGCGATGATGCACCTTTGCAAGCAAACCACTGGCATTTCATTGTTTGCGATCCGCCGTAAAAAAAAAAAAAAAACACGAAGAAGAAGAAGAAAACAACCCCTGAACCCCATTTCAGTTTCCGGCGGCGGAGTAATACCGTACCTCACAGCACATCCAATGCAAGTCAATGGAGGAGACAAAAACTACGATAAAACCTGTTGGAAAGCATCTTTTGCAGCGATTTTTGTGTGAGCATATCAGTGGACACCCCTGACCACTCGGTGAGTTTCACGTCTTTGTAAACGAAAGTTTAATGTGTTTTAGGAAGGAGTGTTCGAGTGCACCTATACACCCAGTCTACTGGTGGGGGGGGGGGGGGGGGAAGCGAAAGAAACCTAAAATTCTCGGGACAGCAGCATTTGTCCAAAATTTAATCTTAACCGTTCTATTTCATCAGAAACGATCTGTAAACAGGGCTTTAAGTGTAAAATACCGAACTTGTCCTTTAAATGGAGATTGGTCCCGTTCCAGGCGGTAGGTGACTGAGGGAGCAGGAGCTGGTGTTTGTGCAGTAACTCACCCTTGCAGTGGTTCTCATCCCAGGGGTAGACGCAGTTCTGAACGCCGTTGCACACCAGCGAGTTGTTGATGCACATGTTGCTGTGACAGAAAAAGGTGCTGCTGGAGCAGGGAGCTGAAAAACAGAACAGATAAAGAAGATGAAATCTCTTAAAAAAAAAGGCAACAGCAGCTCTTTATTCTCATAGCAGGGCGTCAGCGGCCGTCTGCAGAAATGTGCGCCTCATGCCTGTGCCACAGGCTGTGTTGCGGGTGTTGAGCACAACACTATAAATCAAATCCAACAGCCATCACAAAGCCCATCTGGCCAAGTTGCCATGAAGCTCTTGACTGAACGAACGCTTAGCATGCTAGTCAGAGCGGAGGGTAACAAAGATTGGAAGGAGAAGGAGGGGGAGATAAGCTTGTAATTGAAGGTGAGTGCTGATCTCTGGGGATGAATCTTTCAGGCTGTGTCTGCAAACCCTGACACTCATCTCCTCATCGCGTCGCTCTCTTCTAGCTGCACAGCCTCATCCCTCGGCCTCCATTTTATGCCAAAAAACCCAACCACTACATTAGTGTCCTCATTGCAACTGCAGTGCTACAGCTTGAGTGGGGAGGGAAAAAATCGTCCAGTTTATGTGACTAAGTGCGTCTGACACAGGATTGAAGAGGTTGCAACTTTCATTTACTGGCAACAGTTCCAGGCTCCCACTAAAAGGCTTCCAAAATTGTAAGACATTTCTTGCCTTCCAACAATGGCGACTACCAAAATCAGTACCAAAATGTTCCTTACAAGATGTACAAAATATATCACGGTTTCCACAAAACATAACACATACTAAGCAGCACAGCTGTTTTCAACATTGATAATAACAATAAATGTTTCTTGAGCATTTACATTTATGCATTTGGCAGATGCTTTTATCCAAAGCGACTTACATTGCATTTCAAGGTACACATTTACATTCTTATCAGTTCTGGCTTTCCCTGGGAAGCGAACACATGACCTTGGCGTTGCAAGCGCCAACGCTCTACTGTTTGAGCTACAGGAAAGCCAGAAAGCATCAAATCAGCATAGAATTATTTCTGAAGGATCATGTGACACTGGAGACTGAAGTAAAGAAGTTTTGCCATCACAGGAATAAATGACATTTTAAAATATATTAAAATAGAAAACAGTTATTTTAGATTGTAATAATATTTCACAATATTACTGTTTTTACTGTGTTTTTGATCAAATAAATGCAGCCTTGGTGAGCATAAGAGACTTCTTTCAAAAACATTAATAAATCTTACTGACCCCATACTTTTGAACTGATAATGTATTTGTGGCACCTGGCCCGGCTCACAAACTCAAATTCGAGCACGTGTCTCTAATTGGTGTGTATTCTGATGGTAATAGGACAAATCTACGGTAGGGCAGAGCTTGTATGATATTTTGAAAAGCGCAGTGGAAATGAAGAAAGTGAAAGTGTTGCTCATTGCCAAGATGGTAGTGAAGGCATTAAATGAACCAACTAATCCAAACAACTTGGCCGTGTCAATCTATTCACAGCGCTGCAAGGCTTTCAACAGTTCTACAAACACTGTGATGAAAATCATTTGCATTTGCCACTGCCACAGCTTTTGCACTGAGCAAGATTAATATTCAGATGGAGTTGACATTGAATGCTGCAATTAATTCCTTTGATTATTCTGGCATTTATTAAAAGTATTACAGACTAGAGGAAAAATATCTGTTTGCTCCATGGTAATTTTCAGTAATTTGCATACAACCTTTAAGCAGCCACCGTCCTGAAAAGCAAAGGGTGAAAAAATGTGATATATCGTCCATACCCACCATCTAATTCATGAAGTAAAGCTTCATTTAGTGTTTTCTTTCTTTTCAGCAACAGCAGATAACTTTCAATTTTCCATCATGACTGACCCATTAGCATGAGAAATGTGCAACACTATACCCCCGTTATTTGATTTCCTACGCAAAGGTTGGGCGAGTAATTGGCTTTTTGAAATTACTTCTTTCTACAGAGATTACTTTAATTAACTTCACACTTTTAAATGGACAATTTTTAAATGACAAAACAGGTTAGAGTCAGTTCCCATGGATCATAGCGAATTTCAGTCTATTACTCGACATCTTTATTCTGACATTTCGAGCAATGTTTCTGATGAACTTACATGCTTGAAAAAAGCTGATTTCCATTTCTGCATGATAAATTCATATTGGATTAAAAGGTGGAATGTCTCTGGATATAGACGTTGAAGACTATGAGTGTTGACAGTTAACAAGATTTCAACCCAGTGCGTGTAGCAGTTAAATAGAGATGTACAGCAGCATTTTCTCATAGTATATTAAGTTTTTATGTTAATGGCATTTAAATCATAATGAAATTTGGCACATTATAATCTGGGGAACTGTCCTGCTCTCTTTGTTTTTCTTGCTGTTTTCATACTGCGGTTAGCAGAAGACTTGCAATCCTGGAAAGGCAGACTCTGCCTAAAGCACATAACAAAATGAAATATAAATGATGTTTCTACCCAGCCTGCTGGCTTTAACTTTTTTTTTTTTGCTAGCTGACGTGGCACAGACTTCTCCACAGGTCAAATCCATCCATACTAACTTTCTAGCACCATGAAAGCCACTGATTTGCCCAGGAAATATGGGAAAAAAATGTATAACTCTCTCAATACAATGGTACAAGTGGCCATTAATAGTCTTCATTAAGTTTTAATGATTTGTATATTGTTAGAAACTCACTTTGTCTATGTCATTCTGTATTAGTAACCAATATTGTATGTCCATCCTGTAGTAAATTTAACTCTTTCCCTGCCAGCGTTTTTGATCATTTTCACAAAAATGTCATGGCCCCCAGAATATTTTGTTGTATGAATATCTGAACATGCAATATATCAAAAGAAAGAACAGACCATCTGCTTTTAAACAAACAAACAAATTTTTTTTTTTTTTTTTATTTTTTTTTTTCAACATTTGAATATGGGTAAGTTTCATAAAAAAGTACAATTTTGAGCAAAAAGCTCAGAAAATCCCGAAAATCGGGATCGGATTCAGAACAATGATCAAAAGTAAATCGAGTTCATCAACACCCCTAATGCTTGCACAGTCCTGGGTTCAACACTTCATTCAGCAACATTAGGCAGTTTTGATTTATATGCTGTTTAATGTTGGTGATGGCATTATTTTTCATATGCATATGATTACATATAATATCGCTTGTTTCTGCAACTTCTTCGCATGTGCAAGGAGATTCAGTACTTCTTCAGAAGATGTGTCATAGCGCCTCCTAGCGTATTACAGTAAAAACACAAAACCCCAGAGAATTCCGTGTTTGGCGGGGGAAAGAGTTAAAGGGATACTTCATCTCTGGGAAGATGAATGTGTATTTAAAATGGGTCATTTAAGTAGAAGAAATGTGAAGACATTTTTGAATTTGGAGCTTTCTAGACTGAGAAAAGCCAGAAAATGTATTTTTGGCTTATGTGGATGAAAGACAACAACTCCCAGAATGCACTTGCTTCGCTGCCTTAGGAGGCCACGCCTACCGGTAAGGGAGCGCAGCTGAAAACAAACAACAAGACTAGCCTACGTGATAAGTTTGCCAGGGATTTAGAGATCGCCCAAAATGTCCGGGATTCAGCTTTTGCGTTTTACAGTCGCCATTCATCATGTTTACTGTGGCGAGCAGGACGAGGCTGACGGCCGCGGGAGAACGGCGCGAGGCCGGTGGCGTCATTACTGAGACGCATCGGTCTCGCATCTCTCACGGAGGAGCGGGAATTTTCTTAGCAAGGGTAAAACGCACATCAACCGATCACTTGTTTAGCGTTCATGTAAACACGACATTCAGATTCACCAATCGGAATGAATTCAGTTAGATTGAAACAAAAGGTGTGCATGTAAACAATGAATGGCGACAGCAGAAAGCAAAAGTCGATTCCCGGACATTTTGAACGATCTCGCCCGCCGGACAAGTCCGGGAAAAGGAGGATGGTAACCCCTACTTACTCAGCTTTCTCCTACTATTCAGCTTTCTACACAGAACAAGAGCCTGTTAGCTTAGCTTCCAAAGAAAGACGGCTGACACTATGTACATTCTGTGAGTGAAATCCCACCTCCTATGGGCGGGCTGAAAACATGCGGAACAACGCCATCTACTGGCTGTAGTCTTTAGCCTCTGGCCAGAAAATCCTCCGATGACGCAAAATGACGATTTTTGCGTCATCGGAGGATTTTTTCCAGACAAAAAATACATAAATCTCTCCTCTCAGGGGGATATGAGGGTGGAAAGCATGGTAATTTGAAAATACTACAGGTTTTCTACTAATACAAAGCTTAATGCTAAATCCTGAAGTATCCCTTTAACATTAAGAACGTTTATACTCACGATCCACAAATGAGGTGAAGAGCATGCGGAAACGGCTGAGTCGGCTGCTCTCATCGGCCCACATGCGCACGACGCCCACGCCAGTATCCAGCATCACGTCATTGGCCACCGTGCTGCAGAACTTGGCTTTCAGGTTCTCAATGGCGCTGCTGCCATCGTACACGGCCACAAAGTTCTTCTTGCACTCGTTTGAGTGCTCCATCTGGTACTCAAGGAAGCGAAGGTATATCTGCAGGGATGAAGCAACCTTTAAGTGCATCAGCTAGATTCTGCAAAATGCTGACTCAAACAGGACAAGAAAGAATACAGCGATTTGCAAAAAAGGAATTTCGAGCAGAATGGAAAATACTGCTGCATTTTAGTCTGACACAGAGTGAACTGACCTGATCTATGGGGACTGCTTGCTTACCAAGAGTAACAAAAAAAGCTCCTGGCTATGTTTTCTTAAAGACACAGGCATAAAAAGAGTTTCTCCTCACAACTCTAATTACTTATCTTTATGCTTTGTAATCATTCACTCTTCTGCCAAGTTCTTCAGGGATGTTTTTTTAGCCCGCTAAGTGTTCCGGTCTGCTTAGTGCAGGTAAGCGTGTAATCCCTGGGCCATCTTAATGCCGTTTTTCTCCCTCAGTCTTATTCCTAGTACTTGCTGATTCGGCTCTACAGCCATTTCTGCATCATTGGACTAATACTTGCTGCTGCTGCATTGCTAATTTGAGCTCTCCTTGAAAAGTTTTCTCAGCAGAAAAAGGGTCGGGAGCCTGATGGCCTCTGCCTCTCGTCAGGTTTAAGGTGCTCATATATCTGCCCGTGGCAGAAGAGCAGGGTCATCTGATTTGATGAAGTAAGGAGGAGCCAAGTGGGTCACCTTGGACTGAGGAAGGGCACGAATGGTCCAGATGCAGTCCAACGCGTCTCCATTTTTTATCTTATCCTCTTCGTCCACCTGACTAGAGCGGATGACTCCGTCTGAACCACTGATCTCAAACTGGCAATCTGCCGCAGGAAAAGGTAGGAATTGGAAGCAAGGAAATACAGTGGAGAGAGAAATTAGGCAAAAAGAAGCATTGACTGCAAATCGGAGGCAAATAGAGTTTTTCTTTGGAGAAAACAGAAATGGAAAGTCTGACAAGAGACACAAGATAGGCAGCATAAGACCAACAGAGAGAGGATGTAAGTCGCAGATAGCCTGCCGCAGAGAATAGAAAGCACTTCAGATGGAATTGAACTGGGGGGTGAAAATATTGAGGGACTTACCTGGAATTGGATTTAACAATCCACCAACGTGCAAATGAAAATCTGGGTCTGAAATGATAAGACAGATATCGCATTACCCAGATTGCACACACTGGAAATCCCATGCTCCAAACGTGCAATAAAATCCAGTTTAAGAGAGCCGGGGGTGCTGCGGTGCAAAGATCTGCCAGTTGATCTAATAGGCAGCATTAAGTGTTTCTCTTATTTGACCTTAAACACACAGAACATCTGAAACTCTTAAATCTACTGCATCGGAAAATAATCTTGCCCAGAATTTTAATGCCTAAAAATCCAGTGAATCAACTTGAAGTATTTGTATTCAAAGTATAAGGATAACAGACAACAGCGACAACAGCAAGCTTGCATTAATGTTTCCTACTCTGAAAACATATTACCCTAAAAAATGTACGTCATTTTTGATTTTATTCAAGCAAAAATTAACATCAATGAATCAACCTAAATTGCACTAAAGGATTAGATGAGGTAGAAATTGCAGGTTTCCACTTTTTACTGTGTATAATAGTGTAAATGTAAATATACTTATCAGAAGTTGGCCACTGAAAATCATTAATTTACATGAGAAGGATGATCACATTTATATCTGAAGGTAATTAATCTGCATGAAATGGGATCTAAATCTCAAAGTGCATCATTTTACTGAATACAAAGTCCTGTTTGTGTGTTTATCACTGCGTGTAGAACAAACATCAAGAACGGCAGACGGATAAACAATTCCGCAGTGTGAAACAGGCAAGAAGAGACGAGCAAGGACTCTTTACAAGGTCCAGAGCATCAAGGCTATCTATTTAAATTCAGAATGCATTTATGAATTTGGTTATCAAGCTCAAATATACAAAACTTCCTGCTTTCACTGTCCGGGTTGGTCAACGTGATTTCACCATGTAAAACATGTTCCTGGATCAACATCAGATTTGAGGGATAGGTTTACAGATAATTTCAAGTTTAGGCTTACAACAAGGGTTAGGGGCTTCTATACCACTCTTATTCACCTATCATTTCCCTCTGATTTCAGGGATAAATTATGGGTAGGTGTAGATTTAGTGGTAGGGATAAGTTTAGGGTTTATTGACAGGAATGTTGTTCCAGGATCAACAAGAGAAGCTTGTTCCAGGAACACGCCTTAATCACAGTGACTGTCAGGGTTACCTGCTATAAAAGTGTATTTGACACGGAATCCTAAGCCTTCGAGCTCCTCGTCACTGATGAATTTGACCCACATGAAGCGGCCCGTGGAGGTGACCACACCTGGACTCTTTGGCCCACAGAAGCGATCAATAATAGGGGAGAAACCAAAGGGACCATCCCTTATCTCAATGTGGTCAAAGCGGCACTCGAAGGACGGCTCGATATAGTACGTTTTGTCAAAGGCCAGCTGAATTCTCTGCCGAGGGAGAGCTGCGGGAGAGAGGGAATCGAGAATGAAAGAGCAATCATTATATTTCGTTATATAAACTGTAGAGTATGTGACACTGTAACCTGTGCAGGAGGAACCCATTGCCTATTCCTGAAAATGAGAAATACAATAATACTACATTGTTCAATTGTAATAATACGCCAGTCAAACACACACACACACACACGGAATATTTATCAAAATGAACAATACAGATGTCACATTCACATTATATCCCATGTCCACATTATGAACAGACAGACTACAATTGAAGATAAACTCTCTTTCATAACCCTGTTGAAAGATCTTGATAGACCATTACATTCCAATGCACATTTCATTTGAATTAATTTTGATTTATTAAGACGAATACAGAAATGTCCACAGTAATCTCAAATTTGTGATGTACAATAAATGCGCAAACATGTAGTACAATGAAACAACCACTATTCACTAACTAAATTTGAATTTAGGTCACCCGCTTGAGGCACAACAACCATAATCATATCAGTCTCTGAAACAAATAACCAATGTCACTGCTGATTTAGGTTTGTTCAGCTGTATTTGCTGCAGCTTGCATTAAAACCACAGACTCTGCACAAAATACAGTCATTTATCAAGAAAAAAAAAAAAAAGTCTTTCTGTTCTGCATTTAAAGGCATATAAATATGCATAGGATTATTACTTAAATAAGTTACTAGGGTGAATTAGGATGATTTTGGCCATTGGTTAACGTGGAAGCTTTATTAAACCTAGACTAAACCATGTACATTTCTTTCTATATCCCATTTGTTAAAATGTTCATACTCTAACTAAGTTATCTTATTTGTTGCTCTGATGTGGCAGTAAGAAGCAGAGGTCAAAAGTGTTCATGCAGCCCTTTTATTTATTCTACAAAATAAATAAAAATAATTCAATAAATAAAATGCTTATTACACTGATCTCACAATAGCCTAATAGCTCATTTAAAATGATGGTTTAAAGATTAAAAAAATACATGACATGCTGTCAGATTGTTTTTGAATATATTTGCTTCGTCGACAGGGGGCGCTCTTGCACTGCTTGAAATGCTGTTATGCCAGGACAAAATTGTGTTATTCACACTTGTATAGTTATACTGAGATGCACTAGCAGATATGATGTTGTTAAGAGAATATAATTAACTGTTGCATATACCATGAAGAGAAGAGAAGAAGTTCCTAGAGGCAAAATATAACACTCCTATATTAGTAAGCATCGTTAACTTGAGGGAGACATCAATCACATTGTCATTAACAGCTCCTGTCAGTCTGACATCTAACAGCTGAAGAATAGCCGGAGAAACTTCTTTCATTTGCTTTTAGGGAGGTTACCTTCTAGGATGTATATACACTCCTTGTTGGGTGGATAGGAGTTAGGATAGTTAGGAGATGTAAACAGCCCTCCATTGATATTCCGGGTCCACTGGCCGCACTGCTCAGCGTTTGATAGAGATTCGCCCGCATTCTCTGTGAGAAAAGATACGGAAAAGGAAAAGGAACTAAAATACAGCTCACTGTCATTAACAGTTGCTTGAATAGTCACTGACCATATAATTAGATACTTGACAAAGAATTTTCATTTTTATTTTAAGCTTACAAAGAACCCTGGGCTTACTGAAAGGTAGCATTTCTTTTGCATTTTTAAAGTTTAAACATTCTACATTTACGGTCCAGTTTACCCACAAACTGCTAAGAAACAGAAAGCAAAATAAGCTGCACAGGAACCCTCTGCAAGCCCAGTGCAAAATATGTGTACAGATAGGACTGTCACAGTTGACAATTCAGATAGGAGTGTGATAATGTGTGAGTAATACCTTTAATTTTCTGCGCCAGGGCAAATCCCTCTTCTATTACAATGAGGAGAACCCAGGCTGGAAACAAGAGCGAGCAAGAGCATGTCAAATGTTAGCAGGCAAAAGTAGGGCATGTGACATCACATTTAGCCACTATTATGTCCTTCATCTGACACTGTGCTCAGATCAGCCGTATACAACACTGGGAAATACTGTATCAGTACTGCAAAACGGCCATTCGACTCCTGAAGTAAACTCGGATTCAGACAAATGTGATGTTGGTGAGAACCTTAAAAACTACAGCAGCACATAATCTATAAATCTTAGATCTGACTGATCCAGTCTCGTCTCTCTCTGTCTGAAAACGTCTGTCCAAAGCCAGCACTGATTCATTGTGCGGACTGCGGAGGCAAAGGCCAGGGGCGATGTGGGCACACAGACATGAGCACATTGATCACCCCAAACTCCTCTATTACTCTCCAAGAATCGCATCAGGACAGGAATAAATCTAGCAAACCGATCAGTCGTTCAAGATCCTTGTCATGTCATAAAACATCTTGCACTTGACGCCCATCTCTGACATGAGGCCAGATGGTCCAAGATACCCTGCCTTGCAGATTTGTAATTAAGTGAGAAAAGTATCATGCACAGCTACATTGTTGATTTAATTATGATGCAATATTAATGTATTTCCTTCTGGATTATGTGAGAATTAATTATCTAGACAGCAAAATAAAGCAATGAGCCGTCACAACAAGTGTGTGTTTATAGTTGTTGGTCACTGAATTCGTACTGAGAATGTAGGAAAACCCATCACTTTCAGACCAGTCATTTGCCATTCATTCAGTATGAAAAGATTCAGCTGAAGACAGCCACAAGCACATTATGTCAAGAGCGGCGTGCCTCAGTTTTCATCCTGCTACACATTTAACAGCAAGTGTGCAAATTAAATCAAATGGACCCTTTTCACATTTCCAGGGTTCTCATGAGCGAGAGTCGTCATATATATGGGTAAACTTCTATACTAGTGAATGGGAGAATATAGCATTGATTATGGCAGTCAGAAGGAAGATGACAAATTTACAGCAATCTAAAAATGTATGATATTTAAAAAAAAACGTTGCTAGATGTACAATGTTAATAATGACTGTGGAAATGCGTCATCAAAGTCTATGAAAGTCTTTGTGTATAACTGTCTGTTATTCATTTTAAGGGGAGCAGTCTTTTTGAGAGGTTTAAAGATGCTGCCCCAGTATCGTTAGATGATCGTCAAGAGTCAAGACATTTTAATCCAAAAATATTTCTGTGTGATATATATGTGATGTTTAAGTAATAAAGTAAGTAATAAAAGCAATGACAGTAGGCCTTCTTATGTCAATGCACTGTCCGACACTGACTGCTCTACAAGGAATTCGCGGCTATGGTAACCAGGAACACGCAACGTCTGCTCCCGAGCGTTTCGAACGCTGCGCCCAGTGGATGTAGCATCTGCCGGCTGCATACGTCATTGAGTCTCATTTCAGAAAAGCAACCTACATTGAAAAGTAGTGTTGTCACGATACTTTGATACGATACCTTGAAAAATCGCGATATTCGATACCATGGGATACTGCCATATAGATATTTTTATATTATCTCATACTTGTTTTTGTCCAACCATTGAAATTCTAGTCATCAATATTTTCATGCTTAAAAAGTACACAACACATTGTAACAGTAATCCATATGAATCATGTGGATTAATCCAAGTCTTCTGAAATAGACACAATCACTTTATATAATGAACATATTTTAATTTAGGCTTTTATTCACATATAAACATTGATCAGTTAGCCTACCATTACAATTATGTCACCTAAATGCTTGCTCACTTAATGCATTTGTGTTTTTACTATTTTGTTACAATACAAAGAGTTGTCTAACAGTAGTATTTAGGTAAAAATACTACAGAAATGGAATAAAGTAATCAAATGTAAAATAATGTATGGTCTTCATTGCAAAAAACAATTAAAGCTACAAGATAATCAGCAGTAAGTAATTGTCTCTGTCTTTTGTTGTTTGATTAACATTAATGACAGAAGGGAGCAGGTTTTTTAGGCTGCTGTCCCTTTAAGAGTGAACACAAGGATCTAATATACAAATTCACATGCGTTTTCTTTCTTAACTGTTTACGTTCACTCAAGACATAACCGACTGTGTTTACGAGAATACTCTGCAAGATGGGCACTTTGATATAATTTTGTGTGTATTTGACCGTTCAAGCGCAATAATCCGTGAAAAAGACCTCAATTTGATAGTCGCGAGCTGTTTGAGAGGCGGCTTTATGTGCGCGCACTTTGGGTGTGAGCGCGACACTTGCGGGAATGAGTAAAAATATGCTGAAATTCATGCCCTGTAACACCAAAACTATTCAACCGGAGCGAATGAGATGAGTGAGTGAGTGGAGGCAGGCGTGTGTCAACTCCCTCTCGGAGAGAAGAGAGAGTGTGAAAGCGCAGCAGCTACTGGTGTATCGAATATTGATGCTGCGGGAAATGAGTATTGGAACGTTTCAGATATTTTAGCATCGATATGAAAATCGATATCAAAAAATCGATATTTTTGACAACTATTGCAAAGTAAGAAAGAAACTACAGTAATTTAGTCCTCACAAGGAAAAACAGAACATTTTATAATGGTTACTTTTCAGAAATGCGTCTCGACGATAAATACGACATTCGGAGGGCACAGTCTTCGAAATGAACGAAAACTTTACTACTTTACTGAATAAAAAGTTGCTGTTTGGATTTAAAAGGCAAATGTTTAAGAGTCAATGATTGGATCACTATTGCAGTGATTATTATGTTAGCATGTTATATGTTTGGCAACAGTTCTTCTAACCCTAATTGATGGAGTGTGTAGCTTTTCATTTCTTAAACAACCATGTAGCCGAGACATCATGGCCATATTCCAGGGTGACAATGTCAAGATTCATCAGGCTCAAATTGTGAAAGAATGGTTGGGAGGGAGCATGAATAATCTTTTTCACACATGAATTGGCCTTAAATTCATTGAAAGTCTTTAGTATGTGCTGGAGTAGACTTTACAGAGTGCTTGACTCTTGCATTTCCATTACAAGATCTTGACCAAAAAATGATGCAACTCTTGATGGAAATACATGTTGTAATGTTATTTCCACCAAGAGGTGCATCAGTTTTTGGTCAAAATCTTGTATTGGCAATGCCAAGCTACTTAATTTTTTTTGCCGGGCAGTGTATATTTGTGAATATATATAAATATGGGATTAGGGGATCCCCATTGGGGGTTTAAAGCACATTTTTAATGCAAATATCATTTCAACTGGGTTTTCAAACATTTCTGTGACTACAAAGGTCAGGCTGCCTATTTTGACCTGACAAAGAAGGAACCAAAGCAACAGTACACACGCTGCACCTGCATTATTCATCAGAATCCTCATAGGAGGGAACACTGTTATTATTTATTATGTGATTATACTAGCCTATACATTTATATTTGTTACATGCTTAAATGTATAAAACAAAAAATTGAAGTGTTTGGATGAAGAAAAATAAAAAGTTGCTATCTGCGCAGATTAATGTGCTAACTAAAAATTAAAATGCACATTTGGCTAAGAATCGTATGTTTCAGTGAGTGGAGAAAAGAAAATATTAAGATATTTCAGAGTCACAAGTGAAAGATGAACTTAAGTTATCTCTCTTGGGATCGATTATCTTATGTGATGTATATTATGAGATCAACCAGGGATCTTTTTACATAGCACACAACGTGAAGATAAACGCAAATATAACATGCATAGTGAAAGTTTTAGAGCTGAATTAAACCGAGTTTTGTCCTCAAAATGAGGAAGGCAATAGTGGCTCCACATCTCACGTAGGATCCGATTTTCTGCATGAATTGTCTTGCGTGCTGTCTGGTTTCAAATGAACACACATCTGGGATGAGCCCCATGGGACGAAGCGGTAAAATGTTAAGAGGCCTGCCTGTATCCTATTTGAGCAGTGTGTCCATAAAAACACCAAAACAGATCTCTCCACGAAGGGGGGAAACTTTATTCTCACTCAAATATAACTCTATTCAAGCTGTCACTGATCAAACAGATTCAGCTATTTTCCACTAAAGAACTATTAATGTCATTTAAATTCCAAAGTTAATTAAAGACAGGCGTCAAAGATTTACCCGCCGCATATCACTCAGGAGGACTAGAAATGCCCCGAACTACTCATATTTATGCCAAGTACTGTGTATTTCTCTTCCATTTCTTTACAAATGCTGACTTTATTCCTTCAGTTTGTAATTTTGACTTAGCCTACTCCAAGGCCACACTTAAAAAAATAAATGAATAATAATAAAATAAACAGTTGCATTAATTGTCACAGACGCATCTCGCTATAGGCCAAAGCAAAAACAGTACAGAACAAATGCAGAATCAACAATTATTTGGTTGTAATTCAATAAAGCAATTGAGGGAAAATTAATTTAGGTTAGTGTGAAATTTGGTCATCATTTTGCATATTGATATAAAACAATTGGTGAGGAGATTACTTATTTTGAACACTTGTTTTTCATCTTCGTGTGGTCACATTTTACATGACAGTGAGTGTTCATATTGCCTTGTGATTGAAAAATGCTAATAGTAGTGAACAACATGATGTCAAAATAATTATATTTTGTAACAGTTTGCTTTTCTGAAGAGTTCTTGTACTACTAATTATTTATACTACTAAATAAATTATAGTGATTTGTATAGGCTATTGCGATATTAATATATTGATTTGTAATGTACATGAACGAACAATGCCATACAAAGCATTACCCCGTTTTTTTCCTTTGTTTGCAGTGGTCTGACTTAATTAGCAAATAAGGAGTTGGATCTCAGTACTTCCCCCTATATAGATTTAGCTGAATCTCGCAGCTCATCGGTGGAGAGGGTCATGAGTGTGGGCAGCAGCTCGTGCTCCAGCTGTGGCACGCGGGAGCTGTCACTTCAGCACTCTCGCGCCGCTTCTGCCAATGCCACGCGCTGCACGCGGCGAACTCGCACGAGACGCTGCAGTAATCTAATGCAACTCGCCTTCTGTTGTGGAACTAGACAGTTTTTAATGCAAATTACATTTTTTTCTGGCTAACAATGACAAAATATAATAATAATAATTCCTGTCATACAAATGACAAATGGCTAAATGAATACGAAGCAAATAACGCATAGAGGAATTGATTAGCCATATTTTTTTGGACAGATATTGCCAATAAACAAAAGCACACCTGTAGGTGGCGACGCGATTTACGGTTATCCCTGAAAAACTTGTTCGACGCGGCTCTATATTGTAAATGTTGAGCTGCATTTGTTGCAGTAGCAACAACCGTATAGGACCAAATCGCGCTGTGTTGTCAGACACGGTATAAATAAATAAATGTTTGTTGAAACTCACCTCTGTGCATTTCCACTCGCTGTGAATTACCGTTGCGTCTGCCTTCGTGAGCTCTGTAGGCGAGCTTTATCTCTCCATTTTACTAGACCTGCAAATCCCAACTTTTCTTCGATCTCGTTAATCCCATTCCTCACGATGTAAAGAAACCACCGTATTCCTTACGAAGAACGCGCACATAAAGTCTGCCTGACAAGTTGTAAATGAGTTTATAATCCTGTTGTTGAGAAATGTGCTTTGTAAATCCACATGCAGTGTTTGGCCATTCAGACAGGCGTCGCGGAGAGTCCGGGGAGAGACGCGCGTCTGTGGGAGTCTCGGGCTGAACTGAGGTGATCGCACTAAACGAGGCTCATTTGAGCTTCGGGCGCTGCTCCCTTGAATGAGCAGCATGTACGCATGCGCAGTTCGTGAGAGTAAGACGCGGAGAGCGCGGTCAAGTTGAGGTGACGTGATTCGCCACGGACACAGCATCTGGAGAATTGATTTATTTATACAATTTACTGTAATGTAGTCTGCTTTTTGACTGAGACGTTTTAGACACACAAGTTACAGCCCTCAGTCATGACTTTATTTAAATCATTCGACGATGATCTACAGACCTCCATGAACGTGTGAACCATGTGAATACAAACGCAGGTTTTTATTTTCTTCCAGGGTACGAGAGGTGATGAATCCATTGCCGATGAGTAGTGAGGACAGAGACGAACACATAAAGGTAATAAAGCATGTGGTCATGTTTATTTAAACAACATTCAAAATAATAATCATAAAATGAAAATAAAATACTGACACACAGCAACCAAAAACATGTTGAGAATGATTAATTAATAATTAAAACAGAGTACAGATACACAACCTGTTGGGACCAACATGCACCTGACCAGAAACAATTAACAAAAACCATCTGCATGAATTACATGCTATAGTTAACATGCAAGTTTGACAATTGATTTTACCTTTGGAAGTGAAACTGCCTAATTAATGTGCATATAGTGCACCATATAAAGGTAAAAGAAATTAGCATATAAATTAATACATTGATCAGAGCACCTGTCAGATATATACAGCTAAGAACAAAACCCTTCACACTAAACAGTCTTCAGCAGCACATAATTAAGTTACAGTGTTTTTAAAAACAAGTATAAGAAATAAATAAAACCACTTAGAAATCAAGGAAAAATACCTAAAGGCATCATTGACAATGGAAAAACAACCCAGAGTTGAAGTATCGATAACTGCGCCTAACAATCAGTAAGACAGACACAGTGGGAATTACTAGAATGCAAAATGAAGACAGAACATGAAACAGAAACAGAGCGACCTGATTAATGTGGACTATGGGCAATTAGGGTTGAGGACTTTCTATAGAATGTTTACATCCAATGGCAAGTTAATGAATTGAAACAAACTCTGGGGAATCATTTGGAAGTGGTTGGCACTGAGTGTTGATCCTTAAAGCAATACTTTATTGTAATAGAGTGATGCCATTTTTAATAACTCAGGTTTTTTTTGGTACCACATATCTAAATGCCTAATAAAATTAGTTTACAGAGCACACTTTTGTTAACAGGGGCCTCATGTAGCGCTTGGATTCAAATCGTTTATTTAATAAAGGGGCTCAGTGAAGTGAAAGAACTATCTAACAGTCACATCCATTCCATACACACAAAGGCAGACAACTATTTAAGTCCTTCAAAAACAGTTCTGTTTCTGCCCACTTGACATTTACCTGTTACTTCAACAATACAAAGAAAGACTTTTAAAGTAACGTGTTTATGCCAAACCAAAGTACAGAAAATGGCACCAAACCGTTTTCTTTCTTCTCAATGTGCAAACATCATTATGCGTTTAGAATCATGTAAACAAACTTGACAGAAACATACGTTTTCTCTTCAGATGTCAGCAGATCTACAGAGGCACATCACTGTTCAAACTATTCGTATTTTGATGGATTCCTCTGATTTCAGACATTAAATGCATAAAAATGCTCCAGTGTGAAAAAAAGGTGAAAAAAAAAAATTAAATACACCACTGAAATGAAAGCAGACCCGTTCTTCTCTCTGTTTACCCATAATGCTCTCTCCAGTTTCTCACATGGCATCAAAATGGAAGCGGTGGGCCTCCTGTCTCTTCTCGCGGTCATCTGCTTTCTGTAAGACACAAACATTTAAAGGTTGCTACATTCTGTAACTTCACGGTCTTGATAGCAAGCTGGGATATCTGGGTCTCGCACGTTAACCTTGCCAGTGAGGTGAATGCAAACACAAAACAATGCCGTTTGATGCACTGGGAGAGGAAAGGACAGACACAGTAAGAGAGAGACAGACAGATAACTCATTCCACACACAATGGCACACTTTACCACGGCGAAATACCTCTGTGTGCGATCACAGATAGAGCCGACACCAGACACTCGCTGCCTGAGACTGATAATAACACACACTGCCAAACCTGGAGAGCAAGCATGTGTGTGTGTGTGTGTGTGTGTGTATGCTCAGTGATTATCCTGTCTCGGTGATGGAAAAAAATGATGTCTATTCTCAGCTTGTATGAGTGACTCACGTAGAGGGTCCCTCTGTGAGGCACTTGTGAATTGGCTCTCCTGTTCTATAAGGGTCACTTGGGTGTACATTTAGCTCCAGGTGTGTCGTTTTCCTTCTAGTAACTGCAGAAAGCACCTTGGTCATAAGCAAAATGGCAAATAAGTAAAAAAAAAGAAAAAAAAAAAAGAAGTAATGTGCCAGTCTGCCAGACAGATATAAGGAGGTATTACTTTCTTTTTCAAAAGGACTTTATATCTCACAGACCATGCAAAAAGAGCCTGAGGCTTTGACTGAGCGCTGTCAAGCTTTACGCTATCTGCTCAGGAGCCTCTAGATGGTATCTGTTTGTAAGATATACTGCTATATGTCAGATTTTTTTTTTTCACGATACGATGCTGAGTCACATCAACATCACTATTCGCCTATTCACTATCACTATTCACTTTCATTAGCGTAATTGAGGGTAATCTGAGATACATACCTGCGAGCTCCTCCTTATTTCAGGTCCATTTAAGTGTGTTGAGTGAGTCATAGGCCAGTCACAGACTCATTGATTACTCTGTCATGAGTGCACGACTTAATTACATACTCAGTGATAAAAATAGCCCGTATGCTCCTTCAAGCTCAGGATTACTAAATAACAGGTCTTGCAGTGGCAGCATGTCTGACCATTTTAGTTATTCCAGAAGAAGTGTATTTGTAACAGTAATGGTCTCTGTCAGATGAGCTGTCAGCAATTTAATGCAACGTAACTTGTTTTTTAACACAAGCACAGTAACAATGGAAAGTATATTGTTTCCACACACACTTTTTTTTTCCATCAGACACTTTTGTATTTCATTGTGATATTTGTTGTAGCAGAAATACAACTTGAATTTCTCTGCCACACATTCGGTTTGACGTGCTCTCCAACTCTCCAAGCACACCTCAAGGCGCTAACAAGCTTGCACATACATATATATTTATATATGTATATATATATAAATATGAACATATACAGTACAGGTACTGATGAAACCGTAAACAACATATAGTACAGCATTTATAAACTGACCGACCGACGTTCACATGACCCGCATACATCCGAAGTCTCCCGCATCAAATATTAGACGCAGTCATGTTGCCTGTAAGGCATTTTCATTAAATGACCTTAAAATCATGTTCTCCTTTTATTATTCAATAAACAGATCAATATTAGATCATTTATTCAATCTAAAGTACAGTGCCTGCTATGCTGTACGCTTGACGCATATTGGTAATATGCTTTTGTTTTGAATAAGGATATTAAAGTTGGCATGAAATGGAATTCACCATATCCATTTTATAAATCATTTTTATTGTAAACAATTCAACCATACATATGCTTCATTTTGTTTACCTTGTATTTAAAAAATGAAATGACAGCCAGACAGACAGTCTGTGAAATGACAGACTTCTCTCCGGTGACATGCCAGACTTCTCCAATCATTTTGTCCGCACAAACCCACATAAAACGGATAGAACTAAATCTCCACTTTACAATTTTTTTCCCCAATCATCTGCTTCACTCAGATGTACATCATAATATGGAAGAACAGATCAGTTGCTGCTTGCTTCTTTAAAATTTTTTGGTGATACCAATAACGCTAAGTTCATTTTATGGCCGATAACTAATATTTAATTTAAATTGATGGCTAATATTAAAATGTATGCTTTTTATACTAATTTGTCTAAACAATTAAATCAATTGAAAATAAAACCAAATCATTAAAATGATTACAAGCAAATGTAGGCATCATAAAATTGTAGTATGCAGTACAAAAAATATTAATTTAGAGATATGCAAAAGATCACATTAATTAACAGTATTATTAAAGCATTAGTGTTATAAAGAATTAAGTTCAAGTGAGCAGCAAAGGTAACCTAAATATAAAAATATATACATAATACATAAAATCGACCAATACATATGTCCAATATCAACCAATTTTTGACACAATTATGAAGGGAACACATTATATTAATACCGACCTAATATACCTTCCCCTAGAAAAAATCATCTCCAGACCATGCCGACAAAAAGTTATGGAATTCAAGTTGATTCGTCAAACCGTTTTCGATAAACGCACGAACAAATTTTATGTAGCGCATGCGAAAACAGACGTAAGGCTGTATCTCCGCAACGCTTTATCAGATTCAGACCAAACTTGCTACATGTCATCACAAGCATGACCTGAGGCAACATGCAGCGTTTCGGCGCAGCGCCACCTACTGGTCCGGAGATATGAAAAATGGCTATTTTTACTTATAACTTCTGAACAGTTTGTCCAAAACTCATAAAATTTGTCTCGTTAGATTCAGGGCAACATGCTGAGTCGACTGATATCCAATTTTACTATATCGGCCATTTTGGCTGTCGGCCATTTTGAATTTTGTGCTAAAATGCTTTATTTTAAGAACGCATGAACGGATTGTTACGAAACTTGGTATGGGTCATTAGCACAATGTCCTGAAGGAGCCTGAGAAGTTTCGAAACAGCACCACCTAGTGGTCAAAAGTTATAACAAAATTTCCAAAAATGCTAATAACTTTTGAATAAATCTGGCTATTGTAAAGTCACTGGTCTTAATAGATTCCTTGGGTTAAGGCGAGAACATAGATACCAAGTTTTCCTTATTTGGCCGAACTTCCTGTCTGCCATCTTGATTTTCATTCAAAAACTACTTTTTCGAACTCCTCCTAGACCGTTTGTCCGATTTTCACCAAAATCGAATCGTATCATCTCCAGACTGTGCCGACTAAAAGTTATGGATTTTGTGTCGATAGACAAAACCGTTTTCGTATAGCGCAGCAGCAAATTTGAGGCATGATGCCAAAAGGACTATTCAGGCTTTATCTCTGCAATGCCTTGACATATTGACACCAAACTTTGTATGTGTCATTGTCACTTCAGTATGACCACATCACATCAGTTTTGTAACCATGCCACCTATTGGTCGAAAGTGATAATTAAATCATATTTTAAATTAGTTTAAAACTGATGATTTTTCAGCCATTTCACCTACAATTGTCTTTAAATATCTTTAATTGCTCATTGTTGCAGTTGGTCTGACACTTTCAGAAATGTTGGCATGTCTTGTCATCTGATTCTGCTTGGCCCCGATAATTGCTGCTTGCAGCTATATTTTAGTATTATTATTATAACCCTTCTAAAACAAACTAAAGACAAACCAAACAAAAAACACTAAATGACTGGAAACCGTTTTTACTCGCCATCATGTCTTAACAAGTCTCTTCAGGCATTTCTTTAAGAGAGGACGTCTATATCTAGGAAGACAAGGTGTGTTCCTGCCACATGGAGACATGCAAATGATACAGAACACCTCAGTACTTCATTTATCGGTGTCTTTCCTGCGACATTGAGCAGGAAGAGAGGAGCCAGAGGCAAAAAGGAAATACTGCGTCTTATCTTCCTCTAATATCTCACCCCTCCCACTGGGATGCAAATGGAACCATCCGCAGAAATGGAGCGATCTGCTGAGTCCTCTCCAAATGCTATTTTCACAAGCACTACAGGTTGCCCTCTCTTATCTGCTAAAGCCACTTCAATTACAAGCTGTCATGGGGGGCAATGAAGATGGAGGGCAGGGACAAAAGAGATGGAGAGAGAGGAACGCTTTGTACATTGGATGTTTAAAGCTGCTTCCGACTAAACATGCAGTTTCATGAGGGGTTACTTGAGTGTGTTAGTCAATCTGTGCACAGGACTGACATTTCCCCCGCTTCACAATGGCACATGCTCATGCTTATCCTGAAATGTCATGCACAAACATTTACACAAATGCAGCTTTCAAACCATATCTATGACTAGAAGCAGAGAATGTTTGTGGAGTTGTGCTATATTTGGACTGCGAGAAGCTGCAATAAATGGAGAGAAACACAGAAAAACCGAGCGATAATGTGTTACAGTCTGGTAATGTAGCAACATGCGATAATAGACCACCTGCAGCCTACACAGCTCCCAGTGTCAGTTGTGCAGAGAAAAACAGGGCTGCGTAGCTTCTCAGTCAAGCAGAGGAGAAAGGGCCGCTTCCTGACCTTTTAATAGCTGAATAAGTGAGCAATGCTAATCGTCACCTGAACATGTGCATCGGGAAAGCTCGTACTCCATCAAGCGGTCATCAAGACAAGGCAAAGAGCCAAAATACTCCCTCTCTAAACCTTCCTTCAGCCTCTCTCTTCCCTTTTGTCAAATATATAATTGCAGGGCTGAGGAAGAGAGATATGGAGCCAGCATGTTATTTTAATGCAGTGTCAACTCCACTGAAGGTTGTGTATTGGGAAGCACTTCCCTGAGCAGAGAGCAATTATGGTTTTCAGCGCGCATAATCAGGCACCCACAGCAGATGGCTTTGAGAGGAAGCCAAAACCAGAGGAGCTCTTCGCTCTTTGCACACATGCGTACTCAAGAGCGCCACCAGAACAGCCATAATGCCTTTGAATACATGAAGACACGCAAGCACTCTTAAAAGAATGAAAAGACGAAAAAATATGTCCCAATAAACACCCTGCATACACCTGGGAGGCTGAGGGTTGGTGAGTAGGGCGCAGTCAAAAAGTCAAAATAATGAAAAAAGATTAAAAGATATTTGTTCACGAGCCTGGACAGCATTTTTGTCTTTTATTTACCTAAACATTTTTTTTCTAAAATGCATCGGGCCAATGTGAAGGGGTATCACATGGATCACATTGGAGCAGAAACAAAAGCTACTGCTCTCTGTGGGTTTTTCCCGTCGTCTACTTTCGCGTTCATATTTAAATTTCACAAGTTTATTTCGTCCATTACGTCGAAACTGAAAAAGGCAGCTCATACATTTACTCACCCATACACCTTCCCCTCGAAGAAATCAGGACAGATGTGGTCGAAAGTGGACAAAAGAGACGGATTACAACACCAGGGGCCTGATGTATCGTTGCGTATGCACAAAAAAGGCATTGAAATGTGCGCAAGCAATTTTCCTCAAAAAATATCAGGATTTATAAAAAATATAGACCGTGTATACGCACTCTTTTACAGTATGTTTAACATCTGATATACACATTTAGGAAAAATATTTCACTCTCATTAATGGAGTAAAGCATTGAAATTTCATGAAATCATTATCCAGAAGTTACAATACTTTTATGTGAATTTAAATAGAAATATTTGTAGTTCGTGCACTGCTTTTGAACACTTTGCACATGCTGTGTTTTAATGTTTTAACTACAGCGATGATTACTTGGTCATGATAATTCCACTAGAATTTTATAGAATTTGAAGGAAACGGTAAGATATGCACGTTTTGTATTTTAAAATGTTTTGTCAGTGACGCGACAAAATTTACACTGCAAAAAAATAAGGCCTATCTGTTTCCATTAAAAATATATAAACCATCCTAAAATATATGTTTACCTTATAGGCAAAATTGCCTAAATTGCTTAAAGCAATTAAAAATAGCCTACTATCTGGCCAGTGGAAAAGATTGAGAATAACTCTTCTCTGAAATGTATTTTATACAACATAGATTTAATTATTCTAAAACAAGGCAAGGATACTGAATGATTTTTAGTAATGTAATGGGACAGCACATAGTCCTTATCTCATATTTTCCTAATGTCTTTTGTTAAACATGAAATCACGTGGATGGAATAGTAAAACGAGCTCCATATATGGTTATTTTGGTCAGGATACGGGGTGGAGATGCATGTACGCACAATCTTCTGGTGACTGGGTTTTATAAATGGGAATTTTGCGCAGGTTCAGGTTCTGGTTTTATAAATCTGAAAACTGTTGCGCGTACGCAAAATCTAGCTTTTGTGCATACGCTCACTTACAGGATGAAATCTATGGGAGGTTTAATACATGATGCCCCAGGTGTAAACGAGGATGTGTTTCCCTCGTCTAATTGTGATCCGACTGCCCAAAGTGCATCTTTAATACCAGGTGTAAACAGAGCCTTAGGCTGGTTTTATTGGTTCTCAAACAGGGGGCCGGGACCCACTTTAAAGAGGGCTTCAGGATGACTTAAAATAAGACAAAACAAGCTTTAAGATAAGCTAAAACAAATAAAAATCAACTTTCAACAAACCAAATTTCTGGAATTCTAAAGTGTAACAATTATTTCATTGTAATTATAATTAAAGGGATACTTCAGGATTTAGCATTAAGCTTTGTATTAGTAGAAAACCTGTAGTATTTTCGAATTACCGTGCTTTCCACCCTCATCTCCCCCTGAGACGAGAGATTTATGTATTTTTTGTCTGGAAAAAATCCTCCGATGATGCAAAAATCGTCATTTTGCGTCATCGGAGGATTTTCTGGCCAGAGGCTAAAGACTACAGCCAGTAGTAGGAGCTGTCCCGCATGTTTTCAGCCCGCCCATAGGAGGTGGGATCTCACTCACAGAATGTACATAGTGTCAGCCGTCTTTCTTTGGAAGCTAAGCTAACAGGCTCTTGTTCTGTGGAGAAAGCTGAGTAGTAGGAGAAAGCTGAGTACTAGGGGTTACCATCCTCTTTTTCCCGGACATGTCCGGCCGTTGAGATCGTCCAAAATGTCCGGGAATCGACTTTTGCTTTCTGCAGTCGCCATTAATTGTTTACATGCACACCTTTTGTTTCAATCTAACTGAATTCATTCCGATTGGTGAATCTGAATGTCGTGTTTACATGAACGCTAAACAAGTGATCGGTTGATGTGCGTTTTAACATTGCTAAGAAAATTCCCGCTCCTCCGTGAGAGATAGAGACTGATGCGTCTCAGTAATGACGCCACCGGCCTCGCGCCGTTCTCCCGCGGCCCTCAGCCTCGTCCTGCTCGCCACAGTAAACATGATGAATGGCGACTGTAAAACGCAAAAGCCGAATCCCGGACATTTTGGGCGATCTCTAAATCCCGGGCAAACTCGTCACAGAGACTCACTAGCCTAACCTTGTTGTTTTCAACTGCGCTCTCTTACCGGTAGGCGTGGCTTGGGAGTGGCCTCCTAGGGCAGCGAAGCAAGTGCATTCTGGGAGTTGTTGTTTTTCATCCACATAAGCCAAAAATACATTTTCTCAGTCTAGAAAGCTCCAAATTAAAACATTTCTTCACATTTCTTCTACATAAATGACCTATTTTAAATACACATTCATCTTACCAGAGGTGAAGTATCCCTTTAAGTTACTTTCAATCTATAGACACTCGAACATTGTTGTGACCAATGGGAGTGCCCTCGGAGTCAATAAGGTTGAAAGCCACTGTTTTAGAGGGTTTTTGACACTTTTCTGCAGGTAAATCAGCTAAGCACCAGCTTGGCCAGGCTAGGAGACCATCTTAAACCAACTTTTCCAGCAGGGAAATAATAGAGCTATTTATAAACTGAATGACTCTAGATGGATAATTGGTCTCAAGGAATAATGGTTTCCCGTTTACCTTAATCGGACGTGTTTCTTAGGGAATGTTACATAAGTCATGCAGTGGTCTTTAAAAGTTGGCCTTTTTTAAATTTGACATGCTGTCTAAAAAGAACTGATTGAGGGGGTTTGAGGGGCTTACACAATAAAAACTGTCTAACAGCTAAAGCACAGTGCAGCCCGCAAATTACATTTTAGATAAGCTTGTCAACCTCACGAATCAGTTGTTAAAAAACTAGTTGGTTAGCCAACTGTTGTGACCTATCCTGAGTGTTTAAAAGTAATTCATTCACACATTCAGAGGTTCAAATAGCATACAAGAAGGCAAACTATCACCTTCCCACACACAAAGACAAAAACTCAGGCTTTCACGTGCACAAGCTCACACACAACACCCTGGAGGACATGTTGTGTGGGATAATGAGGAACAGATTTGATATGCTGAAAGGACAGAACAAAGCATTTAGCAGCATAGCAGTGTGTGTGTGGAGCACCCTCGCAGAGAGCCCGAGGGCAGGGCCACACACAGACACACCCATCTGCTCAGATCTTCACACACATGTACAGACCAAAGACTAAAGGATGAGCCTGTGTGAGGTCACAATCATTCTGTGCAGAAGGAAACACAGATGCTGGAGTGTTTCAAACAGATCCATAGAAGAAACAGGGAACACAGGAGCGAGAGGATGACAGTGACAATTGGGCTTAGATCAGATGAGTGAAAGGCTGAAAATAAAAGGCTCTCACCTTCTCCTGCCAGTGCAGTATCCCGATGATGACGAGAATAAAGACACAGACGCCAATCAGTGCTATCGCTGTCAATAAGACTATATTACTCGGGGTAAGGTAGAGCTTTGCACTCCAGCTGCAAAAGATACAGACAGAAAGAGAAAGAGAGACAACTGAAAACTTTTCAGAGCAACATCTTTAGACTCAGTGAAAACTTTAAACATCATTCAAAAAACTCTGAAACGAAATGTGAGAACGCACATAAAGTCATTATACAAAGCGAAACCTGTGTAGATCATCAAAACAGTGACGAGGAGTTTACAGCACTGAAGAAAAGTCTTATTAGCACTGTGTACCTTCATTCGCAAGCTTTAACATGATGATTCAAGGAACCTGAGAAAGCTAAATATAATCAGTCCTGACGCACCCTGACAAGCTGAAACATCAGGACATCAAGATGAGCCGCTTTAAATAACAGACCGAAAGCGAGTGAGCGAGAGAGTCGGCACGCTCTCCATTTACTGGAGAGAATAGAACGAGAGATACTCTGTTTATCTTTACGAATTGTTTGAAAGTAAAACGGCAGCTGAAAGAGCCCGAGCTGGGTCTGTGGGGAATAATGGGAAATCAAGCGATCTGCTCAAATATTTATGATAAAGATTGGCGGACAGCTTCATTAAGATACATTTCGGCTGTGCTGGTCGTAAACACATTAAATATTAATGCCCGAGGAAACACCTTCTCGCAGTCCTGATTAAGACTAGTGACGGATGTTGTGATGCTATAATATTGCTTTAAATTACATTAACAAGTTTATTACTATTTGCTTGTTGGCTGTGGGTTTGGATCATAGTAGATGCTGCTGGTCATATTAAATGAAGGAACTATTTGTAAAGTGTACATGGATAGTTTGTGGGAAACAAATTATGATTGAACAGCAGGTGTTGAGCAAGTGTGTGCATGCACATCAACTAGCTAAGGACTGCAAAAATGTTGATAAAATATTTGTTGTAAAACGTATTTTTTTCCATTTACAGGAAAAAATATAGTAATGAGTTTACTGTTTAAAAATATAAGGCTGTCGACGTTAATGCGTTAACGCATGTGATTCATTCAAAATCCTTTTTTCTGTAATGTTTTTTTTTCACGGGTGCTTTGGTGTGCATAAATGTATGAATAATATGGACTCCTTGTATCATTTGATGTCTCCAAGTGTTATTTTAAAAAGCTTGCAGAAAATACAATTCTGTGTGAATCACCCTTCAATTTGATGGTTTACTTTGCTGGACAAAATGAATGTGTTAAACAAGATAAATGGTATATGCCTAATTTCACGATAAGGGTGCGATTAATCGCGATAATTTTTTTTATCTATTGACAGACACATAAAAAATATAATTATTTAACAATTTATACATATATACATTTAACTGAAATGTCATCAATAATAAAAAATTAAAAAAGATCATTTACTTTTAAACTTGCTTATAGTATTATTTATCTGAATGTTGAGTACATTTTTCCATAAATAAAATGTTAATCTGCTACTTGAGTATATGTGTGTGTGTACCTGCGAGGGTCACTCTGTGGGTATGGTATAACGATGAGCTGGGAGTTAGGAATGATAGCGGTCCACTCCTGTTTTCTCACGTCCTGTAAAAGAAAGAGAGTGATAGATGGAAGAGAGAGAATAAGCGCAAAGAATATTAGTACCATTACCATTATGGAAATCCCAGCACATTCAATTTCTGCAGTTGTCTTTTGGCAAACATGAACTAGAGCTGATGTGCCTCTGCGGAAGACAGAGGGGATTTGCAGGAGATTGTATTATTGTATAATTGGACATTATTGAAGTGGGGGATCTTAAAGGAGGACAGGGCATGTTTAACACATCTATCTTTTTACCATCATTAAATACATAATGGCTAATACACTATTCCAACATCTCTCATCACCAAATTTGGCCTACATTTACACTGTTTAACTAAACTTTTGCTAACTAGAGAAAGAGCCGCGCTTCAGATGCCGATATACTCAGTGTGAAGTGAAGCTTCAGTGCCATTACTGAAGTGAGCAGGAGCGATGAGTTCAATCAGAGATTTCAGCATTACTTTAAAGTGCAGATGAGTAGGTGGAGGAGCCATTTGCAGGCAGGTGATCAAAGCTACACAAAACAAGTTTTAAAATATCTGTAAACCTCAACTGGCTACAACCCAGTCAAATCCTTCAGCCGTAAACCCGTGTGATTCCATGTATGATGTTCACTTCAAATGCTCTACACAGGCCAGTCGCACTGTCAATTTGTTAAATATTTACTCCGCTCTCAGAGAGATATAAAACTAATAACTAATATAAAATGATTTTGCATCGACAGAACTAGAAATCCGACATGGCAGCAATGAGAGAGCCAACAGAAACAGCCTTTTCCATTCATGTTGAAGTTGCGAGTCTTTCAGTAGGAGAAAATGCCATCATTTTTAGTGCAAAATGCAGTTAATAAGCCTCCAAACATGAAGCAGCATAAATAGTCATCTATTCCCCCAGCTATTTGCAAAAAAAGTTCATTAGAGGAAGGGAAGTCTCTGGGAGCTGTAATGTATTATGAAGACAGTACCTCTATCAATTACAAAGGTAATTTTCCCTCTTCAACTTCTTTCTCGACAGCAATTAGTAGCAAACGTTAAATCCGTCTTTTTGAGGGAATCCTCCAGGGGTACAGATTTTAATTTCCGACAACACATTTATCATAACTCTACATTACGGTATGTGCGTACATGTGCGCAGCTGAGGAAGAGTGTGTGGTCTGAACGAGCTATTTTTAGTATGTGTCTTTAGTCAGTATGGATGAGGCTTGCAAATGAAAGGGATGGGGTGGTATTCGGTCTCGCTGTGGGGAGTCAAGCCTCTGCCTGCTGTGGAGGTCAACCAGCAGAAAGACAGATTTGTTACAGTCAAAGACCCTCTACTGCTGCTCTGAGCATTAGAGAGGGAGTGCGGCTGAAGCCCACACGTTTTTAAGGTTGCGCTAACCGACAGGCCCTGGCCGTAAATTTAAAGATATGAGATGATTTAACAATTTAAAAGTGCAACCTTCTAATCTGTTAGAAAAACAAACATTTGATTGCTTGTGCTGACAGCTCAGTCCTTGTTAAAGTGTAACACAAATAAGTACAGAGTAATATTAATTAACTGCGTTTACTTTCTATAGGATTAGGGTTTGATTTAGGGTTAGTACATGTAACGTGTAACAAGGACACTTTTTATTTCATGCTCAACAAATGAAGCTCCGATTCTGCATTGTGCAGCATTGAGCAACGTGTTTTTCCAGGATGTACTTCTGACGTGATAACTTGGGTTGTTGAGAGATTAGAGAAGTGAAAACGATAGAGAAAACTGAGCCTCTTTGCCTTCTCCACACGAGCTCTGAGAGTTCATAGCCCAAACCGGAGCTGTCAGCAGGAACTGTAAGTATGCCGTATAGAAACATTCATCTGTGTCAGAAAAATAACCACATATGCAGAGCCTTTGTGAGGAAACTCACAAAGCAAAGTCTCCCTCTCTCATTCCCTTCAGCTTTTGTAGGATCCCAAAAAACATTCTATAGGTCAGTTTAAAAAATAAGTTATTGAAATGAATATGCACTTATTCATATAATCAATATTTGCTGAGAAATACCCTCAAATGAAGAAAATTCAAAGACATTAGTGTGGCAGATGAGTATATCAATCAAAAAGTATCTTAAGAAGTGAATATATTGCACTCTTTCCAAAGATGGACATCTTTCAGAGGTTTCAGTGTGTTGTTTCTTGTTTTTTCAGTGTATTGCATCATGAGCGCTGCATTTTAAAGACACCTTGTCAGGTTAAAAACAGTTCAACTTTTAAAAAGCATGCCTCGAGACCCCTGTATTCGAATCAGGTCAGAAGGCATGATTAAATGTGCCATTTTTGTGTGTGTTATTTTTATGAGTAATTAATTGTACTAAATTAAAGTTTTAAATGGACAGCCCTATTAAAAACACAAAACGCCAAATTGCTGAACGTGAGAATTGCTTAAGCGCAAGCTTTGTGTTAATGTGAATGTGTGTATCCATGTGCATGTATTCATGTGTGAGTGTGTGTTGGTAAATCAAATCTGCAATTCTAATCACTGTTTGATAAAGACCTCTGTTTAGCTCAGTGACAGCAGAGGAAGCCGACGTCTTAAATTTAAATGAGTAGCACTGGGGAAGTGAAGGGAGGGAGAGATTTTAAATTGCACTTCTTCAGCTAAAACCAGACAGAGACAAGACGAAAGGGAAGAAAACACCCCAATAATTTGAAAACCTGGAAAGCATGGAAAGATGCAAGTGCTGTCTTGCAGCTCTAAATAAGGAATATATATATATAAATCTGAAATTTTCTAGAAAGATCATTTTTATCAAGCTTGTATATTTAAGTTCAGTAATTTCACTTAAATGACAACTAATAGGTAATTTTCATTGCCATTTAAGTGAAATTACTGAACTTAAATATGAGCTTGATAAAAATGATCTTTCTAGAAGAAAATTTCAGATGGCACTTAGAGGCTTTTACATCTGAACTCTTCATATATATATATTAGGGCTGTCAAACGATTAATCGCGATTAATCGCATCCAAAATAAAAGTTTGTTTTTACATAATATATGTGTGTGTACGGTGTATAATTATTTTCTATATATAAATACACACACATGCATGTATATATTTAAGAAATATTCGCATGTATATACTGTGTATATATATTTATATTATATATAATTTATATTATATATAAATATTTTATATATAAATTACACAATTTTTCTTAAATATATACAAGCATGTGTGTGTATTTATATATACAAATTAATTATACACAGTACACACACATATTATTTAAACAAACTTTTATTTTGGATGCGATTAATCGCGATTAATCTTTTGACAGCCCTAAAATATATATATATATATATATATATATATATATATATATATACACACACATACACACACATATATATATATGTGTGTGTCAGACACAATGTTTTGCTTCTCAGATACAGGACAGAAGCAGGTAGAAGTAAACCAGGCCATCTGCATGCTCTTCCTCTCACGGGGCCTTTCTACCCATGATTCCTCCCTCCTCTCTCCATATGGAGAGTGTCTGTGAGCGTGTATGAGAAAGTATGTCTGTACCTTCCCTCCAGGGGGCCGGGGGATGCCCACAAACAGGTGATCCAGGAAGTTGGCGCTGCGCCCCAGACCGAGCACGGTGTAGGGCAGCTGGAGTGCGAGATGAGCTGACTGGCTGAGCTGCCCCGCTGCAGGGGGAGAGAAAGAGAGAGAGAGGGTGGGGGGGGGTGCAGGGGAGGAATAGTAGGAGGGAGAGAGTGGGATTGAGGGTGGAGGAGTGAAAGGTAAAAGAGAAAATAGCCGAGTGTGAGGAGGAGGGATATGTCAGAAACAGGACATGAACAGGTGAGGGAGGGGAAGGAGAAGATGAAAGAGGAGAAAACATAAGAAATAGCTGCCATTAGTGTCATCCATAAATAAGGCTTGTTGTAATAAGAGAACTCAGTAAATGAAGGGCTCTTGCTCAGATCCTCATGAGCTTTAAATCAACCTCAACAAACTACTGCAGAACCTGCACACTAACATAATATTTTACAGGCTACTCATCCTTTAAATGGACAGTTCACCCTAAAAATCATTTAAAAATCATGTCTCAGTGTTGTTTCCATACAGTGGTCACCAAATGGCCCAAGTCAATGGTCACCAAAACATTCTTCAGAATATCTTCTTTTATGTTCCACAGATGATGTCGTACAGGTTTGAAACAACATTAGGGTTAGTGAATGACAATAGAATTTTTTTTGGTGATCTATCTAACTAATATGGCAGCTCTCATGAGGCAATGACATCACTATGTAGAATAAAACCACATCTCAAGTCAGTCTTCATCTCATACTTAAGTTTAGAATATATAATATTTATATCTGTAAAAAATATTAATAGGAAATGTTTCTTGAGCGGCAAATTAGCATATTAGAATGATTTCTAAAGGATCATGCGACACTGAAGACTGGAGTAATGATGCTGAAAATTCATCTTTGCATCACAGGAATAAATCACACTTTTAGGATTCAACCTGATCTGGCTCTCAAGTTTAAGACTACTTGGACTATAGCACACAAATCTCATGGACTACTTTGACTACTTTTAAGGAGTCTGACTGATGTTTTCACTACTGCTGTTATACAGAAAAGAAGATCTTAAGATATCATCTTTTGTGAAAATAACATCATACAGGTTTGAAATGACATAAGAGTGAGTAAATAATGACAGAACTTTCATTTATAAATAAACTTTACCATTAAGTAAAATGAATATTGAATATAAACCCTAAATGAATATGAATATTAACCCTGTCTATAGTGTCCCTGGGTTTTCTCTGAAGAGAGCATTTAAAAAACAAGAACAAGAATAGGACTGTGAAAGCATTGAGTGAATCTGATACATAATAACATGAGTGCAGATCTTAACACGGACCTGTCCTGAACCTTACTAAATGTCCCTTTTAAAGCACACACTATAGAACCCTGCGTGGGTCTGTTTTCTTAATCCCACTCCCGCTGAATGTCTGACCATTACCGCCCGCTCCCACAACGTGTGTTCCACTCCTGCACAAACATTCTGTTTCAGCTTGTAGAAATTGAGAAAAAATTAGGTGTTTATGCTAATTAACATATAGCAAAAAATATATATACTAAAAAACATTAAGTGTACTTAAGGAATGAATTCAATAATGAGGGATCCCAATCCCAATGCAGCCCTTTAACACGCACCTCTTCATGTGCTTTTTAACTACAGTATAATCAGCAAATCAGTTTCTAAAATCTATTTTTTTTTTATGAATCTGGACCAGAAGGATGCTTGAACTAAATATAAACTAACTGATGGAGCACTTTATGTGTGTCCTGCTGAATCAAACACACACGCAGTCCCCAACCGGGGAAAGGTCAGTCCATTGCTCATGTGTCATGTGTCCAGCTTAATGATGCCATTAAAGAGAAGAACAATTAGATGTGTATAAGCTGATTTCCCATTATGCATCAGAGAGGAGAGAGAGAAAGACAGAGAACAAGGGTGTCCCTAATAACTTCCCTTTGGCACATAATAGCATTAATGGAATACTGGATGCATTCTGAGGATCAATTAGATGGACTGATGGAAAATGTAGAGCAAGTCTCACTGACCAGGAAAAGATCCTCAGCTCAAATAAAACAAACCAAGAATGGCCTTGTGTAGTCTTTCTCTAGTGGTGAAGTAGTGTGTGAAAAATTAACAGAACATTAAGGTTGATGTAAAGAAAAATATATATTTTGAATTGGCTTTTATATTGTATTATACTAAAGCCAAAGCAAAATATGCAAATATATAATTATGAAAATATTTGGACAATACTGAGCATAAGTAACACCCATCTTTTCCCCTACCCATGCTGAATTTTCATCAGCCATTACTCCAGTCTACAGTGTTACATGCTCCTTCACAAAATAAACTTTTGTAACATTATTAATTAATTAACTGTCACTTTTGATCAAGTTAATACATCCTTGCTGAATAAAAGCATTTATTTCTTCACTGTAAAAAGTGATCAAACTCTATCTCTGTAACCTGCTTCTCCCCTACACCCCTACTCGCACTTTACGATCCTCTGATTCCAGCCTTCTCGTCGTCCCTCGGCATCGTCTTGCTTCAATGGGGGGCAGATCATTCAGTGTTGTTGCGCTCAAAATGTGGAACTCTCTCCGCCCCGATCACTCTGTTCTGTTAACACTATCTCTGAATTCAAATCCATGCTCAAAACTCACCTATTTTCTGAATGTTATAATTCTTAATTTTCTATTTTTATTTTTATTTTTTATTTTTCAAAGTTATATCTGTTTGTATTCTGCTGGTTGCCGCCCCATCTACCCAATTTTCACTTACTGTACTTGCACTCTCAACTGCCTACTGTTGTTCTGTCTGCTGTCTTTGTCAACTGCCTTTATTGTTGTTTGTTTATTGTAAAGTGTCCTTGAGCCCTGGAAAGGCGCTATATAAATAAAACGTATTATTATTATTATTATTATTATTATTATCAATTGACAACTTAAAAAAGTAAGGAAACTCGTTGCCTTAAAATTAAGTAAATAGACTTCATGCATAATTGAAAAAATTAAGTTGTGGAATTGTCAAGTTCACATAACTTCATTTTTTCAATTACACAACGTTTATTTACTTAATAATTTTAAGGCAATGGGTTTTTAAAGCTTAATTTATGTCAACTAATGACTTTTTACAGTGTTTCAAAAAGAAAAAAATATCTTACAGACCCAAACCTTTTGAATGAGTATAAATCTGAACATTTTCAATTCAATATGTATTTTTTTGAACAACACATTTCACAATAAAAATTATTTCAAAGCAGCGTGTATATTTTTTGCGTTAAAAATTGAATGTAGAAATACATTTTGAAAAGCCTTTTTTCTGTTGTTTCAAATCTTCTACAAACACCTGGCACCTTTGTGGTCCTCTGGGGGGTCCCTGGACCTCAGTTTGAAAAACCCTGGTGTGTAATGTTGGGTCCCACTATATAAAGTGTCTTTATCTATCATGTCCTAACATTAAAATTAATCATTTGATACAATGTACTTATTGTGTGCATACACATTTTCCCATTGTACTTACATTTAAAAAATCCCTTCATGTAGCCTAATTTTTTTTATGTAAGTACATAGTAAAAGACACCTAATATAAAGTTTGACCTAATGTGGTTTAGTTCATGTAGTGTAGACCACATATACAGGGTGATCTGTAGCCCGCATATAAGCGACAGCATCCACAAAACAAAGAGGATTGAGCTTCAGCTAGCCAAACACAAGCCGAGGAGCAAGACAAGCTAATAGAGCTGTAGCTCACCTCCTACACACACACACCTACTCGCACGCTCACTCAACCACAGTCCGCACAAGAGCAAGGGCACATATTCTCTCTAACTACAGCTGTAGGACCATTGTGGTAAAATATGTACTCTAATGCAAGGCAAAAAGAGAGAGAGAGAAAATAGCATCAATCTGACAAACAACAGGCATGTGGAAAGCACACAGGAGAGCGTCAGAGGGGAAAAGGAGAAATGGTTTACAAGTGTATCTGTTTCTGACTTTAAAAAATGTATCTGCTAGCCACAATACATACTTCATAAACAGAGGGAAGGAAAACAACACTGTATATATCAGAAGCGAACATAGACTGAAAGCAGATTTTAGTGTCCACACAAAACACTCTCCCTAAACCCAACAGCTAAGATCATCTCCCCAAGCAAACCTGTTTGTTAAATGATCTCAGGTCTAGCGTCGCTATAGAAACCATTCTTTGCTCTGTCGATTGGGCGCTTGTGGAGCGATAAAAGGAACAAATGGTGGCGATGCTGCCTGGGCCTGAGGGATTAGAGAGGTTAGAGAGGAACAGTCGCTCGCAGAGCTGCAGAGCCAAAATGGCGGCTTGATCCAGACACTGATTTGTGTGTAGCGACACGTGTCTGCTCTGAGGGAGATAAGTGGAGTCTTCCAGAGGCCCCCAGCAGCATTCCCCATCTTATCACGCTACCGTCACAGAAAACAGCAGAGCCAAAATATGGCCACTCAAAGCCAGAATGACATCAAGTGCAGAGAGTTGGGAAGAGAAAGAACCTGAAACGACTGAATGACACAAAAAGACGAAATGTTCACAAACATTTTTGGTCACACTTTAGATTAGAGTCCAATTCTCACTATTAACTAACTATTAATTTTTCCTCAATAAACTCCCAATTACTGCTTATTAATAGTTAGTAAGGTGGTTGTTAAGTTTAGGTATTGGGTAGGATTAAGGGATGTAGAATATGGTAATGCAGAATAGAGCATTAATATGTGCTTTATAAGTAATAATAAACAGCCTAGGTCAAAATTTAGTCAATCTCGCCAGAAAGTATGAATAAAGAACAGAAATTTTGCAGCACAATATTACTGACTTGGCAGGCAGGATTTCAAATAGATGTAAAAAGACGCCTGTCATGAAGATTCCATGAGAGAGAAAAAAATCAGACTTGGTCAAATGTACTCTGTGCACATTATATGTAAATACTGTTCCCCAACAACGACCTTACAGTAGCTCAAAGAGGCACAAATCAATCATATTCCAAAAAGACCAAATCAAATATTACAATGTCTGAATTGTCTGAATACATTAAAACAAAACAAAAACTAAAATGAATAATTTAAGATCAAATTTGAATTTAGGCATCACAACATTATAATGCAGAGTATGACAAATGGATATTTATTTTGAGACTTGCTAAAGATCACTATTAATACGTTTTAAATGTGTGTAAAATATTAGTTTTAAAAGATTAACTTTAGATGTGCATGATATATGTCTTTTAATAAATTTCCAGAAGAGGCAATTAAATCCCAGATCCACCTAAACCAACAAACAGACAATTTACCACAAAGTCCTAAAACTTACCAAGAGAATGGACCTAGAAAGCAGCACTTACAATCCAAAACATGTTTTGCAGAGCGGAATCATTGTCTACTTATAAAAAGGTAGAAGGGAGAAAGGAGATCAGGGAGAAAATGGGAAACCACCTCAAATAATTTACAATCTAGGCTCCAAGTGAGTGAATCATGTGCGACATTTGCAATTAAAAAAATTCCATGTTCTAAGTATCTGTAAAATAGTCAATAAACGCATAATGATTACTAATGCTTCGCCAACAAATAGCCGTGTTTTTTGCACCAATAGAGCTGCTTTGAATCTTGCAAGAGCAAGACAGAAAGAGAGCCAGCAAGAGTGGTAATTATAGAAGAAAGAACTGCATTAGGTCAGATGTGTCTCTCTCTTTACATGTGCACTGAACATAATGAAAGGACTTCAAGCTGTCTTAACGGAAAAAGAAGGCGTTCAGATCAATTACAGAGAAAAAAAGGCTCCAACAAAGGTCATTATCACAGTCATTCTATCGCTCTTCATGGGGAGGAAGCAGATGATACGGTATATGTGATGAGTGTGAATGTGCTCTCTTTGTGATTTTGATGGATTGGAGTGATACGCAGTGACAGAGACGAGGTAGCACCAGCAGAGCTCCCTTCTTTTGCTCCATCAACATGACAATCCAGTTCACGATCATAAAGAATTATATACTCATGGTCAGCACAAGCTTGTATATTTTAAGTGTTTTCTGATCACAGGAGCCTTTGGAAAAAGACACAGGAAAGAGGGGATAATCCTGTTGGCTTGTAAGTGGGTGGGGGTCTATATTTGCTCTGGGAGATTCAGAGAGGGACAAAAGCTGTGATCAATACTAATCGTACTTCTCACTCCAGCTGCGGGCTAAACTACACTTCACGGCACATATGTGAGAGTGTGTGAATGAGGATGAATAGAGAGAGGAAGATGGTAAATCGACTCCAGAGACATTAGACTTACAACATACAGTAGCCTACTGTGCAAAAGTCTTAGGCACGTTAGTATTTTCACACACAAAAATGGTTTTAAGCAATCTAATTATATCTTTTGCTGTAGTGTGTCAGTAGGAAATATCAGTTTACATTTCCAAACATTCCTTTTGCCATTAATTGTAATAATCCAGTGAGATTTTAGCATGCACAAGGAGTCTGACAACAGCCGGTATGATCTACACAGAGATCTGATCACACCATCATCAAGTCCATCTGGGATTACAAGAAGAAACAGAAAAAAACTGAGACAGACTAAATCCCCTGTGGCAACAAGACGCTTGAAGAAACCAAACTTTTAGAGCCCAACGTATTGCCTAAAATTACAGCTACCCAATAAGAGAGTAGAAATCTTAGTTCTGTTTAACACATTTGACCAAGTTTAAATTCATTCTGCAGAACTCTATGCAAAAAAGTCAGCAGAATCCATCTGTGCCTGGATATGAGTGTGTAGGGCATGTAAGAGTGTGTCTGTGTGTGTCCCTCACTGTGAGGATTCAGAGGGGCTGTTCATTATACACCACATTCATTTGGCTAATTAATGAGAACAGTCTCGAGCGCCATATTGATCTGCATCTTCTCCTGCGTCAGTCTCGCCTCTCCCACCTCTTGTGTCTGCCTCCGTACTTCACCCTTTCTCTGTTTACTTACTACTCTCATTCATTAACTTGGTACTGCAATTATACAAGCATGAAAACACGACCCTCTGAAGTACTTTATCATCCTCAGACATGACTTGAGAGGATGTCCCCCACCCCACCCCCTACACACGCACATTTACCTACATGAATTCTTCATAGGTTGCTTGAGTCACAGTTCTAATCAACTCGTAATTGGTCTAAAGAATATTTCTTGCTGGAAGAGAAGTTTGCTTAGAAGCAGTAGGTTGCTCCTAAATTAAGCCAATTGAGAAAACACAGTGTAATTTGTTTGGTTTAGTCGACTGGGTTCTGTTCAGATAATTTAATAGCAAGATAACTCGTTGGGAGATCAAGCTGATTTAAAAGTTATTTTTCAATGTTCCAGTTAAACTAACTTCCAGAGGATGTTTTTTTCCTATCAGGACAATGCATTAGCAGTGTTGCCTTCATGGCATCTGTGGTTACTTCAGTTACTTACTTTGTCCTCAGTTACTTTGTCCTCAAATAGAGAGAGAGAGAGAGCGAGAGAGAGAGCGAGTGCAGACAGCAGCAGAAATACCGCCGTCCCCATGTCCTGGGCTCGGGTCTAAATGTGCAATAAGTCTTGCTGAGCTGTGTTTCATTACTGGCCAATGAGAGCCTGAGGGAATAAGGGCCCTAATACAACCTGGCCTGTTCTCCACTCCCCCGTACGACATACACCCCATGACTGTCCTTCAGCTGACCCCAGACACCCTGCCACAATCTCTCCAATTACAGCAGGACATTGATCACAGAACTGTAGTTAGAAGTTCAGCAGCAGAGCAAGGAGGGACGATGGGCCGCAGTGTCACTAAGCTCTACTTACACTTTCTGTGCTGAAACTGTGATTGCTTTTATTTATCTGTTCCTCTGTGTTTTCTTTGGGAGTGCCATCAATTCCCTATTGCACCTCAACTCTTCACACAGTAAACTGTGTGTGGAGGATAGACAGATAGAATGATAGACACAACAATAGATAGAGCCATAAATAGATATATAGACAGCTAGACAGACAGATAAACATACAGACAGAGTGATATAACAATAAGTAGAACGAAAGAATGTCAGAACAAAAGAATGATAGATAGAACGATAGATAGAATGATTCGTAAAGATAGACAGAACAACAGACAAAACATACAGCACAGAGAATAACAGACAGAACACACACAGCAGACAGACAGACAGACGATAGATAGATAGATAAATAAATAGATAGATAGAATGACAGAAAAAATGAGAAAACGATAGACAAACAGACAAACAGAACGACAGACAGACAGATTAGATACATAGATAGATAGACAGAAAGACAGACTCTCTATATGCCTTCATTAGATGATTAACTATCCTGGTAAATTTCTGATGGACAGACAGACAGTCTGAAACACATTAGATCCTGACCTTAATATCAAAACAAGCCTGGCACACAGCAGGTGAAGCAAGAGATTAATATTGAATTTCATACTCAGACTATTAAGAAGCAAAAGCGAACAAACATCTCTGCTCATTTGTATTCTGCTTCAGCAGGTGTAAAGACAAACCAAGAACATTATTACTGTGACATTTACATTATAGACTAGTATTTCTGAATATACAATTTAACTCTGAGACAGTTTTTTTTTCTCAATACAAAACAATGACAATAAACATTATAAATGCTTTGTCTGCTTATAGACCCATCTTTTATCCATTATGAATATCTCTTCACAGTAGAGAGGAAAGAACAAAGATAAAGAGGACAATGAGAGAGAGTTGAAATATTTAAGATAACAGAAATTCGTGTGGTTTGCTGGCTAGTGAAGGATTAGAACTCAAAGGCAAGTTCAGAAACTCTGGTCCAGCCCTTAAAAGCAGAACATAATTCCATTTAAAAAAGAACGAAAAAAATATAGTTTCTTCTACAAGCATGGAGCACAAAAATTCCCAAAAATCCATTATTTCCAGTTATCTGAGGATAATTTTTGTCCTTTAAACCATTTAGTCATTTATCTTTGAAATAGCTCTGTCACATCCTGCTCTCTGTTCTACTGAGGATCCTCAGCACAGTCTACACACACACACACACGCAGAACCACAACATAAGAGAAACATTCATTCTGTTTATGTAATACCTCCACTGAGATTTCAAGGTCAGTGACGTATTTCAAAGAGACTTGAGGAAAACAGTCATTGACACCAAAGTGATGTGAGTTCTGTCAATGCCCTAAGGAATTTATTCTTATCTGCTCTTAGAAAGGTGGAACGAGGTCATTTGTTGCCCCGTCTCTGATCTTGAACTTGGTCAATCAGATATCCTTTGAGGGCCAAAACAACAAACGATAGATGCTCATATTTACAATAGTAAGCAATCAAGAAGCAAGACAATTCAACCACCAAACTGATGTGTGCTTTGTGGCAGAATCTCTAGGTTGCTCTAGTCTAGTTTACTTTGATGTTTGGTTAAATTCTCTTGTATACAATGGACCTAAAACAACAAAAATTGGTATGTCGCCTATGGAACATTGTGAGACAATGGACAGAAATGAATCAAAGACATTTGTAATAATTCATAATGATGTAATTGAACTACTACATGAGAGAAACTTGGCTCTGAATATAACAATTTATTTAATGTAAACATATTTAAATAAATGTTTTACTTAAACTAAAAGGTAGCTATTTAATAATGAATAATACAAAACAATATAAAAATCATAAATAATATATGACAACTCCAATATTCTCTATAGTGGCTGCATTCATTGTCTTTGTGCAATCCAATCTCAAATTGTTGCTTTCAGACAAGAAACAAATTTATGTAATTCCTCATTTCCATTTCCATATAAACAAACAAATTTATATACGCATTTTATTTATTTTTTAATTAAGATTTTTTACTAACAGACGTGAATAATATTTTTTTAAAGTGAAAAAGGGGCAGTTCTCCAAAGCAAAAATGTGTGTCCTTCACACAATGTACCGTGCCATAATAGATTTTCGAAATCAACACCAGAATTAAGTGTGGCCAAGAAAAAGCTTTTTATTGGTTTATTCAAAATCATCCTAGTCTAGTTTAGTCCGATCCTTCAAAATATATGGAACTAGTCAAGATGGATGACTGCAGTGTGTTGAGGTTGACTTATCTTACCTCACTGAAGCAGGATATGCTGGGCAAAGAGATATGTGTGATGTTAAAAAAGTGTTAATCTTTTCTGAGCCGTGTACTCACCAGAAGCGTTCTTTAGATAACCGTTCGAGTCCACCGATGTGTACATGACATACGGGCCAGGCTGGTTCACACCGAATGGCTGTGGGATGGATAGAAGTGATTAACAATAAATACAAAACACAAACAATTTGCAAAAGGAATTTTAATCAGAAAACTACTTTATAAGAAGCAAATAACAACCATCTCTAAAGGTGCTGTAACATTAGAAAAATCGGCAATTAGCAAATTAGCAAAACCGGTCCATTGTCTGCTATCAATAGTGTAGCGCTATATAAAACATGTATCACTTTTCAAACCAAGCAGCTTTCAATGTGGTGGATCCATGTGACTAACTTGAACCCGTTCACCCTCACGCAAAATTCCCAATTGCATGGTTTCTTATTGAAATTACTGTTTTGCTTATGAACATTCGCAGAACATTGGTAAATGTGACCGCATCTTAACTCTATGCACACACAAGACGTTGAGACCATGCAGGATACTAAAAACCTGCATATTGGAGCTATTCTGATAATATAGATGATAATTAGAATGACCCTGACTGCTTGTTTTCAAGTGTGTGTGTGTGTGTGTGTTTTCAGTTGAGTCCACAAAGATCACCACAGGTTACACAGGCCCAGCTCCAGTCTCCTACAAATACTGAGACACATGAGAGATGTCTATCAACAGCCAGCAGTAACGTGTGGCCAACACTGGCTCAGCGCCGGGGAGATGGGGCAGACCTGCTAATATGCCAGCTACTCAATTATGGATACTTTTCTCTGTGCAGACAATAACCCTGGGAACTGCAAATGAACAGCATGCCAGGAACAAGTGGGCATACATTTTTTAACAGATTTATTTGTGAGGCATGATTATGAGTGGGGAGGGGTGACATGATTCCCTTGTTGTAAATGATGTTCCCCTGTAGCTGATGAATCCAGCCAAATGGACAATGTTGACAGGAAATGGGACAATCCTGGAGCAGAAGCTCTGCGTCACCTAGTGCCAAACTGACATAAATGAGGGAGAGGATGACCTGGCAGCATCAGATACAGATGAAAATCGTTCAGTCAAACACAACAGTGAGGGCAAAGTAAACGGCCAGAGAATCTGACGTCAGTGAGACCTGAAGTCCACCACATTTCTTTGGACCTGAAAACCTACTCCATCGCCAACATCTAAGTTCAAGTTTATTATGCCATAGGGAAAATTGGCTTGCAAATTATTAGCATTTATCTGAAATACAAAATTATATTGTAACATTATAAATCTCTCTTTACTGTCACTTTGGATCAATTTAGTGAACCCTTTCTGCATAAAAACATTACTTTTTATAAAAATATATATTTTATATCATTTTTAATAAAAGGATATTCTGAAATACGCACACCAAACTTTTGAATGGTAGTGTATCTAACAATGTGACTGTATATCTTGCATTTGCGACCTTTTCTAGTAACTGCACATTTACTCTACTTTTAAATTGAAACCTCAAAAACTACAACATCCCAAATCCGCCCCTTAAGCAATGGAGGTTGTTTGTAGCAGAGCTTACAGAGCACCAACTATTATCAAGATTATCTTACTGGAGAACTGAAGAAGCAAAGCTTTAATCACACAGGAAGACAACATTTGACCCAGACAAGAATGCCAAACATAATGTCTGCAAATTCAGAAGCCAGTTACAAAGCAAAAAATAACCTCCATTAAACTCTTCAGATTGGCTGAAGCATAGTAAACAACTGGAGAGTCTTGGGCTATAGCAACCATACAAGGACAGGTGGATAAGCCATGATCTCGCTGATGAAACCAGCAAGAGACAAAAGTTGAGACTGAGCAAGCCAGAGAACACAGAGAAACAATGTAAACGTGGAAAGATGAAGCATCAGAGGAAACAAAGTGATGCCTAAGACAGCAGACAGGCGAGAGGCAGCTAAAAGGAGATAAACGCGTTTCGTGAAATATGCACCTGTTTCACTGAAGTGTCATAAATAGCATTTTCAGAAGAAGCACATTTTGAAGAAGAATCAAACTCATCACATAGGCTCATGGTTATCAACTATCGCTATATACGGGTAACAGTGAAGGATATTAGTTGGTTCTTTGGACCGCTGGGTTGGACTGCATTCTCACCAGAAGTAAAAATCACTCCTTGAGGTGTTACAACTGCAATGTACATACACTACCATTTTAAAGTTCAGGGTTAGTAAGATTTTTTTTTAAATATTTAATTCAGCAAGGACACATTAAATCGATCAAAAGTGACAGTAAAGACATTTATAATGTTATAAAAGTTCAAATAAATGCAGTTCAAATGAATGATATTCTGTTCCTCAAAGAAACTTGAAAAAATGTATTATGGTTACAATAAAAATATTAAGCAGAACACCTATTTTCAACATTGATCATTCTTGAGCACCAAATCAGCATTTTATAAAGATTTCTGAAGGATAATGTAACACTGAAGCAGGGTTCCTGCAGGTTTCAGTTAGTCAAATTTAAGACCTTTTTATGACATTTTAAGACCATAAAGATTGAAATTTAAGACCTACAAGCATTGCCAAAAAATAATCAAATCAAAGAATTCATTTTATTTCAATGAATTCAGTAATTGAAAAAGCATTAACTTAATTTACAGATAAAGCAATCACATTAGTAACCTTCCAGACCCAACAATGCGTCAGAGAAAATAACAGAATCAGATATAATTTTTTTATAGAAAATTGTACTTTGCATATTATAGGCCTACTGTAAAAACACATAATTATTAGTTGATCATAACTAGAGATGAAATGGCATGAACATTTCATTTAATTATTATAGTGCCAAAAATGATCACTGTTATCACAGAATCCTGTTCAAAAAGTACTAATACTACACAATGAAATCAATTCACCAAGTTTTATGTAGAAAAACAGCAAATAACAAATAAAATTTGCATCAATACGCACTAACATAAACATTAAAATAATACGATTAAAAATGATAGCCAGATTTTAAAAGTGTCTTGCAACATGTTATATACTAACATGTACAAGTTCAAATAAAGTTGACAAAAAAGGTTTTTATAAAAAGATAAACCTCACATATTTCAGACTTTAATTTATCTTTTTTGACTCATTCTTTTTATAAAAAATGATTTAGTGACATTTACAATACACTTTAGCTTATCTTTTATTATTAATAGTAAAATTCGGTCCGATTTTCCCGTGGCGTCTGTCGTTGCTATGCAACTCCACAATGACAAAAAAGTTTTAGTGGCTAATGGATTTCCACCGCCGAAAAACGCTTGCTGTAGCTCTGTTACAAGATTTATTTACGTGGGAAGAGGAAAACACCCGTAGTGTTTGGGTGCACACGCATCCTTCATGTCTTTTTTCATGTTGCTGCGCCTGGAAAAAAACGAGCGCGTCGCTTCAATTACCGCGCGGCTCGCGCCTACATTTGAATGAACTTGAGCGCGAAAAAGACGCGATATGTGAACACTGCCTCTTGGCGAGCGACTTCGATACTTTTTTGCTACTTTGTAATAACTTTATGCGGCCAGCGTTTCTGGAAATGAACGAGGGTAAAATCTTTTTTAAGACCTAACTAAATGAAATTTAAGACCGCGGATGAAAATCTGGCTGTTTTTAAGACGTTTTAAGGCCTTAAATTTAAAGTTCAGAATTTAAGACATTTTAAGACTTTTTAAGACCCCGCGGGAACCCTGTGAAGACTGCAGGAATGGCTGGATATACATTATACCTTCCTTACTGACCCCAACTTTTGAACAGTAGTGTATATGCCTACAAGGGCCCGAACAAAGAGCGAAAATCAAGTTAATAGTTTATAATATGCTGATGAGCAAAAATGGAAGATTTCAAATTGCCTACTTCCCAGGGGGAGACACATTTTTAGGGAAAATGCCATTATTTTTGCAATTCCACCGGATGCACAGAATTTGCACACTGCCCTTTTAAAGCTGTGATGAAATGGAAGTAGCAACATATCTTTTCTCCTGTATTGTGACTATATCTGTTACATGAGTATAACTCATGATGAGGACTCAAAAGTGGAGGTAGATGAACGTGAGTTAGCAGGGGTGGGTTTTAACAGACTAAATTATTGGAGGAGTCCTGCATACGTCACCAGAGAGAAGTCTGTTTTTTTTAACCAAAAGGTACAGTTATGACATTTTGATTAAACAATGAGCTCAATGAATTGCTCATAATAAGATGTAAAACACACATTTAGAAAATAGGTGAACAGTGAATTTTCATTTTCATCCAGAACACATGAATTCATCTGATCTTCTACAACTAACGTCCCCGTTTCAGCATCTGAATATTAATTCAGCATGGGACTGTATAACATGTATGTCAGGGGTCCTGTCGGAGCGAGACAGGAGTGCGGCCCATCTTAAAGAGCTCTTATTTAATCATAGAGCCCTCTGCTATCCACTGCCCTCAGGGCAAACTGTCTGAACTCGGCATATCACCAAGTTAGAGAACACATGTGACGTCATCTGTGTGTGTTTGTGCGGGTCTAAAGAAGAGGATGAACGGCTGGGCAGAACATGTATTATCTCTTCATTACGAAGGATGACAGTAAACGAACAAAGGTCTCTGACTGTGTATGTGTGTGTCGCTCATGTATTAACAGAGTAATGAATATCTTTGAGACCCTGCCAAGTGCACAGTGCAGCTCCAAAACACACACCTCAGTAACATCTTTTCCTGTCTAATAAACTCAGAAATTGCTCTGTATTCTATAAATTGTGTACTATATATGGTGTCAGCCCTTCTGTTGTTCGAATTAAGAGCAACTGATTTGTCTACATGTTCACCCTTTTATACTCATAGTGCACTCTGGTGTATAGCGTACAACTGATAAAAACACCAGCGCTTATTTCCACTCACTTCTTTCCACTGTCTGCATTATGTGGCATTCTAATGGGAACAGTGATTGAGTAAATGAGTAAGTGATTTCAGATGTAGCTAAAGCAGATCTTTTAGCATTAAATCTACAGATAATGGAGAAAAGTAAAGAAGAGCGTAGAAAAACTCAAAAGATGGCAGGAGAGGGTGAAGGATGGACTGATAGAAGAGAGAAGGCAAGAAAAAAGAAAGAATTTGTGAATATTTCTGAGAGAGAAAACAAGAGTGAGAACATAAAAGCCGGTCTTCTCGTCAGAATAAGGACAGCTTTGTGACACACGTATCCTCGACCACAACAGCTAGCCAACAACGTCAAAGGAGCAAAGATAACAAGACAGAACTCATAGATAATCAAAATCAATCAAAATACCTACATGCAGTAGTCAACTTACATATTGTTAATGTCAATTATTTAGCCAATATTTGGCATTTTTTAATTATCACATCGGACAAAGTTTTCTTGTATGGCAGATTAATGCCTGAAGTGATCATTTTATTTTGACAGTGTTGAACACTTGCATCAAGTTGGTAAAGCATATTTTTTATATATTGATTCATTTTCAAAAATTATTATTAAAATATTTGTTTCAATTGCTTTTGTAAATACCAAGTAAACATTTTTTTTAATAATATCACAAGTTTTTAAATGAAATAGTGTGATTTGATGGTTCAGGGCCGGTAATATTTTCTTTCTCTTCATGCTCACCAAGACTACATTCATTTGATCAAAAATGCAATAAATAGCAATATTGTAAAATACTATTAAAATTTAAATGAACTTTTTCTATTTGAATTTCTCCCCACGTTCTCCTGAGTATTCCGAGTTATTATTATTAAAGAATGTTTTGTTTCTGTTCTTCATCATTGTGGCATCATCACTGGCACTGCAACCCGTTTCTGAGAGTTGTGCTGCTTAATATTTTTGTGGAAACCATGATACATATTTTCTTCAGGATTAAATAATTAATGGAAAGTTCAAAAGAATGGCATTGATTTGAATTAGAAATCTTTTTAAACATTAAACATTATAAAAGTATTTACGGTGACTTTTGATAAGAACTAATTTCTTAAAGAAAACAACAGCAACAACAACAACAAAAAACAACCAAAAACTAACAGCCCATACTACTATATTGTATATATCAAACATCGGCCACTTCAGTCAACCACTAACTACCATATATGCCTAAGATTTTGCTAACTTTTATTACAATTTCTGTTTTGCTTTGGAGGAAAAATAAAGTCTTACAGTGTTATATGTTGTTCACAGCACATTTAACTCAAATTTAACAATAACAAATAATGAAAGCTTATTAAATAGGCAAAATGCATAAAAGCGGCAGGGAATGTGGAAAACATTGTGATTGACTTTGTTTGATTTCTTCTGAAATCAGCAGGAACAGATTGCATGTTGGCCTGGTGATACTACACACATGCCATTGCCACTCGAGCAGAGAGTCTTGCATGAAAGAGAAGAAAAGATTAGAACTCACCTTAACTTTTTCTGGACAGTCATTGGAACAAAGGCCACTGAGAACTGCAGAGAGAAAGAGATAAGGAAATCATAACTTTGTCCCATATATCTGGCCCTCAGATAAGACAAGTTGATTGCAGTGTCCATTATCAAATCCACACACCACAACACTGCTAAACACGGCCAGCACTACATTCACCTCTGCTCATATCACACAATTTAACAGCAACTCTGCTCCAGTAATCATCTTCAGCCAGGAATTATGCCTAGAGAAAATGAATTGGGCAAAATGTGCACTAAATTCCCACTAATGGTGTGAAATAAGAGCCAGACTTTCTGCTTCTCTTGAGGCCAAAATTGACTGTGCGTTAGAGAACAGCGCATATGAAAGGGAAAGTAAAAAATCATTAATTGCTCATTAGTGGCACACAAAGAACCATCTGTGTACTTGTGCATCTGTCTTTATCGAGACGCAGCGTTAGATTTTTAAACTGGCAGTGACAGGCAGCACTATTTAAAACAGTGAATTAGAAAGTTCATGATGGAAGTACAAAGTTTAAAGGGGGAAAAAAAGTGTCTTTGAAAGTCTGTGATGGAAAAACAAATGGTGAAAATGTTTCAATCACAACTCGTCCTTTGGAAATTTCCAGATTTTCATATTTGGTCTGACAGGCAAATGTTCTGCATGAGTTATTAGCATTGAGAAATCAAATCTGTGGCTTTGGTTTTTTAAAGCGAATGTACTGAGGGGTGAAAGACTGGTGTGACATGAAGACTGAAATATTTTTTCATTCAAACTGGTCAACAGTTTATTTCTGTGCTTGAAAGTCAAGAACAGAAAGATAAAGTAGATATTTTCTAGACCTCTATGAATGAGTGAACTTGCTACAGGACAATATGACTGATACCCCACTGTAATGTGTGATGGATAACATTTTACCACAACACAGCTGCTAATAATGAAGGAAATGGTAGGAATTTGGGCAATAGGAAATCGGAGGTGTATTTCAGAAACTTTAATGTGAAAATATTTGTGTTCATGAAAAAAACATTGAAACACAAAATACTGTATATTATTTATCGGTTAATCGCATTTAAAAATGACGTTTTCACTCTGGAACAACAAAGGATTTTGTTCCAATTTTCTATAATGTTCTGCAAAAAAAATATACCTAATTTTCAGTTTTTGAACCCTTGATTCTTATTAAATAAACATTAATACTCATATAAATGGCAAATATTTCATTATATTATAGTAGATGTTCTTAGGCACATGGCATTTTTAAGGTTACCATGAGTAAATTTCAAATCATATACACTACCTTTCAATTAATTTTTTTTTTAAAAATAACTCATATGCTCACCAAGGCTGCATATATATATATATATATATATATATATATATATATATATATATATATATATATATATATATATATACAGTATATATGTGCACTGTAAAAAATCCAACTTGCAAATTGTTTACTCACCTTAAGATTATAAGTTGAGTGGGCAAATGTTTGAGCGCAATGTTGAGTTAACTTATAAAAACTATTTAACTGCATGTTTACTACTATTTGTCCAATGAACACAAAAAAATAAGTTGAGAAAACTTAATGTTTTGATTTCTGCGCTGGAACGTTTAACTTCCCACCATCGCGCATGCGCAGTCTGTCTCTATGTACGTTACACGGGGTTTCCTCCTTCAACCACGCTATGGAAGGGACTGGATTCATCTCTGAGGTAAGTTTTATTTTGCTTTATGAATGAAAATAAGCTACATTGATTGCAGACATATGTTGGTAAAATATAGTATTATGTTAAAAGATATTTTCTGTGGAGACGATAAGTGTCTATTGTTAGAGATTATCCGCGTAGCACATGGCTAACTTACTTAGGCCTAACTATTGACACCTAGACTAACGTTAAAGTGAGGAAACATGCTTGAATGAGAAAAGACAAGAACGTGCACGAAGTTTAAAATGTTAAGCGCAGTAAGTCGTTAAAAAAGACTAAAATCTGGTGCTTGCGCTGATTGAGACAGAAGAGAGCTGTTTATCTCAGACAGAATGTGAGTGCGAATTCAGTTATCTTTCACGGCTTATTGCTAATTAATAGTGAAATACACACAATTATTAAAAAAAACCCACTGTGTGTGTAGTATTCATGTAAATACAGTCGGCTATGTCTTAAGTGAACAAACAATGTTGTAAAATCCAGATGTTTCAGTATTAAATCTGTGCAATAACGTTAGCTCTTAAAGTGACAGTAGTCTATTCAATTTAAAATTCAATTTCAAGTTTATTTGTTATATAGGCCTATATACAAATGTCAGTGACAATTTGTACATGCTTAGGTTGAGGCTCAGGCATTCTACAGTAGTGCAATATAATACAATTTAGAGGAAAAAAATATATAAGCCTATATATATGCAAAACAAATGTTATGTTAAAAATACGCATGTTTTCTTTGTATATTAAATAATGTTTAAAGTGAAAATATGTTATCTGCCGCTGTCAGTGTCCTTCCTGTTAATCAACGAAAGACAAAATCACTCACTGCTCTTTAATAACTTTTGTATTTTTAAGGAAAAAATGAATAAATTTTTTTTCACATTTGATTATTCCATTTCTGTAGTATTTTTACTATATGTAAATTAACCTACTGTAACTGTTTTTTTTTTAGTTTAATATGAATCTTTGTTATGTTGTATTTGTCCCTTTTAGACTAAAGAACATCAGTACAGCAACAAGAACCTCTGATGTGCTAAAACAGTGGCCTTTGTTTTTGAAAGATCAGGTGAGTTTATCATTTTTAGTTAGTAGAACTGAATTAACGTGTAGGCCTACACTTAATTCTTACTGTTTTAACAATGTTTTTTTTTTTTTTTTTCAGGGTTTGTGCTGAGTATTACAGGTTTACACAAACTAATCAGAAGAGCACCTTTTTCTCTTAGTTAGATGAATACACATCTAATTGTACAAAACAAGTGGTTGAGCGTATACGATGAGATGAAGATCCTCCTAGACCAACTTAATCATCAGGTAATTATTTTGCATGTGGTCATATCTCTCTGGTTAAAGGCTGAATTTTGCCATCTCCTTTTCAAGGTAATTCCCATGCTTCTCTTTGGATATAACATGCATAGCTTGTTCCATATTTGTTTTCTGTCTTTCAGACACAGAAACTACAATGTGCTTGGTCAAAGAAAGGCTACAACTCTCAGAGCTCTACCTTTGTTTATGAGGGAAAAGTCAGGAAACATCCTGAAGACTTGCCTGGTAAGAAGATGTGTGTCACCAGCATATACACTCACACTTGATATAATTTCACCTGTTCACCAGATCCCCATGACGTTGTGCCACGTGTAACTATATTAAAGGAATAGTTCACCCAAAAATGAAAATTAGCCCATGATTTACTCACCCTGAAGTCATTAGGTGTATATGGCATTCTTCTTTCAGACAAATACATTTGGAGTTATATTAAAACGATTCCTGGCTCTTCCAAGCTTTATAAGGGCAGTGATATAGTGGCAGACTTGAGGGTGAGTAAATCATGGGCTAATTTTCATTTTTGGGTAAACTATCCCTTTAATACTGATATGGCATCTAACAGCACAGGTGCAGGAAATTGGGAGATGTATTCTGTTTATCAGTTTTAGTTCTATGGCTGAATTTGAACAAGCTTAAAAACATGACCACCTTTACTTTTCAAGTGAAGGTACATGAGCACATGTTTAGGGTCACTCTGTGGTGTAAAAAGTTATGTCAATTTATTTTCTACTGCAGGACACAGAGCCAGAAGACATTCACAAGGGGAGAAGATGAGGATCTTAACTATCATTGAAGATGATGTTGCAACTGTTCCACTCCAGCCCAATTATAAGGTGCCTCTCTGTAGTACTATAAGAGCAGATTGGGCTAGATAATGTGCAAGAACTTTGCCACAGCTGTTACTCTCATCTTTGGCTTGATTTATGCCCTCAATTTGAACTGTCCTAAACAATTAAAATACATAAAATACACTTTTGACTAAATTAAAAAATGTTTATTGGTCTTGACTTAAAGTGCTCAGCAAGAGTCCGGTCCTTCAATAAATTATTGTTCAAGTAGCTGCAATCTACTTGAGTTTGTACTCTTATTTAGTGCATAGTCTTTTAATGGCTTCATTTCTTCTCTAGAACATAAAGATATAAACCATGTTTTATATAAATGTAACAAATATGATTTAATCCATGTCTTCTGAATACAATCGGATATCAAGATTTAAAAAGAATTGTTAGTTTATTGTTTCTCCCAAAACTGTATTACTTCAGAAAATACAAACTACAGCTGCATGTCTTTGTGTCCTTGAGACAGAAAAAAGTAAATAATTATGATTTTGGGGTAATATATTCCTTTGAATAAAAAAAGAAAATTCTTGTCATGATGACAGCTAATTGAAATGACATTTTTATTTGCCTTCAACATGCTTCTGAATAAATGTTTTGTTAACATTGACTCACTGTTTTCAGTTTTTGACTTGGGCAAAGTTATTGTAGTTTCCAGTCTTAACATATTATTACTTAGTACCAATTTCCTTTAGGATTTTTTTGTTCACTCAACTTCAGACATTAAGACAAATTTTTTTGAATTGGCTCAACTTAAAAAGGTTTGTTAAAAAATAGTTGCACCTCTCCAGAAAACTAACAATCTTAAGTTAACCCAATAAAAAAAAAATTGTAAGACTTACAACTTAATTTCAGTCAGTCTAACTGTTATTTACAAAAGTTGAGTAAACAAGAAAAAGCTGAAGGAAATTAGTACTAAGATTTTTTTTGTTGTACTGGCTTAAAATTTTTTACAGTGTGTTTTTTTCTTCTTTTTTTTAAACAATTTTCAAACAACTGTTTTCTAATGTAATATATTGTAAAATAAAATTCATTCCTGTGACAAAGTTGAATTTTCAGCATCATTACTCCAGTCTTAAGTGTCACACGATCATTCAGAAATATTTTAATAGGCTGATTTGCTGATCAAGAAACATTTCTTATTATCATTAATGTTGAAAACAGTTGCTGCTTTATATTTTTGTGGAAAAAGTGATATATATAATTATCACTTAATATATATATATATATATATTTTTTAGGATACTTTGATGAATGGAAATTTATTTTAAACAGATTTTTTGTGTAACAATGTAAGGGCCTGTTAACACCTGGTCACTTCACGTGTTTTTACTGTGATAACTATGGGCCTGTTGTTTACATCTGGTCATTTAATGTTTTTACTGATCAAATAGCTATCTGACTTGTTAAAACGGTTCCATTTACACTTGCCCACATAAATGTGTCTCCGCAAAGCGAATTTAAATCCGATCTTCAAATCCTGTGCTATAAGCAGATTTAACGGAGTTCATATCAGCGAAAGCCACAGAAATGAGCTGCAAATAATTTATCATCTGATAAATAAAGAGACAGCGTTATCACTGGTAAGATCCTTTAGTCTCAGTACATTTAATGAAAATGATTGTGTTTTAAGCGCCTGCGACTTACTTTCTGTTTTATTTGCGGCAGTTTGCACATTGGCTTGCTGAAGAGATACACCACAATTAGTGCGTTAGTGCCGTCATATCTGGCTATAACGTCATATAGCCTATAACACGTTTTGGGAGGAGTAAAATCTACAAATGTGGTTTCAACAACCAGATGCATTTACACTAGTCCAGTTTTGTCAGGAATGCATCCCAGACTCCCAGACCACTTCCTGAAGTGGTTTGAACGATCGGATTTAAATCCGCCTCAAAAGCGCTTCGGAGGTCATTCACACCTGGTCTTTTCACAATCGGATAGGTATCCGATCAGAGAAAACGCATGAAGTGACCAGATGTAAACAGGACCTATCTGATTTGTTAAAACTGTTCCATTTACACTTAGCCACATAAATGTGTACCTGCATACTGAATATCAATCCAATCTTCAATTCCAGTGTTATATGCAATATACAGTGGGGAGAACAAGTATTTGATCCACTGCCGATTTTGCAGGTTTTCCTACTTACAAAGCATGTAGAGGTCTGTCATTTTTATCATATGTACTCTTCAACTGTGAGAGACGGAATCTAAAAATTCAGAAAATCACATTGTATGATTTTTAAATAATTAATTTGCATTTTATTGCATGACATAAGTATTTGATCACCTACCAACCAGTAAGAATTCTGGCTCTCACAGACCTGTTAGTTTTTCTTTAAGAAGCCCTCCTGTTCTCCACTCATTACCTGTATCAACCGCACCTGTTTGAACTCGTTACCTGTATAAAAGACACCTGTCCACACACTCAATCAAACATACTCCAACCTCTCCACAATGGCCAAGACCAGAGAGCTGTGTAAGGACATCAGGGATAAAATTGTAGACCTGCACAAGGCTGGGATGGGCTACAGGACAATAGGCAAGCAGTTTGGTGAGAAGGCAACAACTGTTGGCGCAATTATTAGAAAATGGAAGAAGTTCAAGATGACGGTCAATCTCCCTCGGTCTGGGGCACCATGCAAGATCTCACCTCGTGGGGCATCAATGATCATGAGGAAGGTGAGGGAACAGCCCAGAACTACACAGCAGGACCTAGTCCAGGGTTCACCAATCTCGGTCCTGGAGGGCCGCTGTCCTGCAGAGTTTAGCTCCAACCAGCTCCAACACACCTGTTTGAAAGTTTCTAGTATGCCTAGTGAGACCTTGATTAGCTGGTTCAGGTGTGTTTAATTGGGGTTGGAGCTCAATTCTGCAGGACAGCGGCCCTCCAGGACCGAGATTGGTGAACCCTGACCTAGTCAATGACCTGAAGAGAGCTGGGACCACAGTCTTAAAGAAAAAACATTAGTAACACACAACGCCGTCATGGATTAAAATCCTGCAGCGCACGCAAGGTCCCCCTGCTCAAGCCAGCACATGTCTAGGCCCGTCTGAAGTTTGCCAATGACCATCTGGATGATCCAGAGGAGGAATGGGAGAAGGTTATGTGGTCTGATGAGACAAAAATATAACTTTTTGGTCTAAACTCCACTCAAGAAGGATGAGTACAACCCCAAGAAAACCATCCCAACCGTGAAGCATGGAGGTGGAAACATCATTCTTTGGGGATGCTTTTCTGCAAAGGGGACAGGACGACTGCACCGTATTGAGGGGAGGATGGATGGGGCCATGTATCGCGAGATCTTGGCCAACAACCTCCTTCCCTCAGTTAGAGCATTGAAGATGGGTCGTGGCTGGGTCTTCCAGCATGACACTAAGGAGTGGCTCCGTAAGAAGCATCTCAAGGTCCTGGAGTGGCCTAGCCAGTCTTCAGACCTGAACCCAATAGATAATCTTTGGAGGGAACTGAAAGTCCATATTGCCCAGCGATAGCCCCGAAACCTGAAGGGGGTGGAGAATTATATCTATTTTTTTTACAAATATAAAAAATAAAATAATAATTGGGGTGAAAAAACAACAACTGCTAACTTCATAACCACCAAATAAAACTGTAGTGTTACTTCATGGGGTCCTGCAAAAACTAAGCAGCTGCCAGAGAGATGAACAGGAATGCTATCGTATAGCTTTCTACAGGTATTATGGACTTCCTTGTGGCAGACATCCTGGTGGCCTGAAGCTGTCAGATACATTTTAAATCCCTCAGGCTTGTGTTTGCATGGCTAATATTGAACACTAGTTTGAACATACAAACTGACATGCCTGAACACGCATGCTAACGGATAAGGAAACATGCACACATAGTGGAAATGTCTCTATCAATGACAAGTTACCAGCAGGGCTTGTGCAGTGAGCTGAAGCATGATATGCACGGTTATGACATGCTCCCATACGTGTGTGTACGTGTGTGTACGTGTGTGTGTGAGCGAGCATGTGAGGCTGTGCAGTGCCCACCTAAGAGTACAGCACAAAACCATTAAAAGACAGAAGGTTTAGCACTGAATACCTCTAAACATTTATGATGTGCTTAATCCCAATGAAATGCCATTTTGTGAACTCATTTCATGTATAATGCGCTTGTTTACTGCCAGGGCTTAGTCTGAGCCTTCATATAAAGATAAGACTCGACATTCGTCTCTATTCCTCCTGCAGGCTCCATTTGGAGATCCTGGAAACCACTCTAATACAAAGAAATAAAAATGATCACACAGCGACATTGCTGGCATCAGACATCTATGATAAACTGAGGGGAAATGCAGAGCGGTAAAGTGGACATTCGAAAAACAATTAAATAAAAAACATGATGGTTCATTCATCATCATGACATCTTGATAAATTTATAAGGTTACACGAACAATTTCCCAGACTGAACGTCCTATCCCAGGACGTCTGATTTGATTCTGTTTGAACAGCTTCAACTGTATATCTGCTTGTGGTGACAAAAGGAACGGATCCAAATAGTCTTGCAGTTTGTTGTTCCCAGGACATAGGGAGATTCCACGGAGTGAATATGCCGGGAGTTGGCAGTAACAATAGAATAGCTGTGATGTGATGGCTGTGAAATTGGACATGAGGCCTGCTGTTCTGTTCTGCACTGGTAAACCAGATGCCACCGACACTCTAAGTGTCTGTGTCTCATGTCATTCATAACAGCTGCCCCACACAGACACTCACACATCATTACACCATCAGAGGTGCTACTTTATAAAGTTGGAACAAAACCTGTCACTCTTAATCTAGTCCATGAAAGTGGTGACCAGGTGGTTTCAAAAATGTGAGATCCCAGCCCGGAGTCGTGAGATTACGTCCATTACCATACCCTAACCCAGCAGTAGCCAAGACGACTTTATGATTGGCTCTTAGTCTCAGCTGAGGTCAGGCAGTGATTACAGTAACACGCAGCACTCAGTCTCTCATCACCTAATCATTACGCCTCAATGAAAAGAAAAAACAGAACAAAAGACAACAACAACCTATCTCTGCACACTTAAAGCTGCACTACTATCCTAGCACAAGATACATAGACAACTAGAAAAAAACCATCATATCACCAAAAAGTGTAAATAATGTGGCTCTGTTTGTTTGAGCAGTCAGACACAGCAACATTGGCGATTAGTGAGTTAACTAATTGCATGAGATGGATGGATGGATGGATAGACAGAGACACACAGACACATAAAACTGTATAATGATAGATAGATAGAGATACAGAGTCTGGTGTGTGACACCTTTCACTTTCCCTTCCTGATAATTCAGTGTCTCTCTCTACTATATCTGTCTAATAAGCAGAAGAAAAAAAACCTACTACAGTGACTGACAGGATGAAACAGAAAAAACAAACAAACGGCAAATCATTCATAAAATTCAATCTGAATGAGTGACATAAAAAATGCCTCCCTTTATGAGTTCCCATGTACTGTTGTAACGTGTGGGACGGGGGCTTGGTTTACAGCATGACGTATTGCAGATTGAGGAAGGAGCGCACACTGGACTGAACAAAGGGTGCAGATGTTCCTCATTGCAGCTCATCTGCATTCTAATAAATGAACAGGAATGTAATCAGCTGCCATAGTTCTCCCTCTCTGCCTATAGCCAACACACACTTACTCATCCACACACACCACAAACACACACTCCAACCACAGTCTGTGTGTGTTTAGCACATGCAATCACAGATAATTACAGCACCTGGCCTCTCCCCTCCTCTTGTGCTCTCCTGCTAACCATTCACGGCTCATTTGGACTTATTTTTGCCTCTATTGAGTTGTAGCTCAGAGGAGAGTTATAAATATATGTGTATGAGAATTTATGACACTAAGGAAAATAAAGGGGCAAGTGGGTGTTTTACACATGGCAAAAGATAAAAAGGCTGCAGATACTGGGATGTAAAAGTAGAACGGGCGAAAAAACTAAGGCTTCAACATATCACACGTCTATGTTAAGGCTTGAATTCTTTTCATGTTCTGCTTCAGATTTATGTGAAAACACACATGGCCTTGAGGACTTGGCAGCTTCGAACACAACTAAATTGTTTATTTAATCCTCTGAGAACAAAATAGCAGGGCTTCCCCGGCAATATGTAAACCGCTGGGTAAAGGTAATTGCATTAGGACAGCTTACATACCCACAATCCCTCTAGAGGACAAAAATGAGGCAAATTGGTATAATGCAGTGGTGTACGTCACCTGCCTTGCCTCAATGGACGGTGGTGGGTCAGGCGGGTCTCAGGAGCTTTCTAGTCTTTCATCATACTCCCATCAAAAATTGTTCCAATATTTTGATAATGTTACGCATATATGATTATAAAATGACTTTACCTGCAGTACAGAGTAGTTCACAAACTGCAAATGAAATAAAGAATCTGTGACAAACTGACAGACATTTGAAAGTATTACAATATATTGTAATATTCCAGCACTCTTTCTGTTTTCTGACTTGTCGTTACATTGTGAGAAATTATTCAATGTGTGAGTAAACGGTCCGATTTAATCAAACTAAAATCAACTAAATCTATCACACTAAATCGTGAACAATTTTAGACATTTTTGCAAACCAGTTATAGTGATTCATTTGTGAATCTGGCATTTAGATCTAATTCTAAACAGCTGATGGAAAACTCACATGACATGAAACAATTATCAGGGAAATGATTCCCTGGTCGCTATACACTAATCTCCACTATCAGGCATAGATTTTTCTGTAATATTTTACATGGGAACAGCAGTATTTCACTAGCAATGAAATTTGCTGAAATAACACCCTTATTAATACAAAGGAGAACTTAAATGTTTTGGGCTGCAGAATGGCAGTTACTAGCATCTTTGAGTTTGAAGTCATTTGCAGCCAACTGTCTGAAGAAAAACGCATCTCATAGCAATTTGAGCACATGAACAAATGGACTATGGCGTTTTCTTTTGTGATTCATGTGAAATTCAAACTCTAACCTAGTGCTTCTAAATGCAGCAGTGTTTACTGTTTGAACATGGTTGCTTAATGCATTTAAGCATCTGTGGACTGTCTCAGAAGTGCTGAGGATATAAAGAGCTAATATATTTAGCAGGGATGGGCCTTTATTTACAGTTGCATCTCAATCAGACTGCAAATTACCTCCCAAATTGCTATGTTAACTGTTCTTTAACCTCTATTTTACCAATTAAACATTTCGTAGATGTTAAAACATAGTTGTTTTCATGATCAGCTGTTGCCTTCTGAGTACTCGGGTACTTGTGTAAATATTTGTTTCTGCCAGTATCTCACTAATATTTACACCAATGTTCAAAAGTTTGGAGTCAGTTACAATAACTTTTTTGTGAGAAAGTAATACTTATATTACTTTCTGCAAAAACACATTAAATTGATCAAAAGCGACAGTAAAGACTATTACATTGTTACAAAAGATTTATTTTTAAATAGATGCTGTTTTTGATCTTTCTATTTAATAGAAGAATCCCATAAAAACCACGGTTTCCAAAAAAAACAAGAACAATAACAAGAAACGTTTCTTGAGCAGCAAATCAGCATATTAGAATGATTTCTGAAGGATCATGTGACACTGAAGACTGGAGTAATGATGCTGAAAATTCAGCTTTGCATCACAGGAATAAATTACATTTTAAAAAAACATATACAAATAAACAATACAGTTATTTTATATGCAATAATATTATTTCACAAAATTAATGTTTTCACTGTATTGTTGATCAAATAAATGCAGCCTTGGTGAGCATAAGAGACTTAATTACAGACCCCAAACTTTTAAACAGTAGTGAGTGTAGCTTCCAATTTACAGCAACAGACAGTCAAAAAGATGCAAACCACGTCTGTGAGACTAGACAGGCTGACGGTAGAGGAGTGCAGGAGCATAAAGTCATGAGTCTGCCATTATTCACAGAGAAACTGTATAAACTACAGACTCATAAAAGCAGCTTTATTATGGAGGAGAGTCTATTTGTATAAAACATAACATTTATATTGTATATAAACATAAATTCCACCTCTCACTCACACACACAAGTGGCTATTTGATTTGAAAGGGGCACAAGCATCTTGGGAGCACTTTGTCACTGCAGTAAACTACCCAGAGTGCCTCTCTCTTCAGAGCCAGGCATTCTAGCTTACAGCAGTCTCATTAAACAGCACATCTACAGGAAAGAGAGAAACAGAGCGCGCTAATAAGCGAGAGGAGGGGAGGTTTAGAGACTCTGGGTCAGTCTCATCCCTGTTTTAATCTGACACTGATAGAATGATCCTCACATGCTGTTACACTGAGGAAGCTAATCTCTGCGCTTGAGCTAGAGGAGGATCTTTCCTTCTTCTGTAATTAAAACACAGCAGGCAGGATTAAATGGCATCATGGCTGCTTTCTAGTGGACACATTTGGCTCTGGAAATGTCAGCTCTCCAAATGTCAGCACCCGGAAGCTCTACTGCCGCTACGGTGGCCAGGCTGGGAAAACGCCACATGTCATACTCACCGATCACTTTCACGAAATACGCGTCGGCCTCATAGTTGTTCTTCAAAGCGTGGATTACGAGGTCTTCCTTTTCCCCCTTGCTGAGCACGATCATATCTAATATACCCTGCAAATGAGAAATCAGAAACAATGTATCAAGCCCATTGAATCTCTCCCGTCTGATGAACACTCATATCCTTAATGGACTCCAGCAAGCTATTACGCTTCTTATCAGCCCCTCTCTGCAGTCTATTGGTCTCGCTCTTAAGAAAATGGTTGCGCAGGGGCTCCTGTACAGATAGCATCGTAATACTGTGCTAATGATGACTAGCTCGAATGCTAACGGAATGAGACGTGCGCGTGCTGTTTGTTTAATGAGCCTTTAGCGTCATTAGTTATGCAAGCATGAGGGAATCCGAGGTAATTGGCTATATTATGATTACGATGGGGAAAAGGTTGCGATACAGATGGAGAGAAGGGTCGAGCGAGGGAAGGAGTGAATCACAGAGGAAGATAGAATGGCAAAATTAGACATGTGCATATAGATGCTTGAGGGCCGTCTGCAGCAGTGAGATGTTTCACTTCTTTAGGTGACCAAAGAACCACACAAAGAAATACAGACTCTCACACAGGCAAACACACAACATTTCTATAGCAGACAAACATGAGAAAGGCAGAAAAAAGGCATGAACAAAGTCACAATGCAAATAATGGTTGATTAAAAAAAAAAAGAAAGAGATTTTTTTCTATATGCAAAATAATCTTTGATTCTTTTGATATGGGGTGAAATTATGGGTGGGCGATATGGCAAAAATGTCATATGATTTTTACAGGAAAATCATGATTCACGATTTTATCACAATACTTTTTCATGTTGGTTTTACTATTTTGCAAGTGACTGAGCAGCCATTTCCCTATTTAAAAAAAAAAAAAAAAGCCTTACAAGGTAACAAAATATAAAATAAAAATAACAGCAGACGTTTAGGCCAAAGTGGCGAAGATAAAAATCTATATAAAAATAAAACACTGTATAAATTATACATTGATTCTTTCTTATTAAAGCTACTGTATTAAAGTTCTTAAGTCAAGAGCAGTGAGTGATTTTCTCTTTGTCTTTTGTTGTTTTATTAACATTAAAGGGATAGTTCCCCCAAAAATGAAAATTCTGTCATCATTTACTCTCTCAAGTTGTTTTTAATCTGAATGAGTTTCTTTCTTCAGTTGAAAATAAAAGTTATTTTGAAGAATGTGGGTAACCAAACAGTTACTGGTCCCCAGTGACTTCCATAGTATATATATATATATTTCTGTGGAAGTCAACTGGGACCAGCAACTGTTTGGTAAGCCACACTCCTCACAATATCTTATTTTGTGTTCAGCACAAGAAAGAAATTAATACAGGTTTGGAACAACATTAGAGTGAGTAAATAATGACAGAAATTTTTATTTTTGGGTGAACTATCCCTTTAAGGACAAACGGCAGCATGTTTACTGTTAGGCTGCTGTCACTTTAAGATCCGCATGCATCTAATATACAGACATGCATCCGATTTTCTCTCAAATGTTTGCTTTCACTTTAGACATAACCAACTGTGTTTATTTAAACCTTCTGTATATTTGACAGTATTAGCGCAATACGACTCGAAAGATAACTTGAACAGCGATGTGAATGAACGTCTCATTATACAGTATGTTGAGACGCAGGCGTCAGATTTGCAAATGATAGAATGCACTGTAGCATGATACTACGACATTTCTTCAAAAGTATATTGTGGAGAGACATGATATCGCACACCCCTAGGTGAAATGTGATCTGAACATTTGAGATTAAACCATTACTGTATGCAGATACTGGGAATTAGTCAAGATAGACAATAGCCAGGCGCATTCATGTGTGCGTCTTGAGTAAAATGAACAGTCCAATTAAACGTCTCTGATCAAAGGACACTCAGAATCAATATAACAATACATAACAAGCCTTAAACATCAGTGAGATATGCACAGCTCAAGGGAGGAGAGATAGAGCTCTCGCAGGGAAGCTATACGTTTGGACTACTAAGAGCAGAAAATAAGAGCTGAAGACCCCAAACGTTAAGCACACCATTAATTCTGTTCAACAGAAACAGTGCAGTGAATGAAAAAAAGAGAGGAGGCAAGCCTTTTCACAGCCAATCTGAAGTCTGTAGTAGAATTGTTTGGCAAAATAAGAATGTGAAATGTAACAAGACATCAATTTGAACCCCTTTACAATAGGTAATTCCGCATGGTCATTTCAATTTGAAGGGTAGGGTGACTTTCAATTGTTTGGGTGTCAAAACATAATAAATGACACACCAACAAAATATTAAATAATATTTAATATTAAATAATTATGTTTAATATTAAATAATTGTGTTTGGGTCATGTGTCTAGAACCAGCATTTCTAGATGTTGTGTGTGTTATTTTAGTATTATTTTTTATACTACTATAGTATTTATTCATATTAATGTAATTTGAATTAGCTTTTACTTTTATATTTTCAGTTTACATTTTAGTAATTTTGTAGCGTTTTTGTCATTTTCATTAGCTATTTTTTAATAATTCTGATTAGCGTTAATTTATTCATAATTTATTCATTTTTTTATTAATTTAAGTACTAAGTCAAATATATTTTACAAGTTAGTTGCCATGCAACATTTATAAATTTCATGTTTTTTGTATGATTAAGTTTTTCATCTAATATTCATTATTTCAGCTGTATAGCAATTAATGAAAACTATTTTTAATCGTTTTAGTTAACAACAACACTGTCGCTTATTCACATCAGGTTTAAAGAAGTCTTTAGACTACAGAGACTGCTACACTATTGGATGACAGGGTGTTAAGCATCAGAGACTGGGGTTTGTTGGAAATGTAGAGGGTGTAGTTCTCTACTCTCAATGTCAAAAGAGGAGAGAGCCTGCGCCACACCACTGGGGTAACATTACAGTCAGAGTAAATCAGATAATAACTAAAGCTCAGTATAATGCGGGTCACAGAGACATCAATCAGATGAAGAAAGAGTGATCGGGGACAGAGAAAGGGAGGGAGATTAAAGCAGCGGCAGGGTTTTAATTAAAGCGCCAAAAGCAAGGGGAAAAGGCCAACACTTACGTCCTCATAGATGTCAAAAAAAGTGGCCACAACAGCCCTGGGGATGGCACTGAGGTCTGACTGTTCCCAGAGCACACGGAACATGCGGCCCACCTCCCGACAGCTCGCATTATTACACGCCACGTTCTCCAGCAGGAATGCCTGCTGCTGTGTGCTGTGGAGAGAGAAAGAAAGGGAGAAATTACTGTTAATGTGAGTAGATCTGAGGAACACAATGCTAAAATGTATGCAAAGACACTGTGTCATGTTGAATTTAACCCTTGCTAATTAAGTTTGCAAGCATATAGCAGATCACTGAACTCTGACCAATTAAAGAGCATGTCTGAGCACTGAACACTACTTAAATTACAATATTATCCGCATACATGCACACACACACACGCAGTGTGTAACAGTGGAGAAGCAGAGGGACTTGATGAGTGAGTGAGACTGAATGCCTGAAACTTGTGCACTGAACTTTTCAATCCCTAAATAAAAAAGGCAATTAAGCAGAACCTATTCCTCCCCATAATTCAGTGCTGAGTGTGGGGAAGCTGGATCTGGGAGACAGCAGTGAATTTTAAAATGAGATGCTTTTCTGCATTGCTCAACAACCCATCTGCCACGTCTCTGCTTTATTCAGGACCCTTTTCCGTACCTTTATTTCACAGCCATTTTTCCCCCATAGTCTGATATTTACCAGTGACACTCCTCAGAACTACTCTAATTTCAACCTGGGCATGCGTGAGGCTAAAAATAGAAACCGTATGAAGGTTTTCTTCTCTTTCTTCCTTCTGCTGTTTCTCTTTGGTTTCAGGAGAAGGAAATGCAGATGAGAAGTGCACAAAACATACATTTGAAGCGTGTTAACTGCTGCCAAATTATCACAAAGCACATACTCCAGTTGAGCTGCATAAAAAGATTAAGCTGCATAAACAATGTTCCAGCTTCGAAACAAGTTGAGCTCTATCGACATACCGCTGATTACCACAGACAGAAATCCATTTAATAAAAACAAACAAAAAAATAGTTTAAACTAATATCTATATAAATACACTATTATTCAAAATGTTGGGGTTGGTAAATTGTTTTAATACACACACACAAAAAACAGTAATATTGTAAAATATTATTACAATTTAAATGAACTGTTTTCTTAAAAATTTGATTTATTCATTTCCCAGTTTAGTTGTCCGGGATGGTTTGGCAGGCGATGAGTCTTCCTGTGCGGATTGTCTTGGTCAGTCTGGAGCTTGGTGCACTAATCTGTGCATTTCACAGCCAAAGCCCCTGTACACCTTTGCTGGCCACCCATCAGTGGGGGGGGGGGGGGGGGGGGGGGGGCATTTGCCAAAGTCAACCAGCCAAGCAGACAGACTTTGTCCCCTCACAGGATTAAATGACACCACACTTACTGCTGCACAGAGAACAGATGCTTTACTGAAGCTTTCACAGGTTTAACTGGCGGTTGCACACAGAAGGAAAGTTTTTGTCCTTGTATTTGGCTGTACAACTGTCATGGCTGCCAATTTAAAGACTAGTAGTTCAAATACACCAGTGCATTTGGGAAGCATCTGTCCTCAAAGCACATAGACAGTGGAAGAGAATTTGTGTGTGTGAACCAGAGTGGTATTTTAGGTATGTGCGTGTGAGTACAGTATGTGTCATTATGAATGTGTGTCTGGTCACTGGGCATGTAGGCCCAACTTCCTATCCTTTCGCTCCCTCAGTGGAGCACAGTCGTGACCGGTGGCTCACGGTGCCAACCGCACACCCATGAGCACACACACGTTCCTCGCTTAATTGGGAGCTTCGGACCCAACACCATGGCAAACCCAGCAGGGAAGAGCAGGCCAGAGGCAAGCCTACAGGCTGACCTCTCCTTCCGCCTCTTTCAACCTCCCTCTGTTTTTTCTCTCTTTCTAAAGCAAAAGAAGGATTTTACTGTGTCGTTTCCTGACCACTGTGGAGGCCTTGCATCAAAACGTGAATTTTTTAAAACATCAGTTATCCAGAGGACAAATAGAAAGAATTGAGAGAGAGTGAAAGAAAGGCATGTTGAGTGGGACGGCAGGCGGCAGGTCTGGAGATTCTCTGAGGGGTAAGATGACAGAAGCAGAGGGATCTCGTCCCCCCAGGCATCTCTTCAATACCGGTCCACCCACTCTTCCTGAGGCTTTTCTCTCGCTCTGTCTGTTGCTGTATGTGTTGGTCTACTTCTTTTTCAATTTGCTCTCAAGGGCAAAAACAAAGCAGTCTGAAGGGTGGATGGCATTTCAATCATTCGCTACTTCTGCTCTCTCTCTGGAAATAGTATGCTCCTGAATAAGGAAGAAAAAACTGATAGACATGCAGAAAATACTGTACATAGGAGGCTAAAGTCATTTAAAACTTCAACCAGGTAGAAAACAGGACACAGAAATACAAATAAAATTATAATCTAAGGATATGTAATTCAAATTAATGGACATTTGAAAGAAAAAAAAATAGTATATATATTTTTTTACTATAAAAGCGAATGTTGATTTGCTAAAAGTTTGTTTGAAAGTTTAGAAATTAAATATGTAGACAAAATGATAGGTATACAGAGTGACAGAACCATACTGAACGATAGAATGATAGACAGAACGACAGTTAGAAAGACAACGTTTTTATTAACGAAAACAAAGATTTTTGAAAACGCTCTCCAAAGTGAATACATTTGAAAACTATGTTTTTCGCATTGTAGTGTGAACTGTGAAAACTGAGGTATTTTAAAACGATGACGCATCTTTAGTCATGACTGAATATTGTACCGATAGATGTTCATGTTTATACCGGTATTGCGCCTGTTATGTGCTATTCACTTTCACACAGTTGCTTAAAATATTTGCACACTCTGCAAAGATGACAGAAAATTTACTCGCATTTGCTGTCCTGCGGCAAAACATGAGAGCAGTTGCGTTTTAGACCAAACATATAATGGTGAGTGAGTGCGGCCTGGAGGCATCGGTGAATGGTGAGATATTTTGTAAAATAAAATTTTGCCAGAAGAATAGCATGAGAACTTTATTGTGTCTGTTCTGTCTGTATCATCTCAGTGAGCTTTTATGAGGTTTTACGCATATACATTAAGGTGAATTTAGTGTTTTCCGACGTTTCAATGTGGATGAGAAACTTTTGAAAAACGCTACTGTGGACGGAGAGCGTTTTGAAACAAAAATACTGTTTTCAAATATATCCAGATTAATGTAGACGCAGCCAGAAGACCGAATGATTGATAGATAGATAGATAGATAGATAGATAGATAGATAAATAAATAGATAGACAGATAGATACCTAGATTCCCTATCCTCAGTAATGTGTGTGTATAAAGTGTATGTTAAAACACTGTGGTATCAAATGCTCACACATTTTCTAATTTGTTACACTGTTTATTTAAATTTAAGTTATGTTATAATATTTTATTCTATTATTTTGATGTTTTATTATCATTCTATGTATTCCAAGCTTTGGCAATATTGTATTATTTACAATCATGCCAATAAAGAAATTTTGAATTTGAATTTAGATATACAGACAGACAGAACGATAGATGGAACAATAGACAAACAGAGAGACAGACAGAAATATAGACAGACAGACAAACAAACAGAGAGACAGACAAAAAGAGACAGATAGATAGACAGACAGACAGAACGATAGACAAACATAGAGACAGACAGATAGATAGACAGACAGACAGACAGACAGACAGACAGAGAGACAGACAAAAAGAGACAGATAGATAGACAGACAGACAAAACGATAGACAAACAGAGAGACAGACAGATAAACAGACAGACAGACAGAACGATAGACAGAGAGACAGACAGATAGACAGACAGACAGACAGACAGACAGAACGATAGACAAACAGACAGACAGACAGACAGACAGATAAACAAACAGACAGACAGACAGAACGATAGACAAACAGAGAGACAGACAGATAGACAGACAGACAGAACGATAGACAAACAGAAAGACAGACAGATAGATAGACTGATAGAAAGACAGACAGACAGACAGAACGATAGACAAACAGAAAGACAGACAGATAGATAGACTGATAGAAAGACAGACAGACAGACAGAACGATAGACAAACAGAGAGACAGACAGATAGATAGACAGACAGACAGACAGAACGATAGACAAACAGAGAGACAGACAGATAGATAGACAGATAGACAGACAGACAGACAGAACGATAGACAGAGAGACAGACAGATAGATAGACAGATAGACAGACAGACAGACAGAACGATAGACAAACAGAAAGACAGACAGATAGATAGACTGATAGAAAGACAGACAGACAGACAGAACGATAGACAAACAGAGAGACAGACAGATAGATAGACAGACAGACAGAACGATAGACAAACAGAGAGACAGACAGATAGATAGACAGATAGACAGACAGACAGACAGAACGATAGACAGAGAGACAGACAGATAGATAGACAGATAGACAGACAGACAGACAGAACGATAGACAAACAGAGAGACAGACAGATAGATAGACAGATAGAAAGACAGACAGACAGATAGATAGACAGATTGATAGATAGACAGATAGAAAGACAGACAGACAGATAGATAGACAGATTGATAGATAGATAGATCCAGAAAGCAAACAGCAGCTAGTACAACTGACATGCTAATGCTTCAGCATGCATTGCTGGGCTAATCAGCTCTGACATGAACCCATGCTTGCTACAACCTCTCCCTGGACTCAGATTACTTCATGTAGACTGCATGAACGAACAGAAACATTATTACCAGAGTACGGCAAGTGGATCAGTTTAGATAAGAGTGTCATTTAATGCAGAGAGCAACATACCAGAAAACATGTCTTCCCCGATGTAGATTTTTAGAGACCTTTCAAATTAATCCCTTCTATCTAAAGTGAAGGAAATAAATCTTTGCTTAAATGTTTGACAGGCCTTTAAACTTTAATCGCGGCTTCATTTCCAGATGCCATTAAAATAAAATGGGAATACAGTCCACTACGATGGATCTGATGCTGTCAGGAGTGAAAAATATTGACACTTATTGACATTTATCTTCTATCTTCGCAAAATGAAGACGTCTTTTTACTCTTAGAGGAACTGCTGCTAATCCTGACAGACAACGAGACAAGTATTTCAAAACACATGCTCATGAGATGGATGGCCATTGCCTAGCAACAGAGCCCCGTGCAGCTGCAGTAGCTATAGATTTGAGCTTGAGCCCGAGCTCAGCCAGGGCAAATAATTCAATTTACGAATAATTCCCCATTGAGATATATATATGGTAAATAAAGACACCACTGCCTATGTGAGAAAAAAAATTCAGGTCTCATGTATTGCAGGTGTGAGCTGCACTTGGTATGAACAATGAACAGCCTAACCACAGTAAAAACACACACCCATTTGCCTCGAACTGCAGAGGCTAATAGCGAATGTAATCAAGTCCAAGTGTGTGTCTTTGTGTCCATGTCTTCCCCCATGATCCTCATGGGAGTCTTCTGTCTCGTCCCTCATAAAACTCAAGCACTTCTATTAAGAGGTAATCCTGCCATCATAAAGAAGTGTGCGACTGATGACATTCAATTACTCATGCATTAGCTTAGCATAATGGATCTCTGTGATCTCACTCCTCCCATCTAGCACAGCTTTCAACGCTCCTGGAGACCCATAGCCATGGTTGATCACTCTATACTTTTCTCTTTCTCTGGCCCCCTTAGCATTGTACATGTATACTTCACCCCAGCAGGTGGTTTTAAGAGGCAATACTGCTCGCTGAGGAAACCCCTGTTGCTAAAGACATGTGTTTTTCAGGGATTAATGGCTGGTGTTGGGGACTGTTCTTCTGTTCATTTTTCACTTTATGTAGGTGGGTTGAATTCAAATAATATGCCTTCCTCTGTAATAACATTAAGTACTGCATTTATACTGGCTTTATAGCTATGCGATTCAAAGCCATAATCCCACACACTCCCCAATTAAAGGCCGTGATCTAATCAGATTCAGTTCAGTTTAGAAGGGTAATCAAAGGGAAAGTTTACCCAAAAATTTGAAAATGCACCCATCTTCATGTCGCTCCAATCCTGTATGACTTTAATTTTATGTACAAAAAGACTGAGATGAAATTATTCCTTAATGGCATCCCAGCAAAAAAAATATCTTTCGGAAAATATCTTTTTAGACAAATTCCAGTGTTAAAGGGTTAGTTCACCCAAAAATGAAAATTCTGTCAGTAATTACTCACCCTCATGTTGTTCCAACCGCGTAAGACCTTCGTTCATCTTCGCAACACAAATTAAGATATTTTTGATGAAATCTGAGCCATGTCTCACTCCTCCGTAGGCTGCTATGTGACCGAAACTTGCTGGCCCAGAAAAGTTATTAAAGAGATCGTTAATATAGTCCAAGTAACTCCAGTGGCTCAATCTTAAGTTTATAAAGCGACGAGAATACTTTTTGTGCGCAAAAACAAACAAAAATAACGACTTTATTCCACTATTCATTTCCTTCTCTCTGGACCTCTAGTTGGTTCGCGTAGTGTTTTGCGCAGCGCGTCTGTGTTGCACGTCATCACGCATCACACACATGACCGGCGTCGGCCGTGAGCCTACGTGGTGACGTGTAACACAGACGCGCTGCGCAAAAACACTACGCGAACCAACTAGAGGTCCAGAGAGAAGGAAATGAATAGTGGAATAAAGTCGTTATTTTTGTTTGTTTTTGCGCACAAAAAGTATTCTCGTCGCTTGATAAACTTAAGATCGAGCCACTGGAGTCACTTGGACTATATTAACAATCTCTTTAATAACTTTTCTGGGCCAGCAAGTTTCGGTCACATAGCAGCCTACGGAGGAGTGAGACATGGCTCAGATTTCATCAAAAATATATTAATTTGTGTAACAACATGAGGGTGAGTAATTACTGACAGAATTTTCATTTTTGGGTGAACTAACCCTTTAATGGATTTTATTACTTATTTCACATTTTCCTGAAACATTCAGTTGATGAACAGTTTTTGTTTTGTTTCCCTTTTAAAGTTGATAGAAACTGTTTCTGCATGACTGCTGCTAGGTGAACTAACTTGCCTTGAAAGGACTGCGATCATGGCTCCGACATGAAAAGTGATTGACGTGGAGGAGGAAGCTCTAAAATAAAAGTCAAACATGATAACATCTGAGGTGGATTCAGCTGTTCTAAATCTGACCACTTAAAGAAGCAAAACGTTCCCTTCTCTATGCCTGTGCAATTTGGAGCTCTGTAGTGCAGAAGAGAGGCTGAGGTGAGGAATTGGAGAGAGGCACACTGAAGCAGAGAGGTGATTAGAGCAGTTCAGAAACACACACACACTCACAAAAAAACACACACTCTCTCTCAGGAGCTTCGCAAAAACCAGAACACACCTGCCGGCCCACAAGATGTGCATCCACCTGCTGCCTGACTACAGATCAGCTCACACCTCTATACTCCACCTGTGTGCATGAGAGAGCTGGAGTCCACCACACATCTTATTATGGAGCTCCTCTATATCTGAACCACCATGAAAAGATCCTTGATAAAGATGTTAGAAAGATGTCGGAAAAAATGTGATCCAGCACTTCATAATTGTAACATCTGGATCAAGTCCACTCTAATCACCAGATAAGTGTTCTTGGCAGTTCAGGTGATGGGTAGGGAAGAGCGACGAAAGGTAGAGGGAGGGAGAGAGAGAGAGAGGTGGAGAAAGAGAGACATAGAGAGAGAGAGAGAGAGAGAGGTGAAAAGAGAGAGACATAGAGAGAGACAGAGCGAGAGAGAGAGAGGTGGAGAGAGAGAGAGAGAGAGAGAGAGAGAGAGAGAGAGAGAGAGAGAGAGAGAGAGAGAGAGAGAGAAAGAGAGAGTCAGTGCAGCCTCACGTACATGACAAATGGATTTTCAGTGCTGCCCCTCCGGCTGTTTAGCTGTGCTTTCCTCTGCTGATTCTATTTGAATTGACAAATGAAAATAAAATAAATTTGATTTTCAACGGCGTCCTTTACATTAAAATTCATTAGGTCTGCGGGACGTAACGGTGGGGCCTCATTGGTGGGACATGGCCAATTGCTATTTAAAAAAATCTATAAAACAAGACTGAAATTAGTCAGTTTTACGTACTTTGGGACGAGCGCACAATTCCTTACGCCCATACAAATATCTCTGCCGTAGATCAGTGTATAATTTCTCTTCCCTGACAAGCTCTGGTGGGCATCCTGAGGCTGTTGATGCAGAACGTTAATTAATTTTTAGCGTAAATGGGCTGGATTGGGGAGGAGGAGGGACCATTAGCCCACGGCTTAACGGGAGGTCCTATCGAGAGGGTCATCTGCATGGTGGGAACACGACTTTGATCTACAAAGCAAAGTGACGGGAGAAAGAGAGAGCTAGTAAAATTTCAAGACAGAGGAGGAGTGCGAAGGAACTGGGAAACACCCCGTTAATGGCCCTCTTGAGTGCTGAGAAGGGGCTTCTGGCTGTTAGTGTAGGAGCTTGGCACATCCGACGGGATGAGGTGAGGAACAGGAGTAGCCTTCAGCAAACTCAATCATGTACGACTGCAGCCAGAGACTTCAGCAAACAGCAATGGGAATGTAGTTTATTTTCCTTTCTTCTATCTCAACACACAAACCAACACATGGTATAGGGACATTTATACACAAACACACTGTACTAACATATTTGTTTTTGTGTAGAAATACAAATTTCACTGTTTTTCGATTTAATGCAAAAAACAAAGTCCTCTTCTCTGCCCTTATCTTTTCACCAAAATCATTCTTTATTCTCATGAGCTGTTGTTTAATGTGTGTGTCTCTCTCCCTCTCAGACAGAGGAAAGTTGATTTAATTACAGCTAGCAGCCATTTCATTTCCAGAAGATGGTTAACTGTGCGCCAGGAGCAGAGTGCAGCTCTATGTTGTGATCTGTACTGCTTAAAAAGACTGATTGAGAGAGACTAATAAAACATGAATACAATGAATAAATAATGAATGAAATGAATAGAAAAACAAAACAATTTTATCATCTATTCCTCTCTTAACATGAAGAAATACACATTATTTTTTAATACGGACAACAAAAAAGTGACATAATAAAACATAATAAAGCTCACGAGACTGCATTTAACAGACATTTTTTTGATTGTGATAACAGATGATGTGCCAAAGGTTAGACTGACTTTTTGTTGCTATCTCATTTTGATATTAAGTGTTTCCTAAAGCTAAGATGGACTTTAGTTTCGTTCTGTAAGTAAGTATGGTAAACATTTGGGGTTCCAAAGTCTGAGCCCTCTTGTAGAAATGCTTCTAATTTGCTTTTTTCTTGAAACATGTTTGTGGCGAGCAGGACGAGGCAGAGGTCCGTGAGAGAATGAGCGCTGAAGAGCAAACCCTGTTGTATTATTTAATGTTTAACAGATCAGTTGTTCATGTGCATTCAAACATGAATAAATACACTACCACTACCAAGATTTGGGGTTGGTAATCATTTTTTATATTTTTGAAAGAAGTTCCTTATGCTCACCAAGGTTGCATTTATTTGATCCAAAATACAGCAAAATCAATCTTGTGAAATATTTTTACAGTTCAAAATAACTGTTTTCTATTTGAATATATTTTAAAATGCAATTTTTTCCTGTGATGCAAAGCTGATTTTTCAGCATTATTACTCAAGTCTTCAGTGTCACATGATCCTTCAGATATCATTCTAATATGCTGATTTGGTGCTCGAGAAACATTTATTAAATTACAATATTTAAAAAATCGTACCAATCTAAAAAAAATTAACGGTAGTGTATATACATAGATTCCTCACACAGTAAATAGGAATCACTTGAGCTGAAGCTGAACGTGACCATTAGAAAGGGAAAGATCCTGAGATGCTGGATGCGTTCCAGAGAACAACACTGTGTCCAGATGTTTAATCAGGCTAAACGACATCCTCGTCTGACACATGAAAATGAGGAGTGATGGAGCAGTCTAACTGCTGTCTACATAATCTCAACCTCGGCTCTGAGGTCAGAGGTCATTCTCTCGCTTTTGAGGCATCCGCAATGGTTAATCTCTGCATCAGAGCAGAATGCTTGAGTGGAAAATGATTACACAACTTCTTAACACAGCTCTATCTGAGGGACGTGATCACAGTGTCACCAATGATGAGATCTGAAGCAAAGCAGAAAAGCTTTGGGTTCATGGAAAAGCTAAAGGATTCTGATCAATGTGTTCTTACAGCAGAATGTGTGATATAATGAGACCAAGACGATGTGATTGTGTATTATTTAGACGGCCAGAAGTAAAAAAAAAAAAAAAATCAATGCGAGGAGAGCCGTGAGAAGATGAACAAAACAAGTGCTGTTCTCAGCCCTCTTAATGCGATTTCATTTGTGAGTCAGAGGGCTGATGACCAAGCTCTTCTGCTGCTCTTCGTTTCATCTAAAGCCAAACGAGCACCAGGGCAGGACCCCAGAGCAGAAGAGAGTGGAATGGGAAAGGAAGTCTGTGTGTAGGAGATGGGCCAGCTATTTGACATGTAATCTGCTGATAAAGAGAAGATTGAAAAGCATGCTTGCTTAGCTGGCTCAACAATCCTCGCTCTCTCTCTCCCAATCAGACCAAGGGCGAATTCAACAGGCAAACAGCAGTGATGGAAAACAAAGCTGGAGAAGGACACAGAAGCAGCAGAGTAGGTGGAAGAAAATGACAGAAAAAAGGAATTCACACTTTGTTCTCTTGAAACCGAAGTAGTCGTGCATAGACACAATGTTAAACACCCATTGTGAATGTGTGTAAATTGTGTGAGAGTGTGCCGACAGAATCAGGTTTGTGTGTGTAGCAAAGCCTCTTCAAGGCAAGTCCATTCACTCTGCAGATATCTTAGCAATGCCCCCAGTCAGCTATTTTCTATATAGCCCATACATACACAAACAGCTCCTATAAACTTGAATGGGGGACGACAGATTATGTCAAAATTATGATCATTTCAAATAAACAATTCAGGATGTAAAAGTTCTGGTATTTCGATACTCAATTCAGGACACGTGACTGAATGGCAGCTGCTCTCTGAAGAGGTTCACTTGATGTTTAATGCACTTTGTGGTCAAAATGCTTGTCTTGGCAATATATTAATGAAAAACAGTTGGTTATGTCAGTGAATGCATATATATAGAAAATATCATGGTAAAATACTTATATATCTGCAGTCTTGCAGTGTAACAGACCTGCCATTGTCTATTATGCCATTTTTAATCAAAAAGCAACAAGAAAGAAAGAAAGAAAGAAACTAACGAAAATGTACTCGGTCTTGATAACTAGCAGTTTCAATAAGCCTCTACAGTTAGATACAAAAAAAACTTCAAAACACTCTTTGTTCTGTTGCTTTTGATTTTTACTTACTTTGTCTTTTCTAAATAATAATTTTTTTTCCCCTGAACTAAGAAATATTTGCCCTTATATACACTTTTCAAAGTGTAAAATTAAGTTATAAGTACAGTATTCAATAGCAAACAAAAAACAAGTATTATTTGTCAAGTAGATCTAATTAATGGACATGTTTGCTTGAAGTAAAATCTAAATCTTTTAAAAAGGTGATTGGCTCTTTTAGATGAAACATGAGACTTCCATTCTAACATCTGCCATATTGAGCTGTAGGATTTCTATAAATGGTGTCTCCTACTTACACTGTCTCTGGGTCTGGGCTGTATCTAGTTTAAAAGTGGAGAAAGAGAGAGATCAGCATGGTACAAAAGCTATAAAGCACTTTTCAAATCTCTCAAAATGTTGACATTGTTTCAGCTGAAAAAGACACTGTACTTCACTTTCTCAGAAAGTGACACACTAACACAAAATGATTTCTAAATATATATATATATATAAACAGTGAAGGATAAAATGTGTGCGTGTGTGTGTCAGAGGTACAGAAGACAGTCACTGAGAAAGACTTACATAAACATATAGTGACTTAATCTCCTCCAGAGCTCCTTCACATCAGTGTCAGCATGTGGGCTGCACTTGTATAGTCAGTGACGGACCGAGGCCTGACATTCCCTTAAATATTACCACTCCAGCAGAAAGCCAGTTATACGTCCGCACAGAACCATGTGCATTAGATGGAGGTATCTAACAATCTAAATAATGCTATATTCTCTGCTTCAAGACTTCAAGGAGGCAGATGTGAATGATGTGATGAAAGCCTCAGTACTTAAAACTATTGTCTCCAACAATAGGTTTACATGCATCCAAGGTCAAAAAACACTTAAATGTTCTCATTATATACATTGCAGAATCACCTCTTTCCTGAAATGGATTTTTTTTTAAATGGTCCTTTCCGAGAGCCTACTATGATCCGATTGGTCAGATGGTCCGGTGTGTTGTGATTGGTCTAGAGCTTACAGTGCGTGTTGGAAACAAAACGCCCATTACCATATCTGAATTTGAGCTCCGGAGGCTTCCTTAGCACATGCATTTAGTAATACAAACAGTAGCAATGGCATCAGTTTTACCGTATCAATTTTACCGTGCATGCATAGTGGATTTGCTTTTGCAGCACAGAAAACAGCATCTTCATGACTTGTCGACAACACAAACCAAACTCTTCCAGGTCTCAGCCAATGAAGACCATAGGGTGGCTACCTACGTAGGTTTGTGCAGGAAGTTAGACTGGAATTACTGACGACTCGTTTTCAGGCAGTTCAGAATTGGTTCTTTCTTTTGAGAGACAATAACTCAATTTATCTTGCACTTTGATCTTTGAAACTTTGCAGACATTTTACATTCACAAAAAAACTGTATAACACTACGTGAAAGGTAATTTCTGAAAAAAATAATAATGGGGCACTTTAAATCAAAATTGACTTCATTTACTTTCTCAAGGTTTATGCACTTAATGTGCATGATTCATCAGTTATGCTGACGTTAAGCATACTTTTCACAATCTATTCAATTCCTGATGGACAAAATAATAAAAAAAGTTCCCCTTGTAATATGCCGTTTCACTCAGAAATACATTACAATACAGAAGCAAAAAATCATTTTAAATTGGCAGTTCACCCAAAAATAAAAATTCTGCCATAATTTACTCACCTTTGTATCATTCCAAACCTGTATGACTAATCAGCATATTAGAATGATTTCTGAAGTATCATAAGACACCAAAGACTGGAGTACTTGCTGATGAAAATTCAGCTTTGCATCACAAAAATAAATTACATTTTAAAGTATATTAAAAAAGAGAACCATTATTTTAAATTGTAATAATATTTCATAATATTACTGTTTTTTTTGTTTGTTTGTTTGTTTGAACTGCAGGCTTGATGAGCATAAGAGACTTCTTTCAAAAACATTAAAAATAGTAATGTTTCCAAACTTTTGACTGGTACTGTATATATATATATATATATATATATATATATATATATATATATATATATATATATATATATATATATATATATATATATATATATATATATATATATATATATATTTATATATATATATATATATATATATATATATATATATATATATATATATATATATATATATATTAAAATGATACAGTTGTATCCACAGACACCTTCGTTCTGGAGAAATTTTGGCCCGCTCTTCTTTACAACGTTGCTTCAGTTCATTGAGGTTTTTGGGCATCTGTTTATGCACAGCTCTGTTAATGTCCCGTCACAGCTTTTTTGAATTGGTCTGGACCTTGACTGGGCCAATGAAACACCTTGATTCTTTTTCAGCCATTCTGTTGTAGATTTGCTGATGTGCTTGGAATCATAGTCCTGTTGCATTACCCAATTTTGGCCAAGCTTTAGCCTTTGGATAGATGGCCTCACATTTCACTGTAGAATGATGGACTTACAACCCTTCCCAGATTGATGGCAGCAAAAATTGCTTCTCTAAGATCATTGCTGATGTCTTTCCTGCTTGGTATTGTGTTAACACACACCTGAATGCTCCAGACCAGTAAACTGCCAAAACTTCTGCTTTTATAGAGTTGGTCACACTTGCTGATGATCAATTAATCAAAGGCATTTGATTAGCAGCGCCTGACCTCTACTTGCCCTCTAAATTCAATAATTCAATAGGGTGTCCTTTCTTTTTCACATAACTATAGACTGCTAAGATTGAGATTAAAAATGTTGATTGTGATTTAAAATCTACATTTTCAGACTAAATTGCAAACATTCAGATTAGAAGGAGAGGGCACAACAGAAGCTAAAAATAACATATACACCTACACCTCATCTGCCAATTACATCCCTTTATCTTATATTGCCTAGAGAGCATTTGACAGAGAGCGAGAGAGAGAGAGAGAGAGAGAGAGAGAGAGAGAGAGAGAGAGAGAGAGAGAGAGAGAGAGAGAGAGAGAGCGAGAGAGACACAAAATGACAGGGGCCCAAAGAGAAGTGGATAGAGACTGATGAAGTGGCCTGAACATGAAGAGGATGGAGATATGAAGAACCCTGAAGAGTCAATAAGATAATACGAATTGAATGCAAACATTCATCCACGGTTAATCCACAGTTAAGAAAAATGTAGACGAGTATAAATCTGTACACTGTCACCATATCTGCTGATGACTATTTTTGGCTCATTTAAAAGAAGTGTGAAGCTCTCATTTCAATTCTAAACGATTTTGACTTTGAAAATGTCTCTGGCTGGTTGGGTAAACTCTCTCACCCACCCACTCGCTCAAAAAAAAAAAAAAAAAAAAATTTTTCACTTACCAACTCCAACACACTCTATCACCTCAGAAACCATGACAACCTTTGCTGACAAAATGGGCTGGAGCCGTTTGAAAGCGTTTGAGGGGAACAAGAAAAGAAACTGGCACACGATTATTCACGTCTAAATCCGTCACTTATTTCTAAACGGAAAAACACCCATGCGTTTGGTGGATATTAGCATGCTGCTTCTGACCTCATGAACATATACATACTGGCCCCTTCAGACATCCATAAGGCCCCTTTATTCAACACAGCCAAAGAACATGCTAAAACCTGTATTTGTCAATTAAATGCTGTCCTTATTTATTTGAACTTATTTTATTTTAGAGATAATCATTTGGTCCCTGCTCAACATTCAAATACAAATTCTATCTGTAAAAAAGGTGGTATGAAATATATTTTATTTGTTTTAAATAGCAAAAAGTAGAGGGTGCAAGAATCTTAAAGGCCACGTATATAGTGTGAAGTTTCAGGAGTGACAACTGCATTTAAATGTGGGAATGAGTCCCCCAAATTATTGTTCCATCTTCCATGTATGTATTGAACTCGACTCACCCCCGAAACTTCATGATTGACACCATGGTAAGCAAGGCAACGCTCTGGCGTCTTACGTGCTTGGTCTCTGCTATTCTGACCAAATAAATAGTACAGTGACAAAAGATGACAGAGGCGTTGTGTCTTTCTTATGCTCGGAAAGGCTGCTTCACAGATTTCCACTTATTATAATTGTTTTTAGGCTTGTTGTTTAAGCTTGACTCATAAAGCGATCGAGTTTATGAATTTATAAAAGTGATCATGTGGAGCTTGCAATATTTTGTTCTTAATTTCAGCATAAAGCATTTGGAATTTTTCGGTTGATTGTGGGCTTGTTCTTGTTCGCTGTTTTAAAGGCAACCACGTCCTTAATGATATAATAGCAGAAGGAGAGGTAAACCATAACAAGACCAAAGATTTAGAGAAAGATGCTGCGGTCTTTAATTAAAAGGTTCATGGGAGTGTTTAGAGTGATCCAAGCACAGATTGAAGTGAGATAAGAAAGTGGCCAGCTGTGAGTAGAGGAGGTTTTAACATCCAGCTCCTGGCTGATGAGAATCAAATCACTCTCCTTGGCATCGGAGCCATTAATGACAATAGGCCGATTTGAACAAACTCTGGTGTATCTCTGAGGTCTCTGGATGCATGTAGCCTGATTACTGTTGAAGTGAGATGATGAGACTGGCTGTGGGGTGATAGAGGAGACTATAGCAAGCACTAAAGTCTTATGACACAAGGGGAAGGTTAAGCCTCTGCTGACTTAAAGATTAGGTCGACCTAATGTATTAAGCATGAAGACTATAGACTAAAAATAAGCATATCATAAAAACAAAAGGGTTTTCAAGAATTCTGTGTGTGTGGCTAAATCATCTCATGTGATTCTCTGAGTCTGGACACAAATCTTCTGCCCTTCAGGATGACATGAAGTTGTCTTTGTTTTCTAAAAGCATCTGGAGCATCTCTCATAGCCACCTGGAGGCCAGCGGCAGAGCCTCTGGTATCTTATCTCAATCAGAGAGCTGTTAATCCATCCATGCCCTTCCTGCTGTTCTCTCACAGGCCTGCCTGTCCTCACTCAGGTCAGGCCAGATCGAAGATGGGCGACATGTACCAGCTCTCTCTTTTGTAGACACTCGGCAAGGTTTTACCCTGCCATTTATATATTGTTAACATAATAGTGAATCAAGTTTGATGTACAACGAAAAATGCATTTTTAAAGAATTTTTTTTTTTTTAAAAGTGTGATGCATGATAGACATACTGCAACACCATACAAACGATCTCCCCAGTCCACCCACACCATTTACAGAAAGCTGCAAAAATTGGTCATTCAAAAATTGTCATGGTTGTGATGGCACAACCATAAGCAAATTTATATGAATCAGAATGTAACATGCTCAAAAAAGGGTGGAATCTGATCATGTAAAACTAAACTGTTTTTTGTGCAAGAAACCTCGATTAATATTATAAATGGAGAGGGGGAAAAAAAAATTGTAGAAAATTGCCCAAATTATTTCTGCTCCAAGAAATCCACCAACTGAAAGTTCAAATTCTTTCAAGGAGGAAAAAAAAAGAGAAGGAAAAAGCACGGCTGTGCTTTGAAAAACAGGTACTGTAGCAGTATCTAAAAGATCCTATTTGGATAAAAGGAAAAGTAATAAATGTTGAGCTTCAGCCCTGGTTTGATTCTTAGGAAGTAAAAATATTGTACGTGTGCAAAAATGCAATAAACACTACTTTTTGTGGTTTAGGAAAGTTTTTTTGAAAGTTTCATGGTGGTGAGAGTTTTAATTCACATTTTAACATAGAAGTAATTGCCGCCCAGAGGCGGGTTATAACTCCGTACAAGTACCCTGACAGATTTCCTTCAAGGGTTAGTGCACCCAAAAATGAAAAATCTGTCATCTTTTACTCCCCCCAAGTATTTCCAAACCTGTTTGAGTTTCTTTCTTCTGTTGAACACAAAATAATATATTTTAAAGAATGTTGGTGACCAGAAAGTTGACGGTTGCCATTGACTTCCATTGTATTGTTTCCCTACTATGGAAGTCAATGGCTACCGTCAACTGTCTGGTTACCAACATTCTTCAAAATATCTTCTTTTGTGTTCAACAGAAGAAAAAAAAAAATCATACAGGCTTGGGACAACTTGAGGGTGAGTAAATGATGACAACATTTTTGGTTGAACTATCCCTTTAAGTAACTTTTGGGCAAAGCTTCTGTTGCGTGAAGCAGGGCAGGGCAGAGAGCCGTGGGAGCGGAGCGAGGGATTTGGCTATTTGGAAAGAGTTCTTTTGCATCTTTTGAGGATGTGGGTGTGGTGTATCCATCTCAAGACAATGAGCAAATCTAGTGTCTGCTGGAAAAATGTTTGTGATTTATAACTGAGATGTGATCTAAATTTTTCATCCAAAACCCAGGATGTGTATACATCACACCTCTCCTATACATCACAACAATGGTGACTGTTTGCACTATAAAACAAGTAAACAATTTCATAATTACTCTATTCATAGACTTTTCACCATGCCACTATCACAATCACCAGTGCTTGCTCTGAAATGCTTGCTAAGATCCTATGCAACCAGTGCTCATTATCTGAGGAGTAATTTCAATGGAAGCTACATTTCTCTAACTCAAACAATCATTTGTATCATTACCGTTGCTCCTACTTAAGTAATTATTGATATAAATAAACAATATTACTTGTACTTGAGTACAGATTTTGGCTACTCTACCCAGCACTGATCCTGACTCACCTGCCGCTGCTGGTGTTACGGAGGATGACAAGGGCATCAGGAAAGCCATCCAGGTTATAGTCTCCTAGGTGCAGGGTGATGGGAATTTTCAGTTCTCCCAAAGTGGAACTGTCTTGAGGGGGCACAAAGCCCCACACAGAATCCTTCCTACTGAAGTCCAACAGCACGGGCACCCAATGGAGCTGCAAAGGAAGACAATTCATTCAGTTACATGAGCTGATACGCATCATATTACTGCTAATGTACAAGGTGCTGCAGGAAAAATAATAAATACAAAACATCCATAAGTTTGCATTAGTGTCCATAAAATCTAAAGGCCACACTCAAAAGTCAACATAACTTTCTGAGAAAAGCATATTAAGTGCAAACCTAAATGCACCTTTAATTGATTTAAATATAGATTAAGTTTTTTTTCAGAAATAAACAGAAAAGTAATTAAACAGAAACATGAAAAGCAATGTAGTTCTAAGTTAATTTTATTCACACCACAGTAGCAATTGTTTCCATCCATATAAGTTGCGAATTTAACTTGTATGCAAAATTGGAATATTGGCATAGAACATTTACAAATAAAGCAGTGTTTCCATCCAGTGAGTCCAAGATAACAAAAAGCAGCGTTTCCATCCAGTGAGTCGAAGATAACAAAATCATCAATTCCTGATAAACTGGCATAAAATATCACTAAGAAAAGCCACTGTAAATAATAATTTTCATATATAATATATTTCTTGTGCAGATGAAGCGCAATAAATGCGTTATCTTGCTTTCGAAGGCAGATGCCTGCTGTTCTGGAACGCAGTCGTGTAAGTTCTGGAAGGTAATTATACCGAACCACATTGATGACAGACTTTGCTCAGGTATTTCAGAACAACCAAAACAACATATCAGATGCTGTGCAAAAAGATCAGCCCGCTGGTTAGTCCAGTTATGCGCATATTGCCGTTTCCTTTCCATAGAATATGTATTACTACACATTAGATATAGATATTTTGACATTTTGAACAAAGTTAATGCTAATACATAAGACTGGAAGTCCAATGTTCTTCTGATTTTATAAAATAGCTAAATATGATCACATTAAATGACATTATGAAATGAATAATATTTTGATGAATTGAAGAACCAAAGAAGGGCTCCAGGCAGAATCCAACATTATGGTCCTCTCGCTCTCTGGAATCGGTCATTTGCACGTGTGTGGGGGTTGCACAAGCACAGATGCTACTGGCCTTACTCACTCATGAATGTAAAACAGAGAGCCAGGTGCATCTCTGCATGTATGCATCCATGGGGATAGAGGCACAGAGAGAGAAGGGAGAGAGATTGCTAGAGATGTAGGGAGGGGGAGATGGATACAAAGTGGTAAAGAGAGAATGCAAGAGAAAGAAGACGGAGCGTTCTGTAATGGCTGCTAATAAGGTTTTCTCCTGATCTTTGGCACACAAAGAATCAGCAATGCTGAAGATCAGGCAAGAGAGAGTGGGTCTGATTTGTTTATTTGTACAAACTATTTTGTATTTGTACACAAATAATATTGCAAATATAAGCTAATGTTGCTATTACCTATAAAACAAGAACTAACTGATGTCAGTCTCCTCTACGCTGAAAAGGAAAGTAGAAATCTAACTCGTGAGTCATGGTGTGCACTGTCGGCCTAGCTGCCTCATTATGAGCAAATGTAAGAGTCCTGCAATGTTTGTTTATATTGCAGCACCATTTCCCGCTAAGCGTTTGACAGGTTATCTAGGACTGTCTGTTGTTGAACTGTGGTTTAAAAATATTTGATATGCCATTCATACTGTTCAAAATATAACAATAACAAAATGTTTAAACCGTTAAAAAAACTAAATAAAGATATGATAACTAACTTTCAAACCATCAGAAACAATAACTCACCTTCAAAATATTAAAGACTTTAAAACTGCTATATGTCAAACAGTTAGAGACATAGCAAATAACTAACATTCAAATATTAGAGACATAATAATAACTAATCCCCAAACATTAGACACATAACAATAACCAACGTTTAAAGTTAACAACGTAAAAATAACTAACCTTCAAAAGTAAACATTAAAGACAACCCCATTTCCAGAAAGGTTGGGACATAGTCTAAATGCAATAAAATCAAGAATCTGTGATTTGTTAATTCTCTTTAACCTTTATTTAACTGGCAAAGGAACAAAGAAAATATTTTCAATGTTTTCACTGATCATCTTAATTGTAATTGATGGCTGCAACACACTTTACTAAAAAGTTGGGACAGAGGCATGTTTACCACTGTGACACATCACCTTTCCTTTTAAAGGTGAACTATGCAGTTTTCTTTAGCTTAATTTACCTTAACTGAACAGCTTCGGAGTCATTGGAATGGTTATATGACTTTTTTCGGGATGAATGGTGGTCTTCTCGCACCCCCGTAGCGCCTTTGAGCGGAAAAACCACCCTTGCAACTTTGGGCCGGCGGGCAAGTATCGCGTGATATCAGGTCTTGTAATGTAATTAATTGCTTTACGTCACTGCATACATACACTTATCTAACCATTTATATGTGAGCAAAAAGCGAAAAAAACGCGAAGAAATTGCCAAAACTGCATAGCGCCGCTTTAATTACACTTTTGGGGAATTGAGGATACTAATTGTTGCAGTTTTGCAACTGGAATTTTTGGCCAATCTCACCTGATACAAGACAGTTGCTCAACAGTCTGTGGTCATCATTGTCTGATTCTCCACTTCATGATGTGTCACACATTTTCAATAAGAGACAGATCTGGACAACAGGGATGTTAGTCAAACATCCCTTCTACGGTTTAGAGTGTCTAGAAACCACTCTGTTTTAGAAATGTGCAGAATGAAGCATGCCATTGTCTTGCTTCCAAGGAAAGATGCCATCTTGATGGCAAAAATGTCTCTGTACAATCCCAATATACCTTCACACATTTGCAAGTCACCCATACACTGATGGACCCTCATTCCATGACAGATGTTTGCTTTTGCACCCGTCACTGATGATAGTGTGGATGGTCCCTTTTGTCTTTGGGACTGATACCTCGGTGTCTGTTTTTCCTAAAAAAAAAAGCTGAAACGTGGACTCATCTGACCACAGCACACATTTCCACTGTCTTTTAGACCATCTGAGATGAGAACAGGCCCAAAGAACTCAGTGGCATCTCTGCATATAATTGATGTGTAGCTTCCTCCTTGCGTGTGACAGTTTCAAGTTGCATTTCTTGATGCAGCGGCAGACTGTGTTTTGTTACAACGGTTTTCCAAAGAACTCCCGGGCCCATGTGGCTATATTTAATACAGTAGCATGACGGTTTCTCATGCAGTGCCATCTGAGGGCTCAAAGGTGACGCACAATCAACAGAGGTCTCCTGCCTTGCCCTACACGGACTGAGATATTTCGGGATTCCCTGAATCTTTTCACACTTTTATGTATGGTAGAAGGTGAAAGAACTAAATACTTTGCAATCTTGCATTGAGAAATTAGATATTTTTAACTGCGTGATAATTCTCTCATGAAATTTGGCTAAACAAATTGGTGAGCCATTATCCTTCTTTGCTTGCAAAGACTGAGCCTTTTGTGAATGCTCCTTTTATACCCAAACACTCTCTCTCTCTCTCTCTCTCTCTCTCTCTCTCTCTCTCTCTCTCTCTCTCTCTCTCTCTCTCTCTCTCTCTCTCTCTCTCTCTCTCTCTCTCTCTCTCTCTCTCTCTCTCTCTCTCTCTCTCTCTCTCTCTCTCTCTCTCTCTCTCTCTCTCTCTCTCTCTCTCTCTCTCTCTCTCTCTCAGTTAATGAACTGTCCCAAGCTCCTGTGAGTGCTTCCCTCCCATAGGACTGCTGAGCCAGACCTCAACCCCCACCAGAGGTCCTAAGTAAGCAGTTCTGACTGATGGGCTGTTAAAATAGGTTATGAGATGTTATGACAGCTTATCGGCGCACTTACTGATGGGCTCATCATAACTAAGTGGAAATACAGACAGGGTTTTAAATTTGAAATGCTTGGCAAACCATTTCTAAACTAGGGTCATTATGGTGCAGCACCTCAATACCAATTCAAATAAAACAAATGACCCTTATGAAAAGACACTGAGTGGGTGTACATGCTGGTACGTGTTGGGGCATGATAAAATGCATGCACACATTCGGTTCTGTTCTGTGTGTGAGAGCTATCCCAGAGTCCTTCATTCCCATTCTACTATTATAAGCTCCAGATCCAGAAACAAAATCATCTCTCTCTCTCTCGCACAGAAAGGTCTTAACTCCCAGCCGAATTCCTCTGAATTGAAGACTCTTTTCATTCAACATAGTAATGATTATGCAAACAGTCATTGCCCTTGTGGCCATCTACAATCGGCTTCCATCATTCTGTGTCTGCGTGTGTAAATTGATTTATATCAGTGCTGACTGCCAGTTAATGCTAAGCCTTATTGATTTATTAGGGAGGGTAGATGGAAATCACAAAGCTGTGGGCTGTCATTGTGGTGAACACACAACAGGTCTACTCAAGACCCCCTAGCTGATAGCTACAGTCAAAATGATGCATGGTTGAGATCACTACTATTCTAAAGATGGGCGTTCACACCAACTAAAATATTCGTCAAGAAATTTCAGCCCAATTTTCACATGCAATTTGTCTGTTCAGACCAATGCGTAAAAAACTTTGGATGAGCTGAATGAAAATGCAAAATTACTTAGGTGCCACTTATAGAAAAGCAGAAATACACAGGTTACCCAGGTACACACTTCTATTCACTATGGCATTTATCAAATAACACCAAATACAAGAGTACAGATAAAAGAGAGCTACTTTCAAATTCTTCATCTACTATTCACTGTCGTTTGTAAAATGGTCTGTTCACGAGCGCCACCAAGTAATAGCAGTGGTTCTGTGCATGTGACCAAAATCTTATTGGTTGGTCAGGTTTAATCACAGTTTGAAGGAAAAGAGATTACAACACCTCACCATAAAACAATATGTCGCATTGATGGCATGCAAATGTTTGTGTCGGTCTAAACAGACATATTAACAGCCGTTAATACGAAATGTTCAAAATGTTTATTGCACTGAATTTTCACAGCGAACATTCGTCTTGGTGTGAACAAGCCTAGAGGTTTAAGGGAAAGCAAGAGAGAAAAACACCAAACATAAAAGACTAAGAGATGACTGAGTCAGTAAAGCTATCAAGCGTTAGATGGTGAGACATGTCCTGCTTTCAGATAAAAGAAAGCTGCTTGCATGTGCCAAACTTGGCATGTAGATGATAAGCCTGAATATGAGCAGGTTTGATCTACATTGAAAACATCCTTCCAAAGTTTAAAAATAACCTGAACCAGCTGCCGTGTGGAATAGGTTTTAGCGGCATTAGCTGCTGGCCAGTGAAGACTGTTGGCAGCAAACCAGGCTGGCATTGTCGACCTGTACCATTTCGCAATGAGCACAGCACACATCATTATGCTAGATGTGGCAGCATCCCTTGACTGTAATGTTGACGGAAGAATGGAGGAGGCCGGCAGGGTCACACAGAGAGGGATGTAAAAAGCACCTGCAGAATTCACGCAGGAATAAGCCTGACCGTATGTGACTGGCAAAATGTACTGCTTATCAGCAGCTTTTAGAGAAATGTGAACAAGTTTAAGTCAATAATTCAAGGCTAGTAAACAGATTATATTTTAAGCCGCCATACAACGGGAGAGTATTTCCCCACCATCTGGACTCTCTGACAGGTCAGGGACGGTTTGGGCTACTCTTCTGGCAGGTGCCTAGAAAGCCTGCGCACGCCACTCATTGTTTAAAAGGACATGAGAACTCATCTGAGAATCAGTCGGGCCTTTCAAATGCAGAATGTGCACATTTATCATCCTGCTTGTGGTTAAAGTCCACCTGACAGAGCAGGTGATCTTCTGACATGACTCGTACAAAAAGATGCTATTGCACATCTAAGACTATGACTAGCATCCCAGAGTGCGCGTGACAGATGAGAAGCGATTAGAAAGCCTGAAAATGAAAAGAATGAGTGGAACGGGTAATTTGAAGTGTATATGCGATGGGACGGGGCCTGTTGCTGATCACAGAGAAGAAAGAGGTAACTCTCTGCTAGAATTAGCCTCCCATCCAGCTATCCACTGCACTACTGATTAACCCAATCAACCCGAACTGGAGCACATGCACACACATACACACCTTAAGTTCAATCAAACAGAAATGAGATGGAAGCTAATCAGTGTCATCCAGGATAATGAGACACTCTGTAATTAACCAACTACCATGGAAAACACGGCAATTTCTCATTTGGCTTCCTGCTTTAAGATGTTTATTGGCTGAACACAGCTGTGAAAGACCTGCAAAAATGCAGAACGCATTGAGCGTCTAGACACTAAGAATGATGGGATACCTCAGCACTAGCGATTACTTCAGCTTTATAGGTTTTTATTCTGCTTGTTCACGACACACATGACAGTTTGTCATGTTATGAGCCACTTACATCATTTGAAGTGTCTCATTTGTGTAAAAGACGACTTGAGCCCAGCAAACACCATGCGACCGAAAAGCCGATATGTCAGCAAATTAGGCAATATCATTGTTGCCAAAGTGACAGAGAGGGGAAGAGAGAGGGAATGATCTCTTTAATGCAGAAAGCCATGATAGCCTTTCCTTAGCAAAAGTAATGGGACATCTTAGATAGAGGAGATGCTGTGCACAGAATACAAATGGCCCATTTCTTCCCTCCCTCATATCAGTCGGAGAGACATCATCACGTTTGCATTGCCAAGACTCCATCCCTGTGGCTTTGTTTACTAAAGCGCAAAAAGTCCCTGTTATAGCCGAGCTATGCTTTCCACCACTCCCACATCCCAGCTGTGACACTTCATTAGGCCGAGAAATTAAAATCAGAGCTCGCCGGCGGGAAGACACCAGACGAGGTGCCATTACATCAATAGGTGCCACTGACAGATGATATGAAAATGCGACGTCTAATGAACTGCCATCTTTATGACACTCCGGGTGAAAAAGAAAGAAAGAAAGAAAGAAAGAAAGAAAGAAAGCTTCATTGCTCGTCGCATTACAGGGAACGCATGCCATTCCAACCTGCATGCGAAACAGAATCTACAACAGACGGTCTCTTCATTAGCCTCCCTAGAGGAGAGAAGCACAATTTGTAATGAAATATGGAACAAGAATCAGGAGACGAGCATGTCAGATCAGAGGTGTTAATGGCAGGAAAGGTGGAGAAGGGTACAGGGCAGGCTGTTATTACAGCATTCAGTGATTACATCTGAAGAGAAAAGACTAGACACGGCACCTGCAAGTGTCCAGAACTGAAGGTCACCTGCAGGCAGTGATTCATTTGTAAATTAGGAGGGCTGCAACAAGGACTAGTGGTGGATCTGGCAGGTTTGGGGGATGGGAGTTGTGAAACAAAGCGAGTTTAGCATCCTTTTGACACTTCAAGAAACCGATGTGATAAAAATACATTGCTTGTTGTGGACAAAGCTTTGTTGATGATTTTGGTGTGAGGGATCTAGTTTGTGTTGCAATGTCAGCTTGCGGTATTGCGACATGTTGGCAGAGCATTTCATTAGCCATGGTCAGTTTCCTAATAATTAGCATTAAGGTAATTTGCATGAATGTGTAAATAAAATTATTTTAATATTACACTACCATTAAAATGTTTCAGGTCAGTGAGATTAAAAAAAAAAAAGAAAAAAAAAGAAATGAATACTTTTATTCTGCAAGAATGCATTAAATTGATCAAAAGTACAGTAAAGACATTTATAATTTTACAAGTAACTTCTATTTCAAATAAATCATGTTCTTTTACAATTTCTATTCATCAAACAATTTTGGGACAAAAAATATTTCCACAAACATATTAAGCAGCACTGTTTTCAACATTTATAATAAGAAGAAATGTTTCTTGAGCACCAAATTAGCATATTCAAATGATTTCTAAAGGATCATGTGACACTGAATACTTTTAAAAATAGAAAACAGTTATTTTAAATAGTAATATTACTGTATTTTTGATCAAATAAATGCAGCCTTGGTGAGCACAAGATACTTCTAACAAACCCCATACTTTGACCCTAAACCTTTGAACAGTAGTGTATGTTAAAAGGGAAAGTTTATCCAAAATTGAAAATTTTGTCATCATTATATGTCATTCCAAACCTTTATGACTTTCTTGTTTTCTGTGGCACATGAACGAATATATATATACAGTGAGGAAAATAAGTATTTGAACACCCTGCTATTTTGCAAGTTCTCCCACTTAGAAATCATGGAGGGGTCTGAAATTGTCATCGTAGGTGCATGTCCACTGTGAGAGACATAATCTAAAAAAAAAAATCCAGAAATTACAAATGTATGATTTTTTAACTATTTATTTGTATGATACAGCTGCAAATAAGTATTTGAACACCTGAGAAAATCAATGTTAATATTTGGTACAGTAGCCTTTGTTTGCAATTACAGAGGTCAAACGTTTCCTGTAGTTTTTCACCAGGTTTGCACACACTGCAGGAGGGATTTTGGCCCACTCCTCCACACAGATCTTCTCTAGATCAGTCAGGTTTCTGGGCTGTCACTGAGAAACACGGAGTTTGAGCTCCCTCCAAAGATTCTCTATTGGGTTTAGGTCTGGAGACTGGCTAGGCCACGCCAGAACCTTGATATGCTTCTTACAGAGCCACTCCTTGGTTATCCTGGCTGTGTGCTTCGGGTCATTGTCATGTTGGAAGACCCAGCCTCGACCCATCTTCAATGCTCTAACTGAGGTAAGGAGGTTGTTCCCCAAAATCTCGCAATACATGGCCCCGGTCATCCTCTCCTTAATACAGTGCAGTCGCCCTGTCCCATGTGCAGAAAAACACCCTCAAAGCATGATGCTACCACCCCCATGCTTCACAGTAGGGATGGTGTTCTTGGGATGGTACTCATCATTCTTCTTCCTCCAAACACGTTTAGTGGAATTATGACCAAAAATTTCTATTTTGGTCTCATCTGACCACATGACTTTCTCCCATGACTCCTCTGGATCATCCAAATGGTCATTGGCAAACTTAAGACGGGCCTTGACATGTGCTGGTTTAAGCAGGGGAACCTTCCGTGCCATGCATGATTTCAAACCATGACGTCTTAGTGTATTACCAACAGTAACCTTGGAAACGGTGGTCCCAGCTCTTTTCAGGTCATTGACCAGCTCCTCCCGTGTAGTTCTGGGCTGATTTATCACCTTTCTTAGGATCATTGAGACCCCACGAGGTGAGATCTTGCATGGAGCCCCAGTTCGAGGGAGATTGACAGTCATGTTTAGCTTCTTCCATTTTCTAATGATTGCTCCAACAGTGGACCGTTTTTTCACCAAGCTGCTTGGCAATTTCCCCGTAGCCCTTTCCAGCCTTGTGGAGGTGTACAATTTTGTCTCTAGTGTCTTTGGACAGCTCTTTGGTCTTGGCCATGTTAGTAGTTGGATTCTTACTGATTGTATGGGGTGGACAGGTGTCTTTATGCAGCTAACGACCTCAAACAGGTGCATCTAATTTAGGATAATAAATGGAGTGGAGGTGGACATTTTAAAGGCAGACTAACAGGTCTTTGAGGGTCAGAATTCTAGCTGATAGACAGGTGTTCAAATACTTATTTGCAGTTGTATCATACAAATAAATAGTTAAAAAATCATATATTGTGATTTCTGGATTTTTTTTTTTAGATTATGTCTCTCACAGTGGACATGCACCTACGATGACAATTTCAGACCCCTCCATGATTTCCAAGTGGGAGAACTTGCAAAATAGCAGGGTGTTCAAATACTTATTTTCCTCACTGTATATATATATCTTTTTTTTATATATTTTTTTAATTTATTTATATTTAAATTCACAGAAGAAAGTCATACAGGTTTGGAACGACATGCGGGTGAGTAAATTATAACAAAATTTAATTTGTTGGTGAACTATTCCTGTAACATTTTATTTATTATGTTGTTAATATTGATTAAATTGCCTATATTTATTTTTCTATAAGCCTCTTTTGCCACACTTTTAAAATTAATAGGGCATATACAGATAAGAAAGTAATTGTAAAGTTGTGATATTTAGTTGAATAGATAGATATATAAATTAATAATCAACAGTTTTGCTTTCTCTGTAAATGATTATTGTGACAAACTGGCAACAAATATCAGTATTACACAGCCAAGAGTAATGAAATATGCAATATTCATTTCAGCAGCTTCTGCACAGCTACAATGAGAAATCATTAGTATTGATGATGTTTTCACTCTTTATACAACGTTTTTTAGGTTAAGTAACACAAATCACAAATAACAGAGCATTTGAGAAAGAAGGCATCTCAATGCCATTACTGCAGGATAAACTGTTATTCAATGACAGAGAATTACCATAATTACTCCTGACAAGAGTACTATTTTCAGAGGCATGTTTAGACATGAGATGTGGTGGTGGTGAACCATATGGTTTGTTTATTATGGGAACCATTTTACCCAAATCTGTACAGGTCATAGCATAAATGTCTTTCAGAGGCATTTGAACTTTGATAATCTAAAATAGGTGCTGTATCCAACTGCAGTGGCGCCAGATCGGCTTGTCAAAAACACCCCTTCACTGACAAAAAGACAAAATGAATGACAAAACTTGTCCCCAATTGTGAATGTTAAAGCACATAATATTAGACGGTAACTGAGCCACTTAAGGAAAGAGCTAAGATTGAAATCAAGGGCTGTGTTAGAAATTCTGCTGCCACTAAGACCGAATGCACAGATTCGATATACTGACAAAAATCCAATTTCTTTCTCAAATGTTTACGTTCACTTAAGACAAGACCTGTTTATGAGGATATTTTGACAATTGTGTGTGTATTTGACCATTCTAGTGCAAGACGACGCGAAAGAGCTCACGTGATCTGCACGTGATGTGCGAGCTACTGTCTGTATGTGAGAGCGTTCCAAAGCAGCAGCGCATTTCGTAGGTGTGATTGGAAAAGGACAAAAAAGCAGGAAAATATACGCCGCACCTACCGTGACCCCCCCCCCCACACACACAGTGACATCATTTATATACATTTAATGAAATACAGTGCAAACGTCCTATATGTTATATTATATTTTATAACATCCTATAATGGTTGCCTAATGCCATGTTGGTAGATTGGCACCTGTAGAATTTCCTTTTGTTGAAAGCCAAGATAAAAGTAAAAAGCTATTATTTTGTGTAGATCCATGTCCGAGGCAGTTGGACTTAACAAGCGCATTTCTTTACACACACACACGCACGCGTAATGAATTGGAAACACTCGATCTGCGCCAGTGGACGCGCACCGTTATGAATGCCTGTGCAGCAATGTGAAACAACGGCAGGCACACACGCAACTTCTACGGAAGACTGTATTCTCGTACTGTTTCGACTTTAATCTCGAAATGCTAGATTTTCTTTTTTACGGATTTCTTTCTTTCTTTTTTTTTTTCGTTGCGGTTCAGGGCTTCCGTAGGCTATTCTGATCATGCTATGACATTTTCTCGTTGTGCAGCTGGCTCTAGGCAGTATTTTCTAACCATGTCGGGGGAGTTTTATGCGTATGCGTTTTGGAATAATGTCACTTGCCAGGTCAGAGGTCATGTAAGGGGTAGACAACAGAATTTATTATACTTGACAATACGAAAATAGGAACTCCACAATGTCTCTCTTTACATTTATTTTGTCCCGATGTCGGCTTCAGCTAAGTAAAGAAATAGTTCGCCCCACACGTCCAAAATTCTTAGCACACTTTAGATAACCTTCCGCAACGAGTGCAAGGCTCTTTGGTGGAGCTCTGCTTTGAATGAAGTTCCATCGTGACAAATGAATGGACTACTTGCGGAGTGACATATAGACATGAATCAGAGGCACAAACTTACTGTCTATGGGCACAAAAAACGTTGACAGCGGTGAACGGTCATTATGTTGACCAATACCCACTTTGAGCGCGACCCGCAAAAAAAAAAAATACTGAATTGAGTTCTCTTTCGCGCTTGAATGATTTAAAATCACAGGAATCAATAAGTGGAATCAAAATGTGCGTGTCTTATCAAATCCACGGAAAACTCTTTTAGGAGGTTCTGCCCATCAGGTAAAACTTCTATTTTGGCTAATTTCTGATAACGCTTTCAGCTGCCAATAAAAGCGCAGCCATCTCAGCTCCCATAAAACATTTTACCATATTCAAATCTGCACACATTCCCCCTTAATCAGTTTAGCTCATGCTAAGAACTATTCAGATTCTGTGTGGGTCGACTAACAACTCATGAGTGGCAGCACACAAGCTGAACAGGTGGTGCTGTGACACTAGGGGAGTGGGACGGCATGAGTACTGACAGAATCACCAGCTGCGAAAGAGAAAATGAAGGCCTCAGTACCCTGTAAGCAGATAATGGCCAATCTAACCTCCTCAGAGTGCGGCAATGGCTCAGTACAGGATATGTCTTTACACGGATGTCAGAAAAATTTAGCCCTTAGTAGCTTTGCCCACAGGACATTTCCTCCTGATCATTTAGAGGTGTCAGGATAAACGGAAACACCCAGATACAAAGCCACATCTGCACTTACACTGATCAATACCTTTAAACAAACTGCTCAGAGACTGACGATTTAGGTGATTTCAGACCCAAAAGATACATAGATAGCAAATACCCAGACAGACAGACAGACAGACAGACACACACACACACACAGCCAGCAGTACTCGGAGTGTGAGCCATGATAGTGAGTTTTAGATAGGTAATTTTATTTATACTCCTCTGAGAAAAAAAAGTATGAAATAAATGGCCTGTCACACTCAGCTGATGCTGCCAAGCTGGAAACAAAGTTGCTATTACAGAGTACACGAAAATGAAATGAATAAGTGTGAGACGCCCCGGGCTGAAAGAGAGAGCAGCTCAGCCTATGAAGGCGTCCATTCCTCCCTCCTTCCCCCGTTCACTCCCTCATGACTCTGTTGAAATTCAATACACACGTACACAGACGCTCAATTCCACCACCTCAGACAATCTATTGCCTCGCTCTCCATCATTTCCTCCCCATCTCTTTTTCTCTCACCCGCCATGTTTTATGGATGCTGCTTTGCTGCATTGCAGCTTAAGGGATAGTTTAATTCTGTGGTGATCCCAAAGTCTTTCTCTCATTCTTTTCGAGTCTGGGAACCACGTCTATGATCCAGGCACCCATTTAAGGTGAAAAACAAACAGGTGTAAACCACATGCAAAAATCAGGAAATGTCAATCTGAGGAAATGAGATGTCTCATCGTCAAAATGTTCAATACAAAACACAATTTGAGTGTTTCTGATCTACTGTAGCTTCACTTTTGAGGACACAATTACTGAAATTGTCTCAAATGTTAGAAGCTAAACCTGAAGAGAAATGGGTCATAAAGAGAAAAAATATATATTTTAGGGTAGTACTTCAGGGTAAAGATAAGCCTTAGTTTATGGTAAATGAACATAAACAGCCAGTAAAGAAATCGCATGTGTATATTAGATCTGTGTATTAAAGCAGCGTAATATACAGTACCTACTGTCATAAAACAAATGAAAGAGTGCCATGTAAAACATAAAACATCACGTAAGAGTGAATTTTGCATTATAGGTCCCCTTTAAACAAAAATAGAAAAAATATTTTAATTTTAAAATTAAAAACTTTACATACACGCACCACCTTTTTTAACAACACAAGTGACTGGGAAATGCACAATTATAAAGCCAGTAAAATATGTGTGTGTGTGAGTGAGTGAGTGAGTGCGTGTAATGACAATCACTGTCCCCAATCACTCTAATGAGTGTGATGTTACATGTGTTTACACTGTCAATATTAAGCAGATGAGCTGGAAAGGAAAACAGAAACAATGAGTTTATTTAGCAGACTTTGTGCGTGTGTGAGAGCATGTGTGTGATTAGCAGACACACACCCACCAGTCCACACAAACATGCTTAAAAACAGAGAAACCCCTGGGCCAATTAAATCATAGACTGCAGTTCTTTGACTATAACACAAGCGCGCCTTTTGTTATTCTCTATCTTTTGTCAAGTGTTTGTTTTCTTTTTATCTTGTCTTTTCAATACACCATGTGTGCTGCTATGTCTATATCAGTCTTGTTCATTATTTGGCAGCGTTAAATAAGTGCTTTCAAACCAGTGCAGATAGCTGTTTTCTGAACGCTAAAAAGAATGGATGGAGATCCTCGAAGAAAGAAAGGAAGACCAATAATGGACAAAGAGAAAGGATGGACAAATGGGAAAATAATGAAAGAGTCTAACTTTTCTTTCCTTTCAGTGTATCTGATGGTGAAGACTAGCGCATGTGGCAGGCGGACAAAAGCTGACACGTGTTCCCCGCCCTTTACATTCTTGCCCTCTCCTCGTCTCCGTCCATCTTTGTTCCCTTTCTCTCTGGTTCCAAGGCCTGTGACAGGCGGACTGTCTGTGTGTGTATGTGTGCGAGGACAGCGAGATAACCGCTGCCTTCCACTGTGAAGTTGACATTCAGTTAAGAGCATGAGCTGCCAGCCCACAGCAGGCCTTTACACAATGAGCTCTAAATAACTATACGCCATTATTATTATTATAAGCTGCTATTATAATCTTCATTTGAATATTCATATATGCGGTAAATAATATTTACTCTGCATTCCAGAAGATTTCCTGAATGTTTCTTATGAGATCCATTGATTATAAAGAATGATCAATCCATCAATTGACAACTGACAATCCCTCCATTCATTCATCTGATAATCCACCACTTCTTTTTTCACTTACAGACAATCCATACATCCATACAAAATTAGGGCTGGGTAAAAGTACAGTGTGTTCACTGTACATTGTAGTTTGGTAATCCTGGTTCTTTTAGTCCAGACCAAAAAAAGAAAATGATGCATTTATTCCTGGTTCGCTAAGCGTTCACACCGTAAAACCAGCGCTAGGAATTCCTCTGTTACAAAGATCTTATGCAAGAAAATGCAGTTCCACTGCCTGTACTTAACTGTATCTTGTGACATCACGTCCTGTTTTTGGATCGTTTAGATATCTTTGGTCCATTTTGCATTCATATTTCAGTCGAATTGCACCGGAGTTTGTTTGGAAGTGCACCTTTTCAGGGGGCTCGGTGAGCTTGTTTGGAGCGCACCGAGGTTCGGATGGCAGCGTTTACACTTAATAATACTAGAGTTTGTTTTAATCTAAACCAGGGTTCACCAATCTCGGTCCTGGAGGGCCGCTGTCCTGCAGAGTTTAGCTCCAACCCCAATTAAACACACCTGAACCAGCTAATCAAGGTCTCACTAGGCATACTAGAAACTTTCAAACAGGTGTGTTGGAGCTGGTTGGAGCTAAACTCTGCAGGACAGCAGCCCTCCAGGACCGAGATTGGTGAACCCTGATCTAAACAAACCAGCCAGTTGAGAACATACCCTTAAGGTGATGATGATACACGGGGGAACTTTTTGAGCAATGTTGCTGGACAATGTTGCCGTCAACAGGCAACCAGGTGAGACACAGGGGCCACGACCGATCTAAATTATCTAGATAGAAATTTGTTGCCCATTCTCAATGGGAAAGTGCCCAAACAACATCGCTCGGCAACACTGCCCAGCAACGTTGCTCAAAAAGTAGCTAAAAAGAATTATAGGTTTGAATCAGTCTGAAACACTACCCTGTATAATTTACAACATTAGCAGAGAGAATTTTTGAGGAGAATGATTATTATTTAACAAATATACACTACAGTTCAAAGGTTTGGGGTTAGTAGTTATTTTTTTATGTTTTTGAAATTGATCTCTTTTGCTCACCAAGGTTGGATTTATTTGGTATAATATAACAAAAGTACAAATATTACAATTTCTAATAACGTTTTTTCCACTTCATAACATTTTAAAATGTGATATTTACCTGTGATGGTAAAGCTGAATTTTCAGCATTAGTCTTCACATGATCCTTCAGAAATCATTCTAATATGCTGATTTGCTGCTCATGAAACATTTCTTCTTATTATTGGGTTGCTATGAAAATGACTGGACTGAAAGACTATCCCAGTATTGAGACTCTGTATGAGCAATGTACATTGAATGAGGCTAAAAGGATTTTAAGTGACCCGTCTCATGTACTTGTACCCTGTTATTAGAACAGGTTTAAAAACTCTTTTATGCCGGTATCAATTAGACTGTATCAGGTTTTGTCGAAATGCTGGCTATTGAGCACATTACAAATTTCCCTATCAGGGACAATAAAGTATATTTCAATTTTAATTTTAATTTTAATTATCAGTGGGGAAAAGCACAGTTGTGCTGGTTAATATTTTTGTGAAAGCTGTGAATTTTTTTTTCAGGATTCTTTGAGGAACAAAAAGTTCAAAAGAACAGCATTTATTTAAAATATAAATCTTTTATTTAATTTATTTTAAAAAACTTACTGATCCCAAACTTTTAAACAGTAGTGTACCCAAATGAATCTAAATAATAAATCATATCAAGAGCTTGTGAATCAGGAAATCTGTATCAATTCCCAATTCCCAACAATTCATTCATCTCTCAAATCAACCCATTGTTTTTAAAAACAACTGTGACAATGTTTAAAACAGTGCTGTCACTGTTCTCATAGCACCTCTGAAAAGCTCACTGACCTCGCTGACAGATCACATGCAAATGAATGAAATGGTGAGCGAAGGAGTGTGACAGAGTAATAATGGAAGGCTTGCGTACCTCTGTCCCTCCAGTCTTGGCTAGGTAAATTGCACTTTTGCCACATGCATCATCCATACAGACCGGCAATAGGTGGTCTTGGGAGCCGTCACCGTCTGAGTAAAAACAGAAAAAGAGAGAGTAAGTGAGAATGGAAGGTGTAAAATGAGGTATATGATACACTAATGCATCTTTTAATTAGCTTTATAATGCTCCTGAATCCAGCATATGGAGATAACATCATGTGATCTTGAGCATGTGTAATGAAGTGTGTAGCAGCCTGGTGCGTAGCAGTTTGTCCTAGTGTCAAAATGATGTCCCTGAGTCTTTATTCCTTCATGTTTACCACTTGCATGCTTGACACAAAGCAACTATTATTTATAAGTAATATTAATAAATCGGGAAAGGAATAACATAAATCAAGAAAAAAAAAAAAAAAAAAAAAAAAGAGAACTGGAGGGAGCAGCAGTAAAAAACAAAATAGGAGATATGCATTGACATTCATAAGATCTACCACACACCAAATAGCCATGTAGATCAGACTGGCAGCCTGCGGAGAGACAGAGAAGTACATGCGCACATGCACACACACACACACACACACACACACACACGCTTTTCCATCATGGTGGAGACTTTCCACTTTCAGATTCCTGTAGTGCAACCTGTAAAGCATGATGCTCACCATGTCAGTCATGTGTTTGATAATATATAAAGGCAGCTTACTCAAATATAAAGGTATCTATATATATTAGGGTTGTCGCAGTTTATATATTACCGGTATTGACCAGTTTGAAAAATGAAAAATTTATATCATGTTATTACTGCACATACTTAATATCATAAATAATCCAGCACCAGTCACACTCCAACATAGTAGGTGGCAATATTTCAACACTGGTTACCACCCGTCATAAAACTGAAAAAAGATGTCAACGCCGTGTGTACAGTACGTAGTTACTACTGCTGCAAAAAATCACTTCAGAGGAGATGAGAGACGGAAAAAGAGACACTTTACCTGCACCTGAAAAAAAGTTAGCTCACCATTGTGGAGTTTTATAAATTCCTTAAAAAAGTCTGCAGGAAGTGCCTATCAACAGTAAGCACAAAAGGGTGCAACACCAGAACCTGTTCACCAACCTTTGCCTCCATTATCCTGCAGATATTGCCATGGTAGAGAGAGTGAGCTGCATTTACAAGTTTGCTAGCCCTGAAACAGGAAATGTTACATTAAGGTCTTGTGTTGTTAAAGCTCAGTTATCATAGCTCTGGACTTGATTCTCATGGCATTGTTTTCTTTCAGAATTTCTATAGATTACTATATTGCAACAATACTGTTTTCGTGAATCCTTTAGGCCAATGGTTCTCAACCTTTTTTGGGCCAGCGCCCCCTATCCAATATCCAGGTCCCTGATCTTCTAACAAGAATAAACACATATGAACAATTCAATTATTATTGTATATATTTGAAAAAAATATAAGTGTTTCTTAAGCCAATACTTTTTAATGGCTTGTCAACTTTCCATTCCTTTTGAATAAGAAATAATATCAAGTCGTCAAAATACAACTCGTCAAAACTCTGCGAATCACAACAAGCATATCGGTGAGAACAGCATATTCACACACCCGAACTTGACTGCACATCATATTTTTGACATTATGATACTGCTTTCAATCGTAATGCAATAGAAATGAACACAAAAAACCTGCCTAGTGCCTACCTACAACACTGACAGTGGACTTGCGGTCAGGAGTAGAGTGGCTGCGGACGAACGTTTTTGTTTTTTTTTTGAGCGCTGCTGATGTACTCTTTCACGCGCACCATAAACGCGCGTGCACACACAATATGACATCACACTCTGCGCATATGTTTTACAACATAATTTAACATATACGTAGTCCTAACACTTTTTAAATAGCCCACTTAAAGTGTTTATTACAAAAAAATGACTAAATGCTTAAAATGAATAAAAGTAAATGAACCAAAAATTTGCGTTATATATTTTAACTCGAGAATGCCCCCCTTTCAAAAATCTTGCTTCCAACGCCCCCCTTTGTTCTCTGAAAGCCCCCATTGAGAACCACTACTTTAGGCTATGATAATAATGTCGATAAAATCTGATCTTGTGACAGACCTAATATATATTTACATGTTTTAAAAGACCAATATATATACACTGTGCAATATTTTTTTTTTTTTTTTTTACAGAGAATATTGCCAAATCCCAGTGAATAAGCTGAAGGTGACAGTGTCGAGAACACAAATACAAAATATTCTTAAACGGATGTACTGTATTGTTGCAAGAAAAGAGAGATGAACACTATGGCTGTCAAAAGAATAAAAAAAAAAAATTTCTGGCCAGTCTTTAGAAACATTATAAAACATGAACAATTTGTAAATTAGTCAATTAGTTAATGTGCTATTTTTATTGTATTTAAAAATATTTAATTAATGTTTTAAGTTATCAAATTATATTTAATAGCCCTAAAACTTTTTTTTCCACCTCTATGTTTTGCCCTCCTTGCAAACCCTTTGAATTAAGACATTGTGATTGCACTTTATTTCGATAGTCCACACATTCTATACTAACTATAAGTAACTTTGCAAGTATATGTCAGTTAACTCTTATTAGAGTTACTTACAGTCAGTAGAATGTCTTTTGGGGGACCATCAACATTTACTACAGTCTACTAATACTCTAGCAACAACATGTAAACTACCAGTCATTACTTACAGTTAGTAGAATGTCTAAAGTGAACTATCGAAATAAAGTGTTCCTGACATTATGTAGTATGTTAAATAATAAAAAAATTCTTTTTGCCGGTCTCCACAGTCTAGCTGATTTCAAGGGATGTTTGTTCTATAAAACGCATATTTCACCAGCAATCAGAGTAAGTCTGCCTTTCACTCTTGAGATAGAGAATCTATGCTGGCTTTTGTTTTTTGTATCTTTAAGAGCTTTCTCTCCAAGTACATCAGCAGTGTGAGAATCAAAGCATGTGCATGCGTACTGTAGAGGACTACTGTGAGCAAGTTGCTTATTGCTGCTAATGACTACTGCTTCCTGCTATACAGTACACATGCATACGTCTATTAGCTCTAGAAACACACAACAAAAGTCCTTCACGACACACAAACACACACACACACAGAATGTCATGATGACTGGGTGTTAAATGCCACATCACATTGACTTCAAGCAAGAAAAAAAAAATGGTAAAAAAGGCCATCTCTGCCATTCGCTACCTTCCTGACTGCGCTGTAGTATTACATATCATTCAGCTAATGAATAATGCATTTGGCTGTCACGTGTAAAAAAAGAAAAGAGCAATTACCATCCTGATAGAGCAGATGGAGAATTTTGTCTAACATATGTTGTGCATTCATAATGACACGTCCATGTCAAGACTGACTACATTCTGACAGTGCATACTCATGAATTATAATTCTTTTGCACTGTAGCCTACACGTGCTGAAGGGTGCGACTCTCACAGTTCTTGCAGCTTGATCTGGATTCTGCACTTTAGTAGACCAGAATTGGATTTTAGTTGATCACTCACCCAATTTAGCGAATTATATTTTTTTTTAAAGAAAAAAGATAAATCAATAACCAAAATAATATTGTCTACAACAATACCTCTGTTAAAAAATGAATAATGCTGATAATTACATATATAGTCAGTTGACATACTGTCATCATGTCTTGCCATGGGATGAATGTAATGTCAGTTGATGGTCTACTATAGAAATACATTTTTCAAATGAGGAACAAGACAGGTATCGAAGAGTAACAGGCCAGACTCCAACCTGTATCACCAGTATGAGCACTCAACTACCACTGAACTACGGCTCCAATCCGAACTTATTAACTTGATCAAGTCAAATTGTCCCAAAGAAAAATTAATTTTGCACGTAAAAAGACACAATGTCAACACTGTTTGAAAGAGTTCAATTTTATTACAGTAATGCTTTTAATGAATCAATTTCCCCCCATTTTTTTTTTACATTTTGCACCACCGTTCAAAAGTTTGGGGTCAGTAAGTTTTTAAAGGGGGGGTGAAATGCTCATTTTCACTCAATCTCCTGTTAATCTTGAGTACCTATAGAGTAATATTGCATCCTTCATATCTCCAAAAAGTATTTTGTTTTATTATATTTTTAATTGAGAGATTGGCTGTACCGAGTCTTTCCGGAAAAAAACGAGCGGCTGAGGGCGGGCCGTGTGGGCGAAGCTAAAGCTGTGCTAACGCGCAGAGCTAGTGACAACACAGAGAGACATTTGTTCAACAGTTTTACTCACCGTCCGGTTCCAACGCACGACCGCGAACCTTTATCATTGTGACTGCTCGATCCTTAAGCATTAGACGATCTGCAAATCCATCGATCTGGGCTTTGTTTATAAAACAATCATCGTCGAAATGCAGGGAACAACAGTCTTACACAACTCCGTTTATGCTCAGGAAAACAAACTCCATCCACGGGTCCCTTAACGCTGGGTTCTTTGGGAATCTGTGCAGGGTTGTCTTGCCCTGGCAACCAAAAACACACTTCTTTGGTGACCATGACTTCCCAAAAGCCGGGCAGGGCGCTTTGATGGCGAACTGCTTTCACTCTCTTGCTCTGGTCTACGAGTGCGTGCGCGCGTGCGTCTTTCCGGGGGAAGTGCCCTTTGGACCCATATAAGGAAATTCCGCCCTCTCTTACGTGAGAGAGAGCCATACTCGAAAAAAACTTCCCGAAACTTGTGACAAACCGGAAGGACAATTTTTGGAACAAAAATACTCCTTCAAACGTACAACTTAACTTTTGAAACTTTGTCCATGTTTAGCATGGGAATCCAACTCTTTAACAGTGTAAAAAACTCAGTATGCATGAGACAGCAATTCACCCCCCCTTTAAAGAAGAATATAGTGAAATATCATTACAATTAATTTAAAGTAATGTATTCCTGTGATGGCAAAGCTAAATTTTCAGCATCATTACTCCAGTCTTCAGTGTCACATGATCCTTCAGAAATCAGTCTAATATGCTGATTTGCTGCTCAAGAAACATTTATTATTATCAGTTTAAAACAGTTGTGCTGCTTAATATCTTTGTGGAAACTGTGACACATTTGTTAGGATTCTTTGATGAGTAGAAAAACATTTATTTGAAACAGAATATGAATTAATTTAAATGTCACTTTTGATAAATTTAATTCATCCTTGCTGAATGAGAGTATTAATTAAAAAAGGTAATAACCCCAAATTTTTAATCGGTAGTGTGTCACGAAAACAGAAAGATAAACAATTAGCACAACCATTTTTTTATTCCCAAAACTACACAGATTTGGTTGGTGAATACAAACAAGTTGGTGAATATTTCATTTGTGTTAAAGTCCCCCTGTAGTCAATAATTTTATCCCTTAAAACTCATCTTTGATCAAAAATTTTCTTCATGCCTTAAAATAGCTTGAATGTAACTACACCCTTCATTTAGTATAAAAGGACCCATGAATATGCAAATTAGCCCCAATCACATGTGCTCAGATATCCACTCGGTCAACTTTACTGTAGTTAACGCTGCACAGTGGCAAGTGGAAATACTGGTTTAATTCAGCCATATATGTTTGAACCAGAAACTGATTCAGAAGAAGTGGAAGAGTGAATTGTACAGGTTCGTCTACAAGTCGATGTATTAGAATGGGAATGCGTTTTCTGTTTCTGACACATAACGTTAATTAATATAATTAGCCTTCTACTTGACTATGTTATCAATCAGCTAATGATGTGCTGCTAATGTTACACAAACCATGTTCTTGTTCACAATCTCAGAGTCAGCTGTTTCTAAAAATCAGCATCCTTAGAAAAGTTTTGAACAACTCAGAACGTCAGTGGAGAAAGGCATATAGTTCATCATGACATTGTAATCATCCCCTGCTTCAGAGCAAGATGATGTGCTAAAGCCCACCCGCATGTTGACGTGATTGTTTACAAGGAAGTTTGTGACGTAAGAAACACTGGCGATTTCAAAACGCATTTTTGAGACTGTCTTTAGATCACTGTAGTTTTTAAGGAGAAAATACTCAGCAATGGTGTTGACTTGTGAATCTGCACATGGTTTGTCTTAAAGCATATTAAAAACACCACATAGACATATAAACAACATCAAAAACTTGATTTTCACCATAGGGGTTCTTTAAAAAAAATAGTGCTGCCAATAGAATAAAATAATGTCATGATTTCCAACCAGTCTTTAAAAAGCTGAGGAATCAGTGCTGCAATTCAAGAAAAGAAAAGAACTTCACCCTTGTATTGCAAGTAAAACTAGACAAACTGAACACTTTTGAACTCTGAAATTCTATAATAATCTCCAACGCACATCAGTCCAGATTCAGACAGCCGCAGAGGAGCTGGACTATGGGCCTCAGAGCTTACATCACTGCTTGGCAGGCTTGACTAGTGGCATGATGAAATATCTGCTCTGAGATCAGTGCTGTACCATCTGAGGTGGGAGAGAGCATTAGTCCGACCTGCTTGCTAGCCAACAGGATTGCGCTTTCCTTCGTTTTTTGAGCGGATTATTCTACACCTGATTTAAACCAGACCGCAAGCCTCTTGCAGTAACTGTTTAGCTGGAGTGTTTGGAGCAGAGAGGGATGGCTGGAGAATACTAACGGAGAGAGAGAGAGCGCTAGAAGAGAGGAGATGAGAGAAGGTCACTGGGGTGTATCTTTGATCTGCCACTTAGGTGCGAGACGGAGAAGAGAGCCGTGCCATAACTGACAGGCAGGAGTGTGATCAGAATAACACCCATTTCAAATCAAACAAGCGGACCCTCCCTTCTCTCCCTCCCTCGCTCACTCACTTTCTCCATCTTCCCCACCTTCCTCCCACCTCCTTTCACTTCTCAACACAAGGTATACCTTTCACTGCACACCACATTCCTTTCATTTCGTACATTTGAAATGAGTCTTGAAATGAAGCACCTCACTTTCACGATTTCTCTCACAGCATTTCACTGTAAGTCATATTAATGTGCAAGTCTACTCGCAGGTGCCGCAAACCCAACGTTTATTTTTCTAATTAAGTACAAGTTCAAATGTTAGCGGTGAAAAGGGGATAACAAAAGCATAAATCAAGGTTGCGACTTTGATGATCAGTACAATTACACCATTTAAACAAGCCCACGTCCCCGAGGGCAAAGCCTTCAGCCGTTTATAGAAAGCGAAAAGCTGCGGGACCTGTGCTTTCAGCGCCTACTCAAGCCAGCCGAAGGTATAATGTCAGGATCTGTCCTTGGCTTCAGAGGAAGCCATTCGCTTCCCATTACCACCCACTTAATGGGAGCAGCATCACTATGATTCACCTGTATTGTGTGTGAGGGGGTGAGAATGCAGCTAAAGCCGGTGTGTATCTGTCTTTACCCTCGGTGCACATCAGCTACCGCGCTCTGTCCTGTCAAAGACAATCACCATCAGGGAGCTGCAGCTTGTTTCTCACACCAAATCATCTCATAATGACTGTACAGGCTCCTACACTCACACACTACTGTAGCTAATTGGTGCAGACAGTTTGATGCCTGCGTGTGTGTACTAGACGGAGGTGAAATGCACATGTGGTAAGGGAAGTTAAAAGCTTTGAAGGTAACCAAAGAACAGGTGAAAAACAGGAGAGAAGGATGGAAAAGGACAAAGCCGAGAGAGATGTTGATCATCGGGGTTTGGCAGAGATCTTTGCAGTCCTGTCTCCAGGAGCGCCTCACACTAATCAAACAAAGCCTTTTTCTGTGTGAGCCATATTATTGACTCGGGCACGACACACATCGCGCACATACATGTAGACTAGAGCTCGTCTCACATGCATGTCTCTTTCCATCCCCAACATCATTTATCATCCTAAATCACAGTCTACAGCTCATTCTCTCTCTCTTTATACCTATCCACTCCCCCAACCTCTTGCTTTGCATCCCTTACCGTCACTGTGACATCATTTCTGTGAAGCGGTAAAGGTCATAAGATGATACATCTCAAAGGTTTTAGATGTCATAATCATAGGTCAGCTTACAAAGGCCACGCATGTCCCAAGCTCCTGCTTACCAGAACACAGTCTAACATAGATTTCACCTACACATGACACCAAACAGATTATTAAGTGAGGTTATATTTCAGGGTTTCATTTACAATGGGGAGCTTATTAAAAACTGTTGTCAAAAATACCCCCCTTGAAAATACTGCAATATTTTTGGGTTAGATTTCCAGCTGGAGTCTAGTATGCTAACCAGTGTTAACTTGGTGTCATTGAGATCATTTTATAGTTTATATTAATATTTTAAAGTATATTAAAATTAATTTAAAATAATCATATACAAACATGTTTATATATTTATATTTTCTGTTTTCATTTTGGTTTTAGTAATTTTGTTTTTGTTATTTTTATTTAAAAAAAACATGTTTATATGTCAGATTCTGAGTCTGTTCTCTTGTCTTGTATTGTTTGATTTCTCTTCAAGTGTTTGCTGTTAGTTTGTAAATTGGTTCAGTTCTCCTCCATTCCCTGTCTGTTTGTTTCTATGGTTACAGATTGATTTGAGTTCTCGGTTCAGCTGTCTTGCATTGTTGTTGTTTAACATCAGTGTGTTTCTGGTTGTGTTCTCTTCTATTGTATAAGAATATACTCTTTAGTGTTATTCTCCAGTTTAATATTTTGATTCTTGGATTAAAGACCTGTTTCAGTATCTCCTTCTTCGTGCGCTTCATTACAGCCACCGACCGTGACAATATAGTTTTTAAGTTAGATATTTTAGTACATCAAGTTAAAAGAAAATGAGAAATTTTGCCTTGGCAATTATTTATTTCATTTTATTTCAGTTAACATATTTTTTTTCCCAAGTAATGAAAATGTTTTTATTACAGTTTTAGTTAACTTTAATGACCCTGATGCCAACAGTCCTCAAAAAGGCATCATAACATTGACTGATTGTGAGTTTAATGGGAAAAAAAACCCATCCTGCTTAAAACTATCATCCTTTGAAGCTCTTTGCTCAGTAAACACCATAACAGCTTGAAGTGACATTTTCCAAAATGACAAAAGAAAGAGTACAGAGAAAACAGATTAAAGAGTGCAGTGAAGGGCTCTTGTTTGGTCAGATAAGTTAGCTTTGAATATAAAGGCCAAGCCCCTGAGATGCAGCTCAGTTGAACACATTCAATCTTTTAGGTCATTTCACTTTGCTTATCAATCATTTATGCTATGTGTGATTTCACTGCCGGTGTCATCCCAGCTATCAGTGGGATGCTTTTGGAAAGGGGAAATTTGTATTGTTAATATTTAATAGGATCCCACAGGAGCTTATATTCAATTTGGCACCATGTGTGTGCGTTGAATTTATGTGTTGTGCATGTATTGCCGTTAAAGACTCAGGGCTACTTTCAGATTCTGAACTGAATCAGAATTGAACATATTATGCATGAATTATCCCAGAAATCACAGCCAGTTTTTTGGTCGTATCGGAGTGAATGCATGTAATGCCACATCTAAACACAACACAAACAGAGATCTGCTACTACTCACCGAAGTCTACGAAAGCAGACTGACCCACTTTCATTGCATTCTCCGGTGCTTTTCCAAGTAGGCTTCTAATGAAGTTCCCGTCCTAATGAACAGAAAGATTTAACAGGATTAAAACACACACTTTCATTTCCTTTAAAAAGTACATTTCCTTTCATGCAGAGCTTACAACTGTAGAAAAAAAACCCTTGTGCTTCAGCAGCAGGAACAAAATTCCTCTAATTTCTAAAGTGTCAGCGGAGCTGTCGGAACTGAGCTTATAATTTAGTGCATCTGAAAAGCACAGCCGCTGTGGGCATGATGGTGAAGAAGCCCAGACTGACACGGGTGGGGGAGAGTTGCTTGGAGTCTGCACTGCCCGATGGACAGTACGAGACAATGCAGCAAGACAAAACAATGTGTGGACTGACAATCTGAACAGCGAATTTAAAGGGAAGGTTACCATCTGATTGACAGGCCATGAGGCAGTGGGGCAAAGAGAGCAGAAGTAACTGACAGCAGACGTGCAGTGTAGGTGTGGACTGAAGGTGAGAGACTGGTAGGTAGCAGGGGTCACAGAATGATGGCTAATTGGAGTACAGAGAGGTCAGAGGGCAGGGTAAGGCTACTGTGCACATTGATTAGCCCATGTAAGCCAAAGCACAGCATGGCACCGGTGATCAAAGCGAGTCCGGGAAAAACCCGCTAAGACAGGAGCTTCTGAAAAGCCTGAGAGACTGTATGCTGAACAGAGGCCTCTACAAAAAAAATCCAATACAGTGAACTGAGTGTCCACCACAATAATGTGAAGCAGACAGCAGAGAGACACATACGTTGCACAAGGACCAGATCAAAGCCACACTACTACTGAGTCATTCATTACATCAGACTACAGGTCTTACAGGGTACGGACAGAGAAAAGAGTTGAAAGAGCATGTCAGAATGAATGAACACAACTACATAGTTTTTATGTTGTTTATGTTTATGTGCTTTTACAATGCATGTAAATGCAAATCTGAACAATTTATAAAGAATACATAAATGCTTGTCAGCTCCGGGAGAGAGTGAGACAGATAAACACATCATGTATCATAGCGTACATGTTTTAAACACTTAAATAGACAAATTACAAAGTAGTAAAAATGTGTATGACGGCAACATTTTTCGATTGTGCTGCACTCAAGGTTTTAAACATTTAACGAGATATATCAAATAGTAGAAAATGAGCATGATGCAGTATTTTAGTTGATATTACTCCTGGCAGGCTCTGATTAAGAGACGCATAGAGGCAATATTAGATTTTCGATCGTGCTGTGCTCATTTCATTAAAGAGTTTACACTCATTGACTTCACAGTCATTATAGCATAACGATTTTAGTGGTTTATGTAAAATATCATGCTATGCTTTTCACTGGCTCACCTGTTATCCATCAAACATGAGTTGTGACTGTATCTACCGAATATTTATCCGATTATTTGGTAGAATTCATTATTCGTCTTGTTTTCAATGCTGCCCTGCGCATTTAATTTATAAAATTGCTTTGCTACTGAATTACTACATAATATTTCTCAGCAACACAATTAAACTCACAGTTTTACAGTTAGAGAGACGTGTAGAGTAGTGAGATGCTGCACAGACAGGTAATTCACATATGCACAATCTCTTTATTTCTCTTGATAATTCTTTGAGATTAAATGTTAATAATTAATTAAAGGTACACTATGTCTACATTCACACTGCAAGCCTTAAAGGGAATGAAAAAATGAAAATTCTTTCATTAATTACTCGCCCTCATGTCGTTCCCAACTCGTAAGACTTTCGTTCATCTACTGAACACACACAAACATTTTTGATGAAATCTGAGAATCCATATGAATTGAGTGGTTTAGTCCAATATTCGATCGCTTTTCTATGATGAACAGATTTGAATTTAGGCTTTTATTCACATATAAACATTCATCAACTCAAACATCAGCTGTGGTAAACAGAAGCTCAAACATGCTTGCTGGATGCGCGAGAAGTCTGCTGGCAAAAAAAGAACAGAGCTAGCAAAAAAAATAAGAATCAACACTGGTTTAGCTTTTTAGAGATGGTGAGAGCTGAGGGATTTGAAAGCGATAGAGAGTTGCTGTTGGTGAGCAAGGTATTTGCCCATGAGTAAGGCAATTTATTGAACAGATAAATTGCCATATGTAGCTCTCTAACAGAGTTCATAGTAAAGCAGTATCTATTGTGCCGGGTCATTTCATTATGGTTGTTGTAGCGCTACGCTGGAATTTAATTTTCAAGGAAGTACCGTGTCTATCAATGGGTAAAGCTACAGTACTGTTTTGAGCTGTCAGCTTGAAATCCTTTCCATCAAAACTGGTTATCTCTGAAGCCTAGTAGTGAATGTTTTGTGAGCAGTGGGATAATCTTCATCCACACTGTCATGAAGAGCTGAAGTACAAAACAAAACAATGGGTGCATCTGAATCAACACTCAAGCTTCCTAGGTCTTGAATCAGTATGTTGTGTACACAAATTCAGGCACTGGTAAGGACAGGCTCACTACACATTGACGGCTTATTTCCAATGACATGACAACGTCCTCATTGTACAACATCACTACTGGTATTTATGAACAACAGCAGAACTAATATCTTTTTTATATAATTTTTTAATGCTATTTAAAAGTACATTATGATAAATAATTTGCTTGTTACAAATACACATGATACACTCACATGATTTAAGTTTCACAGTTTAAACTTCCGTTAAGGGAAAATAGTTATCATCGATGCTCCCTGGTTTTCATGGTGCATTGTGTGACTTTTTAGGGAATGAACGTTTCAGTGAACTGGAAGGATTTTGCAATTGAGACAGCCCTTAAAATGTCAGATTCTGATCAGTACCCTGATTACTGAATTAGGGAGCTGATTGAGATGAACCCAAACCCAATGCAGTTTTGTTTTTTAACTGAGGGCCAACAGTTACATAGTGTATCTTTAAAATAAAAGCAATCTTACTGCACTATATCTTTGTGTTCGATTTAAAGTGGGCATAATCCAAAGCTAAGTGCATTATACAATTTTAAAGGACTTTGCAGAGGAAACTCGTTTATGTATATATATATATATATATATATATATATATATATATATATATATATATATATATATATATATACAATATACAATATATATATATACATAGTATACACACATACACACACACATACATACTATATATAAATATATATATATTGTATATTGTGTGTATATATATATATATATATATATATATACACATACATACATACTATATATACATACATACTATATATATATATATATATATATATATATATATATTATATAATATATATATATATATATATATATATATATATATATATATATATATATATATATATATACACACAATATACAATATATATATATACAGGTGCTGGTCATATAATTAGAATATCATCAAAAAGTTGATTTATTTCAGTAATTCCGTTAAAAAAGTGAAACTTGTATATTATATAGACTCATTACATGCAGAGTGAGATATCTCAAGCCTTTATTTGTTATAATTTTGATGATTATGGCTTACAGCTTGTGAAAACCACAAAATCAAAATCTCAGAAAATTAGAATATTACATGAAATCACACAGTAATTACACAGTGATACCATGGTCATTGAACCAGGTTTTGGTTCTTTTGGCAGTGTAGGCCGGTGCAAATCCTGCTGGAAAATGAAGGAAGCATGAAGTGCTCTGAAAATGTCCTGGTGGACGGCTGCGTTGACTCTGGATTTAATAAAGCACAGTGGACCAAAGTCCTCTTTTCTGATGAGAGCATATTTTGCATCTCATTTGGAAACCAAGGTCCCAGAGTCTAGAGGAAGAATGGAGAGGCACACAATCCAAGATGCTTGAAGTCCAGTGTGAAGTTTCCACAGTCTGTGTTGGTTAAGGGAGCCATGTCATCGGCTGGTGTTGGTCCACTGTGCTGTCCACTCAACGCAGCCGTCTACCAGGACATTTCCAGAGCACTTCATGCTTCCTTCAGCAGACAAGCTTTATGGAGATGCTTCCTTCATTTTCCAGCAGGATTTGCACCGGCCCACACTGCCAAAATAACCAAAACCTGGTTCAATGACCATGGTATCACTGTGTAATTACTGTGTGATTTCATGTAATATTCTAATTTTCTGAGATTTTGATTTTGTGGTTTTCACAAGCTGTAAGCTATAATCATCAAAATTATAACAAATAAAGGCTTGAGATATCTCACTCTGCATGTAATGAGTCTATATAATGTACAAGTTTCACTTTTTTAATGGAATTACTGAAATAAATCAACTTTTTGATGATATTCTAATTATATGACCAGCACCTGTATATTAGGGCTGTCAAAAGATTAATCGCGATTAATCGCATCCAAAATAAAAGTTTGTGTTTGCATAATGTGTGTGTACTGTGTATAATTATTTTGTATATATAAATACACAGAAATATTTGCATACATATACTGTATATATTTATATATAATTTATAAGTGGGCATAATCCAAAGCTAAGTGCATTATACAATTTTAAAGGACTTTGCAGAGGAAACTTGTTTATATATATATATATATATATATATATATATATATATATATATATATATATATATATATATATATATATATATATATATATATATATATATATATACACACACACACACACACACAATATACAATATATATATATATACACAATATACAATATATATATATACATAGTATACACACATACACACACACATACATACTATATATATACACTGCTCAAAAAAATAAAGGGAACACTTTTTAATCAGAGAATAGCATCAAGTCAGTTAAACTCCTGGGATATTGATCTGGTCAGTTAAGTAACAGAAGGGGTTGGTAATCAGTTTGGAGACAACCCCCAAAACAGGAATGGTTTTACAGGTGGAGGCCACTGACATTTTTTCCCTACTCATCTTTTCGGACTGTTTTTCACCAGTTTTGCATTTGGCTAGGGTCAGTGTCACTACTGGTAGCATGAGGCGATACCTGGACCCTACAGAGGTTGCGCAGGCAGTCCAGCTCCTTCAGGATGGTTCATCAATACGTGCCATTGCCAGAAGGTTTGCTGTGTCTCCCAGCACAGTCTCAAGAGCATGGAGGAGATTCCAGGAAGACAGACAGCTACTCTAGGAGAGCTGGACAGGGCCGTAGAAGGTCCTTAACCCATCAGCAGGACCAGTATCTGCTCCTTTGTGCGAGGAGGAACATGATGAGCACTGCCAGAGCCCTACAAAATGACCTCCAGCAGGCCACTGGTGTGAATGTCTCTGACCAAACAATCAGAAACAGACTTCATGAGGGTGGTCTGAGGGCCCGACGTCCTCTAGTGGGCCCTGTGCTCACTGCCCAGCACCAGGGAGCTCGATTGGCATTTCCCATTGAACACCAGAATTGGCAGGTCCGCCACTGGTGCCCTGTGGTTTTCACAAATGAGAGCAGGTTCACCCTGAGCACGTGACAGACAGGAAAGAGTCTGGAGAAGCCGTGGAGAATGTTATGCTGCCTGTAACATCGTTCAGCATGACCGGTTTGGTGGTGGGTCAGTGATGGTCTGGGGAGGCATATCCATGGAGGGACGCACAGACCTCTGCAGGCTAGACAATGGCACCCTGACTGCCATTAGGTATCGGGATGAAATCCTTGGATCCATTGTCAGACCCTATGCTGATGCAGTGGGTCCTAGGTTCCTCCTGGTGCACAACAATGCCCGGCCTCATGTGGCGAGAGCATGCAGGCAGTTCCTGGAGGATGAAGGAATGATACCATTGAAGGGCCACCACGCTCACCTGACCTACATCCAATAGAACACCTCTGGGACATTGTGTTTCGGTCCATCTGACATCACCTGGTTGCACCTCAGACTGTCCAGGAGCTCAGTGATGCGCTGGTCCAGATCTGGGAGGAAATACCCCAGGACACCATCCGTCGTCTCATTAGGAGCATGCCCCGACGTTGTCAGGCATGCATACAAGCACGTGGGGGCCATACAAACTACTGAGTACCATTTTGAGTTGCTGCAATGAAATTTCAGCAAAATTGACAAGCCTGCTGCATAATTTTTTCACTTAGATTTCCGGGGTGTCTTTGAATTCAATCCTCTGTAGGTTGATCATTTTCATTTCCATCAAACGATGTGGCATCCTTTCGTTCATAACACATTACCCAGTCCATATTAGTATAGATATCCAGCATGATATTTTTCCCCATTGAGATCTGATGTGTTTTCAAAGTGTTCCTTTAATTTTGTTGAGCAGTGTATATAAATATATATATATATATATATATATATATTAGGGCTGTCAAAAGATTAATCGTGATTAATCGCATCCAAAATAAAAGTTTGTGTTTGCATAATGTGTGTGTACTGTGTATAATTATTTTGTATATATAAATACACAGAAATATTTGCATACATATACTGTATATATTTATATATAATTTATATTATATATAAATATAATTTTTTATATATAAATTATACAAAAATCAACATTTTTCTTAAATATATACAACATGCATGTGTGTGTATTTATATATACAAAATAATTATACACAGTACACACACATATATTATGTAAACAAACTTTTATTTTGGATGCGATTAATCGCGATTAATCTTTTGACAGCCCTAATATATATATATATATATATATATATATATATATATATATATATATATATATATATATATATATATATATATATATATATATATATATAGATAGATATATATATATATATAGATAGATATATATATATATATATAGATAGATATATATACACAATATACAATATATACACTCACCTAAAGGATTATTAGGAACACCATACTAATACTGTGTTTGACCCCCTTTCGCCTTCAGAACTGCCTTAATTCTATGTGGCATTGATTCAACAAGGTGCTCAAAGCATTCTTTCGAAATGTTGGCCCAAAATTGATAGGATAGCATCTTGCAGTTGATGGAGATTTGTGGGATGCACATCCAGGGCACGAAGCTCCCGTTCCACCACATCCCAAAGATGCTCTATTGGGTTGAGATCTGGTGACTGTGGGGGCCATTTTAGTACAGTGAACTCATTGTCATGTTCAAGAAACCAATTTGAAATGATTCGAGCTTTGTGACATGGTGCATTATCCTGCTGGAAGTAGCCATCAGAGGATGGGTACATGGTGGTCATAAAGGGATGGACATGGTCAGAAACAATGCTCAGGTAGGCCGTGGCATTTAAACAATGCCCAACTGGCACTAAGGGGCCTAAAATGTGCCAAGAAAACATCCCCCACACCAATTCACCACCACCACCAGCCTGCACAGTGGTAACAAGGCATGATGGATCCATGTTCTCATTCTGTTTACGCCAAATTCTGACTCTACCATCTGAATGTCTCAACAGAAATTGAGACTCATCAGACCAGGCAAAATTTTTTCCAGTCTTCAACTGTCCAATTTTGGTGAGCTTGTGCAAATTGTAGCCTCTTTTTCCTATTTGTAGTGGAGATGAGTGGTACCCGGTGGGGTCTTCAGCTGTTGTAGCCCATCCGCCTCAAGGTTGTGCGTGTTGTGGCTTCACAAATACTTTGCTGCATACCTCGGTTGTAACGAGTGGTTATTTCAGTCAAAGTTGCTCTTCTATCAGCTTGAATCAGTCGGCCCATTCTCCTCTGACCTCTAGCATCAACAAGGCATTTTCGCCCACAGGACTGCCGCATACTGGATGTTTTTCCCTTTTCACACCATTCTTTGTAAACCCTAGAAATGGTTGTGCGTGAAAATCCCAGTAACTGAGCAGATTGTGAAATACTCAGACCGGCCCGTCTGGCACCAACAACCATGCCACGCTCAAAATTGCTTAAATCACCTTTCTTTCCCATTCTGACATTCAGTTTGGAGTTCAGGAGATTGTCTTGACCAGGACCACACCCCTAAATGCATTGAAGCAACTGCCATGTGATTGGTTGATTAGATAATTGCATTAATGAGAAATTGAACAGGTGTTCCTAATAATCCTTTAGGTGAGTGTGTATATATGTATATATTAATATATATACATACACACACATATACATATACACACACACAGTATTAATTACTATATATAAGATTATTTTACTTATTATTGGCATTTAAACATATATAAAAAAAGCTTTTGAAATGTCTTCTGAAATGATGTTAAATGTGCACAGTAAGATAATCAATGTGTATTAAGTGTTTCAAGAGCTAGCTGGCACAGCTTGTGTTCACTCTCCAGTGTTTTTTTCCAACACTACACGAGAACACTCCCCCTTCCACCACATCAACCTGTAACTGACCATAAATCGCTTCATTACCTCCAGTGCCATCTGAGGCTCAGTCAGCACAAAACACCTCGGTCTAATCACTTCAGCTCGACCAGATGCAGTGTTTCTGTCAGCTTTCAAAGTCTTTTAAAACCAAGATGGCAGGGTGGTAACTGGTCTCATTATATGTGGTGACACATACTGCTTTAGAACACAATTTGCGAGGGGAATAGGGGAAAAATATAAAAACACACTAAATGAGGAGTTTCTGTGAATCTTGTTTCTGATATTATTTTTAAATAATGAAACTCTTGGTTTTAAAGTCACCATGAAATCAAAATGGACAATTCTTATTTAAGGAATATAGCAGTATTTATTATAAATGACTTATCTGTGCATATCATTATTTATTTTTTTTTTAATTCATGTGCCCTTGTAATCTTTAATCAAAATAACTAACTTCCCTTCCCTTTTGCAGCGACATCTCTGATGACGTGTTTACAGGCATGAGGGCGAGACAACCTGTCACTCGCATGAGATCACAGTAATAGCAAACCACAACCATCCAATGATCCTATCAATTTCTACTTTTTTTTTCTTTTTCGAGAAGCTGTTTCACACAGATATACGTAACAATAGGGAAGAAAAGACTATCCCAACTTTCATTTCATGCCGACTAAGAGGAATGTGGACTCGAGTCGCATGACTTTGACTTGACTTGGAATCAAGTCCCAAATTTGAGGACTTAAGACTTGACAGACTTTGACACCAATGACTTGAGACTTGACTCAGACTTGAGCCCTGTGACTTGGAAAGTCTTTATGGCCTACCTTCTTAAACCAAAGATCAGAGTTGGGATCAAAATAAGCTGGCAACTGAAACGTATGGTCACACCGGAATGATTACAGTGGTACCGAGTCAGGGTCGCTCGTTTTCAAATCACATAATGTTCATTTAATGTTTCAGACATTTAAATACATAAGTACTAGCAAACCATTTATAATTTAAAACAAACACACACTGGTGTCTATGGAGGCAGTAATAAACCTTAGGAGGCAGAATTAACCTTTCAAATGTAATTTGAAGACATGTTCATTAATGTCAAATATACATTGTATAACTATAAAGTTTCTTCTTCTCCCTGTTCACAAGCCACTCACTTTCATGTCTTTCAGAAGAAATGGATGAATTCACATGTTGTAGCCTAAACCCAGTATGGTAGCGCAACTATAGCCACTGAACTTAGCGATCAACTGTGATCATATAAACTTGTTTAAAACACAAAATACATTTACTTGAGAATCTGAATATCAGATATTTTACAATCTAGTTAACAAGTTTATGAAGATTTAGAGTGAGTAACATTTATCAACAATGTCTAATTTTGTGAGGCAACTAAAAACCCACACACAGAGGTAAGTTGAAATTGATATGTTTCAGTATTTAACTTGGACATCAACTACAGTTCTGGCATGAATTATTTTGCATGCATTATTGCCTAAACCAGCTAAATAAACAGTGGTGTTGGGCATGTTCAGTTTACTTCGTTTTGTTGTGACCACGACATATTAACTCAACCCCTGGGATTATTCAAATACAGTATTAACATTTTATTATGCAAGTGAATGTGACACGTGAAGGCCAAGTATGGTAATCCATACTCTTTTTGCTTTAACCCATCCAAGTTAGTGCACACATATTAGGAGTAGTGAGTAGTGAACACACACACACACACACTGCAAACCGTGAACACACACACACACACACACCCCGAGCAGTGGGCAGCCATTTTGCTGTGGCGCCCGTAGAGCAATTGGGGGATTGGTACCTTGCTCAAGGGCATCTGTCCGTCATTTGCTGCCGGTATTGAGAATCGAACCCGCAACATTCGGATTACCAGTTTGACTCCCTAATAGCAGGTATTGGGCGGGGCGACACGTGCAGCCCCGCCCCGATCTGCAGGCTGCAGCCAGGTGTTCTCACTCTGAGGCTACGTTTACACGGAAACGATCTGAAGAGAAAACGCAAAAGTGATCACTTTTTATTCTGCGTTTAGACGAGCGTTATGTGGGGGAAATCTGCGTGCATATGGTGACGCAAAAGTGTGTGAAATTCAATGTAGTGTGCTCTCCAGGCGGCTAGATGGTAATGTAAAGTACTGATCGGTGCCTTCACTGTCTAGCAGACTTTTGCGTTTTTACCGTTTAGACGGGAACGCGACGGTGGAGCGTTTTAAAGATTTCCACTCTGGAGGGTGGTTTCACTTTTTTGCGTTTTTAAGCCCCAAAAACGCCGTCGCCGTCTAAACGAAAGGCACATCTGATAAAATATTTTTACGTTTTCACCCGTGAGCGTTCTCGTGTAAACAGGGCCTGATTTGAACGCTCTGATTGAAGGGGCGTGTCTGCTGTGAGACTTCAGTGTAAACGCTCAATGCTGTGATTGGCTGACATCTTTACATATGAAATGGACAGTATTACATGTGGAACTCTCTCAAAAACTTGTTTTTACTATTACAGCCCTCAAGATGAACTAATCTTAAAAAGTGCTGATTATAGCATTATATTTAGATGTATGGCATTATATTTAGATCGGGGCATGAAAGGTTGCAGTGATGAGAATTGTAGCCGATCACAGACATGTTGAGCGCATGAATTCAGTCATGAATGAAGCATGAATCTCGTCATTGTAACTCGATTTCTGCACACTAACGAATGCTTTTATCATAACTAACAGAGCAAACACGATGTAAATTAGATTTGTTTATTATTACAGGAGTTTTGGCGGAAGTTTTGGCTGCCTTCACGTGCTATCGTGATTACGAGCTCATCGCATTCAATCAGGAAGCTAGTATTTATGATAATTCCTATAGCATGTGAAGGCAGTATAAGTCACTGATAAACTTGCACTGTTTGACAGTTCCAGCGATTGAAGGGAGCGTTCTTTTATTGCTTTCTATATATTTCAATATTTTCAATATTTTTAATCACAGTTTAAATAACAGAATATTTTCATGCTATTAAGAGAAACTAAGTTTACAAAGAACATCTGACTGTACATGAATCATTATATCAGAAATCTCGGGTCACAGATCAGCCATTATAATTTAAGGGGTGGTAAAATGCCCTTTTCACAAGATGTAAAATATATCTATGATGTCCCCAGAGTGTGTGTGTGTGAAGTTTTAGCGCAAAATACCCCACAGATATTTTTATATAGCAAGTTAAAGTTGTCACTTTTTGAGGGTTTGCAAAAACGCACCGTTGTGTGTCTGGCCCTTTAAATGCAAATGAGCTGCTGCAGAGGGCGGGGTTTCAAGAGCTCCTGTGTGTTAGCAGCTGCTGTTACCTCACGCAGACACACTAAAATGACAGAAACTGTTCTGCCTTTAATGTTAAAACGGAGTCAGACTAAGATGGAGAGACTCAAGAAGAAGTGACAACATGTAGAATGCAACAGGACGTCTCTGAATGGTTAGTTGATGAGTTTATGTTGCTGATGTGGAGTTAACTATCTTCAATTAAGATATTCTGTCATGATAATCTATAAATCGCTCGTATAGGAACTGTTGTGAGATGCACACAGAGTGACTTTCTATTGCATGTGAAAAGATGGATGCTAAAGTTTGAGCTGACTCACAAATGTGCTCTTATACAACAACTTTTCCTCTTCTCAACATGGACTGCGTGTTCCCGGGGGCGGGGTTTATGTAAATTCTAGGGTTAGTGATGTCACTAACCCGGGAGGAATGTCGTGTAGTCCCTACCAGCCGTTTGTTGTAGTCCTTTTCTTTAAAAGCAAATATCTTCCTTTGATTTGAACTTTGAGTAACTTTGCAGATGTTGTTTATGCTCAAACAGCAACATTACACACTAACTAAAGTTAGAAAAGTGAAATCATAATCAAACACCCCTTTAACATTGTTACTTGCATGTTGTCACATTACTGTTGAGACTGTTTCATATCATATCATAAGACTGTTTGCAAAGCCTGCACCGAAATTGCAAATCATTTTCTAAAGAATCCACAGTGAAATGTACTGAATACAAATAAATAATGCTCAACTGAGACATTCACATAGTTGAAAATAAATAACCACGTTCCTAGCAATAGGATCCTTTGGAAGGTAATGTTGTTTTTAGTCGAGTGATCCTGTATCTCTCCTCTCACCTCGTTATCTCACTAACACTAAAAACAGCTTTTATTGTAACCAAGCCCAGCGAACGACTAGTTATGGAATGTATCAAACTTGCGATGATGAAGTAGGTGTCGATTTTCTTCTACAGATTTACACCTTACCTCTTATATATCAAAAGCTCAAGGAAAATTTGATTTCTCAGTTCATGACCCCTTTAAGATTTGTCCATATTGACTCGGGACTTGAATCGAGACTTACTTGACTTGACTTGCAAAACAATGACTTGGTCCCACCTCTGCCAACTATTAAGAAACAAACTGGGCCATGTGAAATTGAGGTCAGCTGTGGCACATTTATTTAATCCTATAATATATAAAATATTAAATTGTGCTAATAAAATATTTTAAAATGTACGTTCATAGAAAGAGATATATTTTGCACCACTGTGTACGGTATGTGTTATGTCTTTTTGTAGTGGTTGTCCCACTTGATAAACGGAGCTGGTTTATGTGGCAGCTCTTTGCCTGAGGGCTTTGTTCATAATTCTTGTAAAGAGCAAAACTCAAGTGCCTCCTTCCTTCTGTGTGGACAGTGTTTATCCATCTCCATTGAAAACTCCCTTGAGCCTTCGCTCTGAAACTGCAGGCATGCATCTGGCGGTATAATATCGATTGGTGTATGATTGCGGGAGGCAGTAATGTGATTGTGGCTTATGTAAAGATAATGGTGACTTGACTCGCTCACCCTAATCTTCTCCGAGTAGAATGAGGCCGTGTTGAGTCACAGGGTCTGTCTCATTGGATTGATTGAACACTGATGTTAATAGGAAGGGGCTGTAACACTGGCATGTTGGCCTCAGGGGGTTGTGAGTAAATGTGTGTGCATTGCTGGAAAATGACTAGATAGAATCAGTGCCCTTAAGGGGGAGGGAGGGGGGGGGATTTTCACAATCAAAAGATTTAGAAGAAATTAATATCAGAATGAAATTAAATTTTCATTTCTAAGAACTTACTGAACTATTGGAGGTAATTTTGCTCTGGCTTATTAAATATACAGCAGGGACAATATACAAAACTGAAAAGATCTGTCATTTTCTCATGTCATTTACTCAAGTCATTTAAAATCTGCATGACACCGTGTCCAACCAGACGCGATGCGGTAAAATTCCAGCGATATGGAGCTTATAATATGACAAAATTATTTGAATTTGAATTGTGTAAATTTGAATTATTTGCAAGTGTAATCTAACAAAATTGAATTTTAGGAGGTAGTTTAAATAGCTCTGAATTAGATTTTTTTTTTTTAAAGAATATTGAACATTTGAAATTTAACAAACTGAAATGTTTTTATGGCTAAATTTTATAGACATGTATTTTCAAACAGCTAGTTTTTTTGTTCTGAATTCTTATACTGCAAATATTCAGTTTAAAACAAATACAGATTCAAGTTTTCAAGATGAAGAAATTCGGAACTTCAAATTCAGTTTTCTAAAATTCAGGTTCAAAAATTCAAACTCAAAAATTCAGATCTTACAGAAAGTAGGTCACAGGTCATCCACAGGGAAGAGTAAAGGATCTCAGATAAGTCGAACAGAGCATTTTGGCTGCACTGCAGTAGTTTTCTGCCGCAAACGCGGTGGTGGTTCAAGAGAATCCGTGTATCTTTCGTTCAGTCGTTTTTTTTATTTAATATTAAGAGTAGAAAAATGAGAAAACAGCTTGAGTATTAGATTTCTAATATTCTAGTAATAATAGTCCGCTGCAGCAGTTGCACGGAGCTTACAAAACTATTGCAACTATAGGCTACATTTCATTTTCTCATCAAACAACTAGACTAACGAATGGCTCGGTACAACAGAAGAGCCTAGAAAGGGCTTTTTCTCTGTGTAGACCAGCAGTTGGTCTGAATTTGCTATAACCTATAGCCTATTTTCCGGACTGTATAGGCTAAGTCACGTTTTATCATGAAACACGCTGTGATTTATTCCAAAGTGACTCAGGCATATATAATGCATTTAACGTTAAATAGTGTAAATGTTGACTTTAAAAAGTAGGCGCGCCAAGAAGGCTATTCGCTGTATTTTGGTTCATTTTTGGTGAGCGCCAGAAAGATCTAAAGAGACCGAGATGCGCTAAAGCAGCGCGTCATGTTGTTTTATTTATTTTCCAATGGCATGATATTTTGTAGTCATTTTGAATGTACACAAATAAAAATATAGCCTATTTACTGTTTCGAATGATGTCATATTATCTGTATGACTATAAATAACAGAGTATTAAGTTATTTCCCAGCAGTGGAACAAATCCAAGAGATGGCGCTCGCGCATCGCGCTCTCACACAACATAGTATCAGTTCTGGTGTTGCTTCATATCGCAGACTGCTCATTATCAAAACGAAACACAGTCAACCAAACATATAAAAAGTTATTCTGTCTAATTTAATTGGTCTGTTGTACAATATAAAGGGCAAGCTGTGCCGCACACAGTCCTACTTATTCCAAACATTTCCCTTGCTGTGAAGACGCTGATTTAGCCTATACGTGTATTTTGGGACTCGACTGAAGTATGACGCCTTCTTTATATTAATAGTTAGCATCCACATGTTACATTGCAAATATGAAAACTTTTGACTGAATGAGAGATGCGCGACCGTTTCGATTTAAATACATTTGTTTGGCGTTTAAAATAGGCTAAATGTTGTTTGTAATAAAGGGCACAATATAGGCTATTTTTATAGGCGTGATACCTTTATTTTATTATACATGGCTACTTATTTTTCATTCTTGTTGTTTTCTGCATTCATTTAAGGATTTGTCATACAGTAAGGGAAAGTAAAATAGGCAACACATAACCTACATGTTAATAGTGTTTATCATGTAAATGTTGTATTTTATTTACAGGTCTTTTACACTATTGCTGAATAGGCTAATATTAAAATGCGTTTTTTATGACGATTTGACGCAGGTTTCTCTCTCAACATGATCCGGTGTGACTTGCACTCAGGTGCATGCGACTTATTTTCTGGCAAATACGGTCAGTTAAAAAATGTTGCTGTATTATTACTAATGCATAGAGTGGAGACCATTTGGGCAAAAAAACAAAAAAACAAACATATTGTGTTCATTACCCCCACCCACATTTGGGCTTAATCACTGTTATTATTAGGGGGTCCTTGGAAATGTATTTAGGTGTAGACAAAATCAGTTATGTTTATTTCATAAATATGAACGTACCTCGCATCTCCCGGACACTAGCCATTAGTCTACTTCTTTGGCCTATTTTTTTTAGCTGGCCAATTCTCAAAATATGTGTGGAAAAGCTGTGGAGCGCGGAGAGAACGCACAATGGCTTTGCTTTGGAAGTTTTTATTTTTTATTTTTATTTTTATTTTTATTTCTATTATTATTTATTTTGGAAGTTTAGTTGCCAGAGAAAATAAGTTTTGTTTGACATCAATTGATACTCAATATTAATTAAATAAATAAATGTAATGTCAGAGAATGCACAAAGCGCATCCTTTTGATAGGCTATGTAAATTATAATACATTTTAATTTAAATAAAACACACAAGGCCTACATCATAAAACTCAGAAGATTATGTATTTTAATACATTATATTATAATACAAATAAAAAGGCGTCATACTTCAGTCGAGTCCCAAAATACACGTATAGGCTAAATCAGCGTCTTCACAGCAAGGGAAATTTTTGGAATAACAAGTAGGACTGTGTGCGGCACAGCTTGCCCTTTATATTGTACAACAGACCAATTAAATTAGACAGAATAACTTTTTATATGTTTGGTTGACTGTGTTTCATTTTGATAATGAACAGTCTGCGATATGAAGCAACGCCAGAACTGATACTATGTTGTGTGAGAGCGCGATGCGCGAGCGCCATCTCTTGGATTTGTTCCACTGCTGGGAAATAACTTAATACTCTGTTGTTTATAGTCATACAGATAATATGACATCATTCGAAACAGTAAATAGGCTATATTTTTATTTGTGTACATTCAAAATGACTACAAAATATCATGCCATTGGAAAATAAAACGTGACTTAGCCTATACAGTCCGGAAAATAGGCTATAGGTTATAGCAAATTCAGACCAACTGCTGGTCTCCACAGAAAAAAAGCCCTTTCTAGGCTCTTCTGTTGTGTTCTGTTTTGAGTTTGAATTTTTGAACCTGAATTTTAGAAAACTGAATTTGAAGTTCCCAATTTCTTCATCTTGAAAACTTGAATCTGTATTTTTTTAAACTGAATATTTGCAGTATAAGAATTCAGAACAAAAAAACTAGCTGTTTGAAAATACATGTCTATAAAATTCAGCCATAAAAACATTTCAGTTTGTTAAATTTCAAATGTTCAATATTCGTTTAAAAACAAATCTAATTCAGAACTATTTAAACTACCACCTAAAATTCAATTTTGTTAGATTACACTTGCAAATAATTCAAATTTACACAATTCAAATTCAAATCATTTTGTCATATTATAAGCTCCATACAGCGCCAAATAATTTGTCTGTCCACACTAGACGCGACGCGACTGCGAGATGCGTCAAAATCAATCAAAACCCACAGCCAATCAGATCAGCATGTGGGCGGAGTCTCGCACCAAGTGCACAGCACCAGAGAGTAATCTTGACGCAATCACAAGAAAATGGATAAGTAGGCTACATAATCAAATTCACAAATATTACACATTTAAACATTATTAAAAATACATAGGCTACTGAGTTACTAAAACAATCTTTGTCAAAGAATACACTTGTTCGTTTACAGTTACATTTGTTTAATTTCAAGATCTGAATTATCCATTGTTGCTTTTACAGCTACAAAGCTGGGAGCACTAAATGATATTCAAAGTCACATTGCAACCTTTTCATAGTTCCTAGAAATATTGGTGGAAGTACCCGATTTTTGGCATGTTCGCACCAAAGTAACTAGGGACGATTTTAGTTATAGGAACTCCTTTTGGGGGAACAAAATTAGCTCCTAATTCAGAGTAGGGTCTAAACCAGCACTATAGGAACTACCAGTGCCGCAAGTGTACACTGACTGGCCGAACGCAAACTAAACACCAGCACCCGCCATTTAAAAAAAAGCCATGTGTACACAGATTATAGCATGTATATACTTACTGCACAAACTAACTCAGCGAACATGGAAAACTGTGACAGATGAACCACTCAACCTTTGCGCTAAGGAGAAAATCCAACACAACTTTAAACCAAGCAAAACATGATTATGAATTTCTGCTCAGTTAACGACATTGGACACCAACCACACAAGCAAAAGCTAATACTTTTTCATAGAACTGTTATACAAAGAAAGTAGACAGCATATCTAATAAAGTATTAGACAGGACTGTTAAACAGATCATAAACTAGGCTCTGGTGTTCTCAGCAATGTCAAAATAAAAGTCACAACAACAAGCGCGGCTTCCTACTGGCGGTGTGAATGCAACCAGGAAAATGGCCCTAGTGGAACCTTTAAATCTCAAGGAACCAGCCGGGTGCTAGTTCCTAGAACTACCAGCTCCATCCCATCATCCACATGGCAATTTCTAAAAAAGCTCACCCTCCAAAGACACGTCCACTAACCCCATATCAGCAATGCCAGATCATGGACAAATATTTTAAGATTTTTATTAATGTTTCAGCTGGCCTGGGCCTGAACTTAGATTATCTTATAGACTGCTCCTGGCTACAGGCAGTTAAAAAACGGCCAGGCAGCACTATTGAAATTGTAAAAGCTATAAAGGATGATGTGCCATAACGTTCTCTGAGGGCTGTTGGACTGAGGCGTTTAGCTAACGCTTACTAAATGCTGAACCTTGCAGTTTGACAATCATTAACAAACAGAATGCATTCTGATATAATAGCCGCTATGCATTTTAAGAGATTTATGCAGTGAATAGTGTTAATTAATTGTTTTTCAACAAAATAGCTCTTGCTGCTGTACCATAACCATGTTAAATCCCAGGCTGTTTAACAAGTAGAGCAGAGAAAGGAAACTTCAGAGTAAATAAATGAATAGAGAAGGACAGAATAAATGAGTCTCCCTCTGGTCTCACTACATGTGTGTATTTTAAATATATTATTTGCAAAACACACAGGGATATTACAGGGCTGCAAGATAATGGTTATACTGATAATCTTTAAACTGATATGTTAAACTGAAATTTAGTTAAAAAATAGTTTGAGTAGTTTTCCTCAAACGCTAAAATAGTGAAGTTCCTTATATTAATTCTAGTAATTCCAAATTATGTTAAAGTTTTTGTATTAAAACAACAAAAAACACTATGTATTGTTGCACAGAGGTTGCATAAAGTGTCGAGATTTATTAGAGTTTGTCACTGAGAAAGTTTTTTCATTAAAAGTTTAAATAGCAAATAGCACAAGCAGCCTCTTGAAGGAACACAGACTGGCTGTATTCTTTAATTCAATGTAATGGAGATCACTAAACTCTAACATGTTTGTCTGTGTTTTCAGATCACCAGTTTTTGTTTTTGTTTGTTTGCGTGCAAGGTTGGAAAGATTAAGCAAAACTGGGTGAAAATTGTGGACCGTCCTGTGATCATTTTGAGAAACCTCTTTCATTTTTTTAATATGCATGTCTGTATGACATCAGGTTCCTCTATCATTAACAGATATCTCATAAAAGAGGAGCTAAATCTCCCTTCACAAGCTTGCAATTCGATTAAATTTCGATTCCGATTCGATTCAATATTGATTATTTTGGATATCAGGTACAATACATGGCAAATTTTCTCAAGGAAAACAAATCTCTTAACTAATGCTGTAAACTATGGGAGTCAGTTGTAGCCTACTAGGCTTCATTAGCCTACTATAATATTGAAGGTAAAAATTTACTGATTTGTATACAAACACTTAATTTACACTTCTATTTATTTTTATAATAATAAAGTTATATGAAATATAAACATTTAAATGGTGGCTGTCATAAAAACTTGCCAGATTTATTCAAACATGCATTAAATATTGAAGAACATTATAAATTATAATGAATATGTAATATGGTGCATATATTTAGCAAAATGCTCCTCTCTAGAGTACATTTTTCTAGCTGACTAACAAGTTTATGGTCACTGGATATGGTTTTTCTGAGGTAAGTGTGACGTTACATGACATTGTTTACAAGCTGTTTTACTGACGTCTTTCCACGGTTGAAACACTGATTTAGGGATTCCATGTGACATGATACGGATTTCGATAAGTTGTACTCTATCTTTTAACACACTTTCAGATTCTCATTTGTGTTTATTTTGCGCTGTAACTGGTATTATTGAGGCGGAAGAGAAGATCATGTGTGCTCTCACGCCACAGCGACAAAACGGTATTTATGTTTTTGAATTTCGTAAGAAAATGGATGTAATTTGAAATCTGAGACTTTATTTCATATCAATAGTAACAAAGCACACAGATTATTGCGATTTATTGGATGGGATGCACGCTACAATGTTCCATTCATTCATCAACTGAAACAAACAGGATGACTAGCCTAATCGATTATTGGGATTTAAGAATCGATATCGGTTCATAAAAATGAGAATCGATTAAAATAAAAAAATCAATATTTTTTACCCAGCCCTACTATCTACACCCGATACATCCAGAGGTCTGAAGCCCTGCATTGCCCCTGATATGATATACATATTGTAGAGTAAGCGCATAAAGATGTACTGATTGAGGCTCTGGATTGTAAACACAGGCTGCTGGTGGATTGTGTTTGTGTGGCTCTTGTGCGACTGACACAACACTTGTTTAAGTGGCGCAGTGCACCGATTGAGTTTGGTGTGGCGGCCATGATTGGGATCATGAGGTGAGCACATGTGAATGCATTAATGTTCCAAGGGCGGTCATAATTACACATGGTGTTTTCACCAAATGGCAGGTTAACTCTATAACTTAAACCGAGGAAAAACAAATAATTGACTAAGCTAAAGAATCAGAGGGCTAATATTTTCTGGCTTGTTTGTTTGGTCGGGCGGCTCCGTCTAGCTGCTGAAATGACTGATGGCGTCTTGTATTACAGTAATGACTTTGCATGCAGTCTACAGCTGAAGCTTTTCAATTTAAACAAACACTGGAGCTGTGTGCGCGTGTGTATAATCAGGGTTGGGAATAAGTGTTTAAGGAGAGCGAGAGGAAAGTAATTAAAACGGAGTGTGCTACAGGAAGCAGAGGGTACTGGCCTGTGACCAAAGACTGTTAACTCAAAAACCTCACAGTAAATAGTGGCAGGATTACTGCGGTTTTACTGGGAGACATTTCCCTGTAACGTGTGTGTGTGTGTGTGTGTGTGTGTGTGTGTGCGAGCAAGTACAATTGTGAGAGGTGGTGTGTGTTTGTTTATGTCAGTAAGAGTCAGTAATCAAAGACTAGTCACCAATCAGCTGTGTTTTTCATTCGGATCCGTTAAGCCTCTTTCAAGGAATATGAACTAAGCAGAGTCTAAAATGGCTGCTGCCTCAGAAGTGATTAGCAATCGCCCATCGCTCCCCCTCTTTAATCATCTACCCACTTATCTCCTCCTTTTCTTTATTTCCACCCTGCCTGTCTGTCTTCGCAGCATGTCATTTTATCCATCCCTGCACTTGTCACCAGCCCCTCGCTCTCAGAATGAAATGATGAGGAGCCCTGCGGGAGGAGGAGAGGCGATCTAACCTGACTCCCTCCCTCTGTATCTCTGAAGCAGCATCAGCAGCGGAGCGCCATGGACTCATGCGACGCAGGGAAAGAATAGAGGGCACAGGGAAATGCTTCCGGAAAAGCCGCAGTGCTTCAAGAAGACGCATGCTGACCTTTTACAGTCGGCTTGGGTCACTGCGGCACATTGCAATTCTCTCTCTCTCGCTCAGTGTTCAACTATTTATCATCTGCTATTTCTGTAGTTTCCCACCTGCTCAGAGATGCTCCTCTGCGTCTACTTCTTTCACCTTTGATTTTCTAGTTTTTTCTACTTTAAGACTTTCCATCCATTTTGCTGCCTGTCATAACACTTCCTTTTTCTGACCTCTGACTCTGTTCTTCAGGCTCTCACACATTAAAAAAACAACTCTGACTGATGTCGAAGCTGTGACCAAGAATTTAGCGCATGTGGAAGACCACACATACGTTCCTGATCCTGTAACATTCCCTTCTCACCATAACTTCCTTTCTCTCTACCTTTATATGCACTACCGTTCAAAAGTCTGGGGTAAGATTTTGTTTTAAAGAAATTAATACATTGTTCAGAAAGGACACATTAAATTAATCAAAAGTGACAGTAATGCCATTTATAATGTTACAAAATATTAATCAATTAATCAAAAAAAGTATCAGTTTCCACAAAAATATTAAGCAGCACAACTGATTTCAACTGATAATAATGAGAAATGTTTCTTGAGCAGCAAATCAGCATATTAGAATGATTTCTGAAGGATCATGTGACACTGAAGACTGAGTAATGATGCTGAAAATTCAGCTTTGACATCACAGGAATAAATTACATTTTAAAATAGATTAAAATAGTCAAGAGTTATTTTTAATTGTAAAGTAAAAATAAGTAAATTAAGTTTAAGTGGCAAAAACAGAAAAACCCTTTTCACTTTTAATTACCATATAACAAATAACACTCTAAAACATGTGTTAAATAGTCTCCATATGACTAAGATTAACAGAAAATTAACAGAAGATTAACAGATTAACAGCTATTTTTGCACACATTCCACTGCAAAAACCTAGACTATAAACTACCACCCGCAATCCAGTTTAACATCAAAAGTATTCACAGCAAATACTGCTGTGAATATTTAAATTCGGTTATTGTTATTCTTTTCAATGCAAACATGCCTTATTCACAAGAGCACTCTAATTAAATGTCACAGACGCAGAAAGAATTTAATTAAAAAAAGAGGTACTTGTGTTCATTTTCTATTGATCATGGGAGCCATTTGTCAAATGATGGAAAGGAGTGCTATAACTAGGTGCATATGCAGATGCAGTGTAGTAGAATGCATTGAGTGTTTTAAAGAGCCGATTCAGGTGTATAGATCGCTGTGATGGGAGTAATGTTGTACAGTTTCAGTAAAGTAAGCCAGATTGAGGTGGGCTGCTTCATCCCCCATAAGGAGCACTTAGAACCAACAAGCAAGATTGGTAATCGCCATGCAACCTGCTAATTTCTTTGTGGCCGTTACCTGATATGCATAACTCTTTAGTGAATCTTTGCGAAGACAACACAGACAGCCCATGCAAATAAATGACTGCATGCAGTGGGAATTCCCTCCTAAATGTTAATACACTAGTGTTAAAGATTAAAGGAAAGGAAGTAATGCTCTAATCTACCTTATTGATCCAGGTCTCAAATCCATTTGAATCGGTGGTGAGGAACAAATCTGTGAGATAAGAGAGACAAAGAGAGAGAGACCATTAGTTAGTTCACAAAATGACCAGACTTCCTTGCTTTGCGAGTATGATTCTGATTTAAGCAAATTAGGAATGCATTGAGTGTGAGAGCCGTCATCAACAGGTGGAAGTAAAGATTCCTGTGACAGAGAGAGAAACGGACCAGTGCCATCTTGCTGGCAGCAGTGGCTCCTCGTTCAGTCCTGTCACACACACACACAGTATTGCACAGTAAGAGACTTCATCAAACACATGGGGAAGTGAAAATGGAATGAATCAGCAAGCAGATTAACACAACAGACAATGAATGGAAGGATACTGACAAAAGCACAGTTGAACCAAGGAGATCGAATACACACGTGAAACCGTAACCCATGAGGTCAGTGTATTGACATATTAAACACAAGCCCAGCTGTAAAACTGAACCTGGGCTCAATATAAACCGGGTGCCACCTCCAGTTTGTGTCTTCAGAATTCAGACAATTTCAGATGTTCAATACATCGATGTTGTTCCCTACATCACCATTATGACTTGTGTGATTTCATATGTTGTGTGTCCTTCTCTCAATAACCAGAACACTGGACATGGAGTTATTACACTGAAAGGCGTAGAGGAGAGCTGTAATTTTTTCTTGCTGTCGATGTCCTTCTTTCCTTTTGTTTGATGATGGCTTCATTTTAGAGGCCTGGGTGTTGTTGGAGATGGAGCAAGAAGCATGTAACAGCCTCATGTTATTTTTGTGAAACTTACACTGCTTTCAAACACAGCAGTCAACGCTTCAGATGTGTGAGGGTGAGAAATAAATGCATGAAAAAAAGAAACAGAAAGAGACAGTTATAGCATGGAAAACAGGATTTTCTTTACTCTTTTGAACAAACAAGTTCACTGTTTTAAAACATGTGTCTGTCCACACAGAGTAAAACAAAAAAAGTGCAACACTATCACAGCCAATAAAAACGTATTTGATGTTTAATGGATTTGTGAACTAATGATATTTCAGCGTGGACAGGGATACATGGCTATCGCTCCTCAGCCATCTTAGTTAACAAAAGAAATTCACCCTACCCAATAAAGGATTCTAATCCATGAACAAAGACGCATTACATCATTATACTAATGTTTGATTTGAAGCAACAACATTTTTTTTTGCCCCACCCTAATGAAAAGACTGTATATATACACCAAAATGTTTCATTCCAATTTCAATGAATAAGACAAATTGCAACAGGCAATTGGTTAAGCTCTGGTGTCCGAGATGTGCGCTGGGGACTGCACATGTGCATTGGCTTTAACCAAACATAAATACACATTTTAAGGCAAATTGAGCATAAACATTTATTGGACAGTTCATGTCAGATTGTAATGCTAATTTGAAATAAGTTACTTAACCTGATTAATATTAAACGTTGAACACAGAGAGAAAAAAAATGCTTTCAAGGAGCATAAAATGGCCCTTTAAGAGGGATTGTTCCCTCCCAACATTAAAAATTCTGTCATTATTTACTCACTCTCATTCAAAAACTGCATGTCTATCATTTTTTTGCAGAACAGAACATTTGTGTCAATGTGGTTTTTTTTCTTTTTATTTTTTTTATACAAATGGAAGTCAATGACCACCAAAACTGTTTAGTTAGCAACATTCTTCAAAAAATCGTGTGTTCTGCAGAAGAAAGTCACACAGGTTTGGAATGATGTGAGGGTGAGCAAATTATGACAGTATTTTATTTTTGTGGTGAACTATTCCTGGGTGAGGCTGTGTAAGTTTTAAAACCAGTGTTATGAGGTGGGCCGGTACAGATGTTTGAAGCGATTAGAACATCTGTGCTTGTGCTGACCTTTGAGGAGAAATAAAGAGCAGATACTGAACTCAAGAGCTTGTGCTCTGGCTGTAACGTTAAACCTTTGTCCTCTGCCTCTCATTTCGTCCTTTTCCTTGTCCTCTCGAAAAAAAAAAATCTACCTATCTCACTTCTCCAGGTCTCACACATTCCATCTTTTATCCCTCCAGTCCACTCCTCTCTCTCTCTTTTTCTTGGTAAAGTGGTGTTCCCTGTGGGAGTGGAGTGCTCGCTGGCAGTGGCTGATGAGGTGCGGAATAAACAGCTTCATTAATCAGACTTAGAGTAGTGCCACTAGTACAGTCAGCTGATTACACTCAGGTCTGGGGCCTCGCAGACACACACACCCACCCACACACACTCTCTCACACACACACACGCACACTCTCTCACACACACACGCACACTCTCTCACACACGCGCACACTCTCTCACACACGCACGCACGCACGCACAGACACACACACTCTCTTACACACACACACACACACACACACACACACGGGCACGCACGCACGCACACGCACACGCACACGCACACGCACACGCACACGCACACACTTCTCTGCGTACATTATCATACACCAACACCTACTACAAAGATTTTATGCTGATGTATAAAAATAGCGACTTTCATTCTAAGTGTCAACTACAAAAGTTTAAGCTTCTAACACATTTTGGAGTTTGGCAAGTGAAATGCTAACACGACCCTGAAAATGTTTTCAAAATTTTTCCAATCTGGTGCAAAAACAAGCAGCAAATCTGGCATTGGATGAGTTTTGCTTAATTTAGAATTGTGTTATTATAATCTGTTATTTTAACATTTCTCTCACAATTGATTTGTGTGAATGCCATGAGCAAATAATGTAATCAATAATTTTAGTTAGAAGGAATACATTGTATCTAATTAACTAAACAGTCTGCAGTGGATGAACTTGAAAGATGTGTCAGCTAAAAAGTAAAGGAAAAATATAGTTTAAAAGCAACTCATTCAACAAATTACAAAACAAATTATATTAGCCTTCTTCTACAGACTTAAAAAGCATATTATATTTTAATAATGACAGGGCTAGACATATTGAATATGTGCATTGCAAAGGCTAAGGCAGACACTCAAAAAACCTTTCAGAAACGACTTCACTTTCACTGAAGCCTTTAAAAAAAAAAATCAAACATGTTTGTTTCTCAAGGCCAGTTTCAACCAATTTAAATTGGTTTCTTGTAAAAAAGTTAACAAGAAAGATGGCCTCATGTGGTATGGCCATGGACCCCCACTCAGCGTTCACCGTCTGATATATGTTTTTTCAAGAATGGCAAGAGCTGTCTAAAACAGACATCTCCAATCTGACTGATATGATCAGTCTGATCCAATCTGGCTGCTATGCTGGTCCACCTGAAAACAAAGTTTTGTTCACAAGGCAGCAAGCTACTACAATGGACACTTGGACAATGGACAGTTTAAGAGTAACAAGTAAACAAGATATTCTCAAGTCGAAAATATACAGCTTCATTTTCAGAGGTATGACATTGGAATAATTGTTTAATTACTGACTAATTTGTTTAGATTGAACAAAATAAACTAAAAGTTCAATTAAACATCCATTGGCAGTTTTCAGGAATTCATTTAGCTTAGCAATGATGCTGTAGGAAAGCTCTGGAAACCACAGGGAGCACTATGGTCATTTGAAAGAAACGCTCGATTAGTTGCTGAACATGCGTGTTGTGTTTACATCCTCCATCGTTGAAACCAATCTGCACAGAATCAGCAGAATCAACCATCCTTTCAGACACAAATGTCCGGTTTAATTGGTTAATCAGAAGCGCGGGAGAACATAACAGGGAGTGACAGAGAGTACTGTGAATCTCAGACAATTAATCAAAATAATTTGATTATACATGTTGCAGTAATGTACTAAAATATGCCACTCCAATTCATTTCATGCTGTCGTTTCCTTCACTAACAGCATGCAGGTCACTCTGTTGCTATGCAATCTCACTTTCCCAGCTTGCTATGGGAACACGTATGGCATCTTGTGCACATTATTTGTTTACTGTTTTACATTACCCAGTTGGCACAGTCCCTCCATTAAGGTATTAATATTTGAGAGGGCCGTCAGAGTTAAATAATTGAGGAGCACCTTTACATTATTGGCACTTTTCAACTGCATGGTACGGTACGGCTCGGTTCGGTACGGCTCACTTATGGCGCATTTCCACTGCATGGTACGGTACGGCTCGCTTTGGCTAGCTTTAAATGGTACCACCTCTGTTGAGGTTCCAAGCGTACCGTACCGATCAGTGTTGCCAGATTGGAAATGTCAAAGTATCGTACCAGAAGCTCAAAATTATCGTATTTGGAAGAAAATTATCGTACACGAGTCAACGACATGAAAATGACAGACATCCCAACCTGCACAAAGTCATTTCTGGGAGTCAAGAAATCTCCAACCGGGGGGGTCGGTTCTGATTCGGGAGTGTAAGACTGAAAATACTGGTTGGGGCCCTGATCTGAGACAAAAGGGCCTTGCTGGCTAATTAGCATTCGACCTCCCCATACAGCCTGACTTCCTCCCAGAAACAACAAAGAACTCACAAAAGAACATAGTTTAATGTAAATGTTTATGATTGACTGGTATGTTTTTGGTGTCATTTGAAATGTCTCAAAGTGAGTGGTACAGATATCTCATATCCAGATAGATAAAATAAAAGGTAATAAGGTTTATAGAAGTTTAGAGAAAACTGGTTAAGCCATTTGAGGGTGGTCTTCCCCATCCCCCATGTCACCTGGGCAAACAGTATAAAGGAAGGTGTGCTTGCTCTATCTGGTCTCTTGTACTTGGCTGGTGAGAAACGGAATAGGTGGTAGCTCGCTCTCTCTCTCTCTCTCTCTCTCTCTCTCTCTCTCTCTCTCTCTCTCTCTCTCTTTCTTTCTTTCTTTCTCTTTCTCTCTCCCTATCTCAGGTACAAGCTGGGTAAGATTCTTTGGTGTAACCAATGTATAACCATGTTCTAGATATTTGAATTGATTGTGGAATTAATTTCTGATATCTGAAACATTAAAATGTTACATTCGATTATTCTAACGGATCTTGACATTGTTCATTTAATGGCTAAAAGGAATAGTCAAATATTCACTCACCTTTAGTGAGGCACAGATATTATTAAAGGGGTGATGAACTGAGAAATCAAAGTTTCCTTGAGCTTTTGACATATAAGAGATCATCATACTATAATAATATCCTGTAAGTTTCAGAACTGAAAACTACCTTGTTAGTCCAATAAAAGCTTTTATAGACATCAGGCTCAGCAAACGACTCGTTTTTCAAAGTGGGGAACTATGACGTCAAAGAGGATAAAACACCGCCTCCACAAAAGAAGATCAACGCCTACTTCAACACGGCCTGTTTAGCCCCGCCCACCGATTCGCCCAAACATGCTAAATAACATAGGACGACATGATGATTGCTAAACCGGATCGAGCTACTTCCAAGCAATAAACATGCTGTTTACTAAATATTGTGCGTGCCTGTTTGTGGAAGAAGACAGTCTGCATTAAGCTTCCTTAGGATTCCAGCATGGTTAAACTTTATTAAATCAGTCGATCACAATTTCCCGACGGATCTGCCAGCAACATGTAAGTAACCATGTGTATTCTAATGCCTGATCTGCGATCAGTGATTTCTGATGTGTAATTATTCAAGTTCAGATATCTTTCTCTTAAAATCGTTCAATACTGTTTATGCATCAGTGACTAAACGATCAACTTCACATAATTTCTCGTAGTATTATGAAAATAATCTTTTTTAAACTGTTATTAAATTAACGTACAGAAAGCGATCAAAGAACGATCCCTTTCCATTCGCCCAAGCTGTCAATCAAACAGCACAGCGCGAGCCGCGAGAGCTTATCTGGACACCTACCAAACTCGTGATGAAATAATGACAGTGTTACACTACACAACGAAGCTCTTACTGTGTATTCACATCGTGTTTGCATTGTGATTTGGTGTAAGCATTTGTGAGAGTGCAAAAATTGCGTTGCAATGATAAGATCTTTATTCACGCGATCAACAGACTGTCTGTCATCCGCTCAGTCAGTGCTCATCATGCTGCAACCTTTCATGTGATGGAATAGATTTAAATATAATGCTCTAAACGATACTTTTCACGATTTGTTATCTCGATAGCTGTAATAGTAAAAACGAAGTAAAAGTTTTCGAGAGAGTTCATGTAATACTAGCTATTTCATATGCAAGCATGTCAGCCAATCACAGCAGTGGGCGATTGCACTGCAGTCTCACAGCAGACACGCCCCTTAAAACGGAGCGTTCAAACCTGAGGCTGAAATCAGGCTTGGAAAAATGGCTTTTATTTATAAATTATGACAATTTTTGATGTAAAAATCATACTAACATTATAAGGGCACCCCAGGCAACATTATAAAATAATAAAACAATCCAGTTCATGACCCCTTTAAAACCTTTCATTTATGGAGTCAGATGAATTAACGAGAGAATACAAAACTAAATGTATTGTAAATTTAACCAACCAAATACTTTGCATGGGTAAGGAAAGAGCACGTGATAACCTTCCCTGTGTTATTGGTGAACCGGCAATTGGACCAATTTCACGGGCTTACAGGAGTATAGATAAAAGCCCGCCCGCACTTACAATTGATTGGTTGGGTCCTTACATGCGCTTCGTGAGGCACACTAGCACACACACGCAAGGTCTCTCGCTCCCTCTCTCTACACGTTCTTCCCCCGGTAGACGTAGAATCCACAGCTAGATCAATGAGAAGTCCTATTACAACGACCATCATTTGAAGTGTCACACAGTTCTGAAATTATCGTACATTATAGGATTTTTTCCATTATTGATCGTACATCGTACAGAGGTCAAAATTATCGTACAAATACGATAATTATCGTACATCTGGCAACACTGGTACCGATACTAAAGTGTGACGTGAAAACACTGCAGATCACTGATTGGTCAGACAGAATCGTCACTACCAGCGTCATTGTATTTGCGACACGAGACACTAAACCCGCTAGATTTAAATAGCCAGTAGACAACAGCCGACGCTGTAGCACCTGTTTTTAAAGTATTTGCTTGAAAAAAATAAATAAAAAACTTCAAAAAAAGAAATGGCTGAATCGTGGTCAGTGGACGAGGTGCAGACGTCTCATTGTTTGCCGAGGAGCGGATCCAGCGAGAGCCGGATGGGGAAACACGGAATGAAAAATTCACATTTACGATGATGTCATGGCAGTAGAGGCGGCAACTATAATGATCAGTCCCACCCACTTTGAAGCGGTACTAACTGCAGTCGAAAAGCAACCGAGCTAAAGGGAACCGAACCGTGCCGTACCGAGTCGAGTCGTACCACGCAGTGGAAAAGCGAAGCGAGCCGAACTGTTCCGCGCCGAGTCGAACCGTACCGAGCTGAACCGAGCCGTACCATGCAGTGGAAAAGCGCCATATGTGTCATGATGGGAGGATAGTTAGACAGAGGGAGGAAAATCTACACATTATATGTGAAGTGTTAATAAAACATTACACACACAGACTGATTTTCAGAGGCCATTCAGAGAAAACTAATAAAAATTACATGACACTTAAGTTAAAGACATTCGTCAAATCTGATTAAAGAAATAAATATATGGAGAAAAAAAAGGCCACTTCTGAGCATGAAACACTACTGCCACAAAAATCACTTTGCATAAAGAAACATTGTTACTGTTCAGGCTATATAAAGCTTGTCTTACAAGCTACAAAACAATGTGGTGCTAAAATCGCTGTGCCTCTATTTTCCGGCACACACAAAGCCAGTCGTGTCGCCAGAAGGGAAAATGAGACAGATCTCATTTATCTTCCACCATCACATGTGGAACAACATGGCAAGTGGAGTAATGACAATAGCATCCCTAAAAGTGATTACGTAAGATTTCAAACATTCATAAAATATAGGGGAAAACACACACACACACACACACACATATAAACTAGCTAACGTGCATTGCGAATCTGTGATACTGTGAGTCACAGCGGGGCTTGTGCATTTGGAGGGGGAAATTTTGGAGGGGGAACAGATTTCAATTATATCTAATGACAGAATTTAAACGAGCACCCAGTAAGAAGCACAGCAGTGGCCTGCACTCTTTCAGCTGAGAAATGTTGGAGAATCACTATTTTCTAACTGCCTTTCCTGAGGCATTATGGGTAACAGCAGAAACGCAGGCAGAGATGGGCTCTCCGGGAAGAAGAGACAGCCGAGGAGAGATGCAAGAGCATCTGTCTCCAAAACTCCTTCAACTGCTACTGCCATCCTTTCCAGCACCCTCTTATTCAGAGCAAAGGGAAGGAAGAAGAGAGAGCAAAGTGAACGTGTTCAGCGGCAGACGTGACAACAAGAGGAGAGTGAAAAGAAAGGAGGAAATGAGTGAGAAAGCGAGATCAATAAAATCTACTCAGTTCCTCTGAGACCTTGTTCGCACAGCATTATATTGTTTTGTAAGTTATGAAACTGATAAGCACACCAAAAAACAAATCCAGCATCACAACATGCAGAAGAGGAGTGAGGTCACAAACAACGGCAGAATGATTTATTCAGTTTTCTACCATGATATTGTATAATGTAGATGATTTTGAAGACAGACTTTAATAATGCTCTAATTGTTGCTACATTTGTCACTTCCAGGAAAATTATTCTGAGACATGAAGAATTGTGAAGGATGACAATTTTAAGGATGGTTTCCTGAAAAAATTAAATAACTAAAATATACTCCTTATAGTAAATACTTCTAATAAGTAAAATATAATAATAACTAAGTGTGTTGAAATTAAGTGTTTCTACGATGCATCGCGATGCGGACATGGACGATTCTGCATCGATGCAGTAAGTAAGGGATAATGTATAGTGAGCCGGTTGTTATAGTGAATAACAACCCCGACAGGCAAAAATCAAAAATCTTGAATCAGCCTGAAGGGGTTGTTATTCACTATAACAACCGGCTCACTATACATTATCCCGCTTATTACATGGCTACCTACAAAATAAATAAATAATTTGACACAAATTATTTATTTATAAAGGAGTTTATTGATTTAAAAACGATTGTATTGCTTCCGCTAAAGAAAATAGTCCGTTCCGCGTCCATAGCAACGCGTTTTTCATGGCAACGGTCTGTTATACTTCGCAGCGGTCTGTTATCAAGAATTATTACATGGCTTGGTTGAATTCCAATATAGAATGCGGTCTGTTATTTCTTGATAACAGACCGCTGCGAAGTATAACACACCGTTGCCATGAAAAACAGAGCGTTGCTATGGACGCGGAACGGACTATTTTCTTTAGCGGAAGCAATACAATCATTTTTAAATCAATAAACTCCTTTTTAAATCAATATTTTGGGTCAAATTATTTATTTATTTGGTAGGTAGCCATGTAATAAGCGGGATAATGTATAGCGAGGCGGTTGTTATAGCGAATAACAACCCCTTCAGGCTGATTCAAGACCCCTCCGCTTCGCGTCGGGGTCCCCTTCAGCCTGTTGGGGTTGTTATTCGCTATAACAACCGCCTCGCTATACATTATCCCTTACATAACATAAATTCAGCCAAGCCATGTAATAATAGACCATAATCGATTATAGCCTATTGACGTTTCTCTGACGTCATTCATCACATACGCGCTTCTCACACATAGCGTAAAATGGCGGAGGGAGGCGAAACACAAAAGTGAGTAATAAAAAAATGCACCCACTATTTTAACATTTACAGCCTGCGAGCGTGTGCGCAAGTGTGTGTGAGCCTTATTGCAACTTAAAGGGTTAGTTCACCCAAAAATGAACATTTTTATTCATTAATTATTCATCCTCATTACATTGACGTAGTGTAAACAGTGCAGCGCTTCTGGGTTCTCACAATTGGCCGACGCTGGTCGTGTGTGAGCAAGCCAATAATGAGCCGACGTTCTGACGTAGAACCCAGGAAAAACAAACACAAAAAAGAAAGTTTGTCGTAGGGCTGGGCGATATGGCCAAAAAAAATATCACGATAATTTTTTTTATATCAGTCGATATCGATAATTATCACGATAAAAGTCAAATCTTTATTTCTTTCAAGTTTAAAGGCATATTTTTGCTCCTAAGTAAAAGTTGTAGAAACCAGAGCGTTAACTGTGGTTTTAAACTACTCTTTATTGTCAGAACATAGCATGACAAACACTTGCCAAACAGGTAAACATTTCACAAATCTGAGGTTGAACATTCAAACATTTGTCATTTTTCCTTAACAAAATAAATATATTTATTGGACAATTTCTTAGTTTCTGCATGTGCTAATTATAATTTTTTTCTCACTGGATCTCGTGACCGAGACCGATCAGAGTAAACGCATCGGCTCTAGTGAGCTCGCGCTGCGCTGCCGTCTGGACTTTGAGCCGAGCGGATAAATGGTCCGTGTGGCGCGCGGTTCAAATGAGTTTCGTTCCGCTTTTGGCGCATAAACATTATCGAACATTTATCGACCTCTTGATATCGTTTTATCGAGAAAAATTATATCGCGATAATTATCGTTATCGTTTTATCGCCCAGCCCTAGGTAATCTTTAATTAAAATCTGAAAATATGGAATGGCGTTCCTTCTCTGATGACATCACTTTGGAGGCTTGGGTTGAATATCCTTAGACATTCTCTGATCCTTAACCACTCCCATCCAACCGTCAGTCCGCTATGAGCGAGGGATTAAACCAATAACCTGACAATGCAAGTAAACTGCGTTTACAAGACTTTAGCAATAAAATCAGGTTATTTCCTGGTAGTGATGTCAAAACGTAATAATTTGCGTATCTGACCCCGCATATTTCATTTGTTATGTCGGTTGTGATGTTAAATAAAGCAAAGAAGAATATTGCAACATGTCAAGGGGAAACTTACGGCTCATATATTATCCTCTCATGCAGTTACAGATGCAGCATTTTGACTGTAGCACTTCTTCTTCTGCTGTATATGAAATGAAAGCACTTTTATAATTTTTTGTGGTCAAGAAAAAGTCTGAGTTTGTGATATACTGAATTTCCTCCTCCCTTACTGCAAAATGCTTGCTCTGTCTGGAAGCGCTTAAATTCAAAGTAAGGACACGTTCCTGTCACATATATCACACATGAAAGCAGGTTAGTGTGTTTACATGCTGGGCGAAATCAGCGTAAGGGGCAAAAATCATTGACATATATTGTATGTTGTTGAAAGGCTGAAAAACATCAAGCTATATCACCCAGTAGGCTTGTCACGATAACACTGTAATCACAGACTGCAGTCTAAGTGACTTTAAAGCAAATATACAGAAATGCTCACATTTTATGTTTCTTTTACCAGTACATGCAACACAGTATGATACAAATATAATACACAAGTATTAATACTTGGAACATTAAATTCACTTCATTCTAAGCAGCAGAGGAAATCTTGCATATTTTTAACGTTTCGTATTCATTGCAAAAAATGACTTCTGCACTTGAGGTGGCTGGATTACAACATACTCCACGACAAAATTCACTTTCTTATACTACAACTGAATTACATTCTCTTTCAGCAGACAGATCCACCTCTCCACTAACAGACTCTCACACACACAGACCTAACAGACCTTTCACTCTCTCACACATACACAGAAATGTCCTTTAAAAGACATCCTCACACTTCCACACATTCATTCGATCTTTCTCTCCCACTAAGATTGTTCCATTACCGTGGAAGTTTCCTAGTCGGGGGCCAAATGCTATAGCTTGAAGATAACACATAATATCCTTCAACAGCATGATTCTCTAACAGAGAGTGAAACACAATGTAATGGACTTCCATTGCTATTCTCAGTTGTCATCTATGCTGTTTGGGATATGTGTTTTTGTCAGCTTTAATTAATTCTAAAAATCATACGCACCCATTTCACTCTTTCTTGGCTTTTTGCATGACTAAAAGTTTGAATATTTTATTTAAAGTGTAATTGCATGTGACTTCTAGCTTCTAGATCACATTTGCATATACCTTTCACAATCGGTTAATACATGGATATCCTGACAAACTCAGTGCTGATGAGAGGAAGTCATGATGGATTTTGTCACAGAGTGCATCGAACCGTCTGTCTGTCAAACATGCAGGGCTATGATGTGGGTGCAGTATTTCAGCATGAGAGTGAAACCCGAATCCCAAACACCATTATATTTTACAGATATGAGGAGGCGGTTTCCATGCCAACAGAGATAAGCACATACAGTACCTTCCATCCCAAAACTAACATATAGCTCACCAAAACGTCGACAGCAGGGCTGTGATGATTTGGTGTTTGTGTGCATGAGTTATTATTCTACAGCTGCTCTCTGCCTGCCATTAAATCAGACAATAAGCCTAAAGCATCTAATATAGTGACTTCCAAACCAGGAGGCATTTGAAATTCAATTTTGAAATTCAATTTTGTTAAACCAATTAAAAAACACAACATTATAATAACATTATATATAATTAAAGTAATTTGTATTATTTTAATGTAAAATTACATTAATTACATTTAATTACTTCTAAAAAAAACAAAAACGGTACGCTCTGGGTTCAGATATTTGTGTGAAGGAAATGCATTTATGATATCTGCATATTTATACTTTCTGCAGCAGATCACTTCACTCTCTTTCTCACACTTCACCACAACCCTCTTTCCTATTTTTGTGACATTAAAAGTCTAAGATAATCAAAATAATATCAAACTAAATAATAGTTTTAATAACATGCAGTTAAAGTGCTTTAGGTTAATAGGTAGCTAACAAGTGCGTTTTTATATATACACAAAAGTCCAAAAGTAAACAAAAATCTATTTCTATGAAAGCCAGAGCTGCTGACAGTCACCTTGAGAGATAGAAAGAGATTTCTAGAAACACTTATGGTAATTCACAAGAGTGAATATTCAAAAACACAATACAAACATACCTTTACTCCACATCCACATTACTGTAAGATGCAAGGACATGCTATGTTGGGAATAGCACTCTATTATAGTCACTACACTATATATTATATTTACTGCTGTTCACAGCAACCAAAGTGTCTGTAAATGCAGATTCTGTAGCAGAGAACACCCAAATAACCTAGTACATTTGCCAAAAAGTGCCACCTAAATTATTTTATTTAAATAATTATATTTACAAAATACATTTATTCAAATTCCTTAGACTCAACATAAATCTGTTGATTGTAAAAATAATAATAATAACAATAATAATCAGTTAAAGGTATGAACATGATTTAGATACGGTTAACTGTGGAACAAGCAAGGTTTAATTTTGCCTGTTAAAATGTAAGAGACTGGTTTACATATAATCAATTGGATTTTTTGATGACAAATATGTACACATGGTTATTTACACAATTAGTTTATTTGTACCATTACATAAATCTTCTTTGCCTCCACGTCGTGCATTCAAATCGTTTAACGCACAGCTAGCTGAGCATTATCCTGCTTATATCATGGTCATTGACAAGTTAAAGCTGTCATTGATGTTTGCAAACTTAATTTATTAATAAAAGTTGTGGGGCAGCGTTGACAATAAATTTCTGATTTGAGATTTTCATGGTAACAGTCTCAGAAAATATCATGGTTTCAAAGTATACAGTATTCAACAACAATCAATTATTATTATTATTATTATCATTATCTTCAGTTAAAATGACTGTTACATTAATGAAAACAGGGTTTTATTTGGTTGGACAAATGCTTTAAATTTAAAAGCATTTGTTTGTTTTGTTTATTCAAATTTCAATCATCAAAAACATGTCTAATCTATTAAATGTAATAATTGATTATGGATTAGATTAACAACTTATTTTATTATTGATCATTTATTAAAATTAAGAATAATAGAGTCCTATGAAATGTATTTTATTCAGCAGTCTTTTCGCACTTTTTATATTCACAGACACTAGACCATGTAGCGATTTGATTTATCGTACAGCTCTAATTTCAATTTATTTATCTATCCATCAATTTGCGCGTTTTTACGTGACATCTGCGTTATACTGTAAATTCCATTTTCATGACTGGAGTGGATTCCGAGATTCCCTCTGCATCACTGAAATCATACGGCCTTAAATATAAACAGGACATACTTTTATCTGCACGGAGGAATGGTGATCTCGAATATAGAAATATTTACAAATACATACAAATATTTAGACCTAATATTCAAGATTTCAGGGTACTACTTCACTTACTATTTTTTAACATAGGAAGTATACAGTAAGCTATTTAATAAGTATTATATGCACAGGAGGTATGCCATTCCGAACATAGCCCATGTTCAATATGGAGGCTAAAAAATGCAGGTTTTCATGAGACAAAAGCACATCAGCTCTAAATGACAAAAGAGGGGAAGCAAAGGTGCTGATTGGTAGTTAATTACGATGCATTCACAACTTCTGAGCCCTCGTTAGTTCCAAACAATGCTGACATGCTGCACACCAAATGATCTCCATTATCGTCGGCTCGCCTGCCGTGAGCAACTTCCTCCGCCTCTGAGGCACCATGCCGTCAGAGCGAGCGAAACCATTGCTTTCTCTCCCTATGTCTCAGCACATGCCAAAAGATGCAAGAACGAGATGCCTGAGAACATTATGGGCTGGAAGTTTTGACTTCTGAAAGATACAGGATGTTTTCACAGTACAATGATCTCTTTCATTGTAAAAGATCAATGGAAAAAGAGATGCCTCATGAAATGACCCCTTTAAATTTAGATACAGCTGCAACATCAAACATCAAACATTCAACAAAACAAATCATGCCACCAATGCTAGCACCAAGCTAACAAAACCTCCAGTCTGCCCACTGTCTGAAGGCTTCAGAGGGCCCATCTTATATGTGGTTTGGCTGATGCCACGGGGCTGTTTCTAGATCTTTCTCCTGAGGTTCAAAAGGTGGAACGCTGCTTATTTGTACAGCTGTTACTCAGCCAACCATCCTTGACTCCATCCATCTCTCATGCCCTTGAGGGAGTCAACGAGCTACACTAGGCTGTCCTAAAGGGCCGAAATGTTGTCGATGAGATCAGACGATCACGACTTGAAGATGACAGGTGAATGAGACTTTGATAAATAGGCTAATGACAGAATGGAGTGTTTTGAGAGTGACAAGACTGTAAAGTGAGCTGGAAGAACAAAGCTAAAGGACTTTGGACTGTCCTTTCAAAGGAAAAGCTCTAATACCCCTTTTCCACCAAGGCAGTGCTGGTGCCGGTTCGGAGCCGGTGCCTACTCACAAACCATTTCTTTGTGTTTCGACAGCCAAAGAACCGGTTCTCGGCCAGGAAAATTGGTTCCAAAGCGGCACCAACTCTTTGCTGGACTAGAACCGTTCTTTTACCACGTCATGCTTACGTGGGGGGCTGGGTGCGAGGTTATTGTCGAACTTCTTCTCGAACGTAACCTCCGTCTATAGTAATCCAGACGAGCAGCAAAAAATTTGTTCCAAACGTCATCTTCTGAGCCCAATATAGGATCGCAAAGCCAGGAGAAACATTTGCAGAAAGATGATGTAGTCCGCCATTGTAATTGTTCTGCTTGAATTTGGCGCAAGCGTTTCTAGGAAAGCTAAGATGTAGCCTATGGCAATGTACACAGTGGCGTAACGACGTCGTTCGCTGGGCTCTCTAGTCAGTGGAAAAACAAACAGGTTCTGAGAAGGTTCGCAAGTTGAACCAACTTTGAACCAGCACCAGTTCCGAACCAGTTATTTTTTGTGTGGAAAAGGGGTATAAGAGGTTCTGCTGTCTTTATCCTCTCTTCTCCAATTGAGCTGAGGACAGCCTTTGACATTATCAGAAAAAAAGTCATGTCACTCAACACTGAAAAAGATACCCCAGCCAAATGACATTCAAATGGCAGACTTAAAGCGTTTCTGACTCTGCAAATGACACCTTGAGACAGGACACGGACACCAAAACAGCCTGCACCATTGTAATGTACTGGCAGAGGCAGTTCGGCAAATCTGTAATTTCATTCCTGTGAAGACTTCATCCTGAATTCTAAAGTCATGCTGACACCATGTCACTCCTTCTTTCAGGTGGAAGGCCACAGGCTATATCCTCTGAGATTACCACAGCGTGGTCCCACTATAATCAGTAAGGTGCACTATTCACTTCAAACAGGCCATGAGGCGGAAACAGAGAAATAAAAGAGACCGAGAACATGAGAGAAAGCTGCCTCTTTCTCAAGGTCAGTCCTTCATCAGAGTCGTCTCTGCACGATGCCACAGCTGTGAGCATCACAATCTCTTTCTACCATTATAAACACACACACACACACACACACACACACACACACACACACGCACACGCACACGCACACGCACACGCACACGCACAGACACAAACCTTAGCCCAGAAAAACAGAAAAATTGGGGTATTTCATGCATCCTGAATCTGAATCCATCCTGACGTTTCATTTGCCGACTCGAGATGCACTTCAGAAGACATAAACTCTCTGTATGGAAATTATATAATGAAACTCAGTGAGTTACTGAAAGGATAAGAGAGATTCAAAAGGTTTTTCATGCAACCACCCAGTTTCAGCTTGTTCGTATGCGTCACCTACATTTTGTAGTTCTATGGCGGTTCCCTGACTGAGGATTTCTTCACAGTCTGTTGAGAGAATTGAACTAAATTAAATGAATATTGAATGGAATTAATCTCAGAGGAAACAAACTTCATCGAGCTGGTAGTCAGGAAATGTATAGGGAGAAACTTTTGGTGGGTCTGAGGGTTAAAGCAGGGCATTGAATCCAGGGCAAGGGAAGAATTGAAACCTATAAATAGATGCTACATAAGCCAATATCTAAGCCAACAAATCCGCCATGTTTCCCCTGTTTTTTTTCTTCCCCAAAGCACTTCATTCATGAGCATGGCGGCACTGGCATAAAATGGAGAGATGCTATTCTGAGGGGTTATAATCTTATAAAACCATTACGAGAACAACATAGGTGGAGTGGAGGGGATTATGCCAGCACCACATACTCCTTATTCCATTTCGCTCACATTATGTTGGCAGAGAGAGAAACGGGCCAACTTTTTGCACTAACAAGCTTAGATGCTCAGGCCACTGACAGCATTTTGTATCTCTCTGTTTTTGTTGGAATACAAAATAAAACAGTCACATGATGAGCAAATTTGTGGGATGCAGAGGAATGATCATTAAAATGTCACATTTTAACATTTCTAAATAAATCGAAATGGTGTGCCATGTCATTGCGGGAAGCAATGACGTCAAACACTGTGTGATGAGTTAATGCTCTATGTTTGAATATGGAGAGTAAATAACAATATACATTTTAAAGTTATGCAGACTATGGCACCCTGTACACCTGGCATTATTTTTTTTTTTTAGCCAGACTGCATTTACACCTTCATTCCAGAGTGACTTACAATGCCACTTACATTTCACTTAGGAGGTAGTGATAACTAAAACATATCTGATATTTATCGAATTTTAAAAACATTCATAAAGCGTTTCCTATTTGATACATAAATCAGATATTGTTCATTTTTGATAATTTAGGGGAATACATTACATGAGCTCAGTGTCTGTTTTTTTTTTCACACTGCAAAATAGTCAAATTGACGTACATGATTAATAGCAGTGGCGTAACCTCATTACACACTGCATACAGCTGAGTGAGGATAACAAAAATAAATCTGCATTCACATCTTCATTACATTAGGTCAAAATCTGTCTCAGACCACCTTCAAATGTGTTTTCAGTGATGTGATCACATTGTGTCTTGAGCTCTATTCAGACGTTAATTGTTTCTCATGGGGACGTCTGTAAAATTACATTTGCATGGCTTCTCAGTAATAAAACTCAAGCGTTCAGATGACGATTTATTCATGGTGGAGGAGCGAGTGATCCTACGAACCCAGAAATATGCTTCTCACGTCATATGGTCAGTCATGTGTTCAACATTTTATTTAAATATCCTTCTTAATAAGAAAACTGACACACTATGGTTGAAATTGTTGTCTGTCTTGCATTTTATTTCTCCAAAACGGATGGATGTAATTTTAAATATGTGGAAATGAGCAGAAATAAGGTAACACAACCTATTTTCTATGGAAGGTAAACATTTCACTTGGCTACTTTGTCAACTTGTAAAATTATTATTACACTAATTTATATAATATATATTTTTATATTGCTTAAATTTTAAATTGCTGCCATAACTTTTATTTAACTTTTTAACTCCAATTTGCTATTAAGGAATGGTGATGTTATTTAAGAAATAAAAGTCGAAATACCCATATAAACAGCTTCAAAATTCAGCATTTTATCTTTCGAATGGAAAAATAAAAGAACACAGGCTTGGATCAACTTAAGGGTGAACTATCCTTAGACATCACATATTTGGAATGGTCTACCTATCATCAGGTACAACAGTATGTATATGTGCCAATGTGAAATCTCTCTTTCCCACCAGTTCAGCACAAGCTACTGAATATAAGCATACATGCCTAGCCTGCGACAACACACCACCAACATAATGCAAGTAATTATAATAGTTTTAAACAAGCACCCAGAGCACAAACAAAATGGCAAAAAACAAAAAACAAAAAAAAAAGCGTGTGGGTGGATAAACTGGCCCTGGGGTGGCTGACAGTGAAAGAGAAGAGCGAAGATGGAGATAGTGGGAGAAAGAGAATCTGAGCCAGCTCAGTCAGGTTACTGAGTCTTCTAGGACATTGATCCATTTTAAACAGTCTCTTCCATTAGCTACAGCCACTAATTGAGTGAAGGACACAAAGTTACAGTCATTTAAAAAAAAAAATGCTTCATTAATAAACACTGGACTAAATTAGGTTTGGTGCCTCTATCTTATCTGTTAGTGTTAAGCATGCCTACTCTTCAGGAACAGATTAACATTGGTCATCAACTGTGTGGAACAACTTCAGCTCAGTATCAACAACACATCTGCTCCCTCGACTTTTATTTATCATGTAAATACTACAACTTAGCTCTTTGATTTACTGCCAACTGTCTGGAAGGCACCGTATATCAGTTCTGTTCCTCCGAGCATGTTTACTGCTTATAAAACCGGGAGGCAGTGAGAAGACATACATATTGAAAAATAATGAGATCTCTACCCACATTGTTTCAAGCTATTTGTCAGTAAAGCTGTACCAGGTCTGTACAAGGAGGAACACCCAGTCATTGTGTTATCCACCTGCTATGTTCTGCAGATCTAGCAGACGTCTCTGGGGTGCCATACAATAAGCTTCACGGAAATGACTCCAAATCTTGATGGGTCCAAATTTATCCCTGTTAAAGAGTGGCATCTTCCTGCATCGTCTGCAAAATCCAGCTACTTTATCGGATGATTCTCTTTTTGCAAAAACATAAATGAAAAGGCATTAAAGTCCCATTGGAAAAACAATAAAAAGCACTGAGAGGGACAGCACATGATCACGCCCATTTGGCCTAATGTAGCCTAAATGTTCAACTGCGAGTGTTAGTCTGGAAGACTGCTGCAGAAAATGATTTGATGAACTTCCCACTTCAGCAGTCCCCTAATGTGGAAAATCTGTTTCCTTTACATTGCACGACAATTAACTCGCCGCTCACTCTCAGAGAGATTTCAAGTCTAATTGGCTGCAGTTTGGAGCATTGCAACACAAGGTTGCCTAGCAACCAGTCAGAAGGCAGAATTGGTGTCTTTTGTGCATATTTGCGCATAATGACATTTATAATTATTTGGCAATTACTCCCCGTTTTTAACGAGGCTGCACACTCTGAATCCGGGGGTTAGAGGAGATTATGAAGATGTGAAAATGCGATCCAGATGCCAGTGGCATCTCTATGTTGATGGAGAGATAGCCTACATAAAACAGAAGAAGAAAAAAAAAGGAATGAAAATTCACCATAAGGACTTATTGAATGTAAGGGGCTTCTCCATGTTCATTTTGCTGCTATTCTCTTTACCATTCCTTTGGCAACACACTGTAAAAAATTATTGTTGGTTTAACTTAAAGTAAGTTACATGTTGTCTTAAATTTTTTAGTACATTGAAATACAATTTTTTTTAGTTAATACCATGGAGATTGGTTTAATATATGGTTTAATATATTACTCAAAATAATATCTAAGTTGATTTTGACAATAGAAAAAAAAAGTATATGTGATAAATCATGAAACTTTTTTTTTTCTACAGTAACATTAGCCATACCTGAACCATCAGAGCTGCTCAAGCACGGCAGCATTAGCCTATTAGGAACACGTTTAAATGGACTTGATCATTCACCTTTGTCTGAAGTAATTGAACACAGCAGACGACAGGACCATTTAGAACAAACACTAAAAGCGCATGAAACGGTCAAGTGTACTTAAAGTTAAAATAACGCTCACACACACACACTCGCACTTCGAAAACAAACGCATGCAGCCTCGTACTCGTACACATACACCCCCACGCACGTACACGCATGCACACGCTCGCAGCCTCGCACACACACTCGAGTTCACACGCTGTAAATGTTAAAATAGTGGGTCAATTTTTTATTACTCACTTTTGTGTTTCGCCTCCCTCCGTTATTTTACGATAGCGCGACAAGTGACGAATGACGAAAGACGAAGTCTGTACAGAGACTAGGGCTGGGCGATATGGCCTAAAAAAATAAATAATATTCCCCGATTTCCCCCCCCCCCCTCTACTTAACATCAATCTGCAGATGACAAAGAAATTGTTCAAAACAAGTTTGAACTTTATTTTGTTTTGATTTTCCCTTCTGGGATTTGATCTGGATTTCCCCCTTAGGGTTAAAGTGCAATCAGAAACAACAAGCCAAAAAGACAAGATGGCAGGACATTGTAAACAGTGAAAATGTAACATAACATAAGGTAACATAACATAAAATGGGTGGATTGGGATTGGTGTAAAAAAAAAAAAAAATAGAGTGCTAATAAGTGTATTGTGATTGTCAAAACATTTGGTAACTAAACAGAATTTTATTATGTTTAGTGACAACACAATTACAATGACTGGTATGCTACTGTTTTTATTATTGCTTGACACAAATTTCACAATTTCAATTCAATTCTTGTGCTTTGATTCTGATCTTGATTCACTATCGATTCCTTTGGATAAATATTAGGTACAGTAGATACGTTAATGTGTTATGTAAATTTTTCTCCAAAAAAATCTCACCTAATGCTGTAAACATACAGAGCCCTGTCAGCTGGTATTATTATTAAAGGTTAAAAATAACATCTCAAATTAAATATAATGCGTTTTTTATAATAACAACGTTATAATATTTTAATGATATAGGTTAAAATATAATAAATATGTAATATAGTTATCATATTTAGCAAAATACTCCTCTCTATAGCAATTATTTTAAGTCCAACTAACGTCCTATGTCATTCAATGGCTTTCCTGAAGTAAATGTAACGTTACGTGACACATTGTTCTCTAGCTGTTTTATTGACCTCTTTCCGCAGTTGAAAAACACTGATCGATCGATTTGATTACATTTCAGTAAGTTGAACTTGTATCTTTTAAATTACCTATTGATCATTTGTGTTTATTTACTATTAACTAGTAGTAAAGAGTAACAGATGATCGGTTCACGTGCCGCTTGAACTGAGATCTGTCAGCGTTCTTTCACGTCACATTTACAAGCGCCAAAACTGTGTTTATAGTCTGAATTTTGTAATTAAATTGACAGAATCTGAGAGCTGAGAATTTGTTTCATATCAATAGTAACCTTCTCTGTCTTGTCTGTCGGTGTCAGTGTCCTCTTTGCTGTCTTGTCTTGTTAATTTGCCACGTTGTTTGTGTATCTCTATGGCAAACGTGGAGCCCGTTCGGAACTACGGGAGCCCAGAGGGGAGCGTCGGTGGATGTTATAGAGAAAACAGATTTTCATTCAAACAAGTCGACATAAACTACACATTCGAGTTGTCGCCCAGCCCAAACAGAGACTCAAACGAGCTGTTTAAACTGAACACGTCAAAGCGAACGTTCTATGGTATGATGATGTATAAATCTTCGTCAATGTCTTGCTCAAGAGGATGTGACGTCACAGGTCACCCAATATCAGAACGTGCTGTTTTTGGAGCTGGATTAAATAAATGCTTTGTTTATAATGAGGAGGACGCTTTAAGCTATGAAACTCACAGGATGTTTTAATGGTACAAAGACCTTTTATATGTCAAAAGATCAAGGCATATTTGATTTTTCATGTCATTAAACGAATGGAAAAATAAGAAATCATCTCTTATGGAAACCTCAAGACAAGCCAGAAGGCAGTGGCACAGCCTTCAGTTCCAGCTGATCTCTCTTCCTGAAAGCCTCTACTTACCCCCACTGAGGTCTTTTCCTTACACCAACTCTTGCCACAGAAGACAGCCATAATTGTAGAGAAAGTGGTAGATGATTTTGACGTGGGTGTGCTCTTTTTTCCCCTCTTGGGCTGTTGTTAATCTGCTGTGATTTTCTCAAAGCTGTTGAGGTCCAGAGAGGCTTTCTTGGTCCTGTCTGCCAATCAGACCCAACAGCACGACCATTCATGTGGCAGCAGAACAGCCTCCAGATGGTTTGGGGGTGGCAGTGATGCCAGTCTTCCATTGAGAGGGTGGGAGATATGTGCTGTAGTGGCTCAGGGGCTTTGTTTTAGTATGGATGAATTGTGCTGGTCCATATTGGCTAGTAAATTACTTTTTGACCTATTTAGCCTTTCCGAGATGAGATGCTTAAGTCTCTTTTGGTCAATGTGACAGACACATGACCACTCCAAGTCTCAAATACACTAATGGACAGAAAGACTTTCACATAATTCTGCAAGAGGCCATTCAAATCTGTTTTCATCCTTTAGAAGCACATAGTGCAGAGGATTATTACAGTCAATTTTATGTGACTGACAGGCAAGCTTAACAGGAAACTCTTAACCGGCTTTGAATTCATAAACAGTTCTTGAGAGATCATTTGATTTAAACGGGTTCAGAAAAAAAAAAAAAAAAAAACTGACATCAGGATAGTCAGAAGCACCTTGCAATAAAGGGGATGCTGAAATCAAGTGTGCCGCACAAGTCCTGAAAAGTGAAGCAAAAAAGTTTCGATCGCCCCCAGGTGGCTGGATGCAGGTCATAAACCCCGCCCTCTCCATGTAGTCTAATTGGGACGCAAGACAAACTAAACAATCAAATTACACTTTAAATTATTTTTTTCTTAAGTTGGTTTGTCATTTTATGTAGCATTTATCACGATGATGTAAGTTCAAGTGTTCGCTTTTTAAAAATAAGTTTTAGTTAATTTTAGTTAATTATTTGATTCTATTAAAAAGGTGGTGACACATCATGATTGACAGCTTCTCTGAGCAAAGTAGTCACTGAGGCACCAACGCGATCTTCAGGAGGAGATTGGAGCTTTAACTTTAATTTCTACATTTCCATAACTGTTTAGCTATTTCACATCGACATAATGAGATATTCTGCAGTAAATTGTACTAACCGAATCTGCAGTCTTTTCTACAATGGAAGAGAGTGAAGGTCATCTTTTTTTACAGTCTATGGCTGAAATGCACAACTCTGCTGGCTTCACTAGTTATGATGATTCTGAGCCACTATAGACAGTACAGCCTTTCAACAGGATAACAACATTATATAGGCAAGAAAACAACAGTAGGCCTACTAGTATCTTTTTGGCTACATTCAGACTGCAGTTGATTTTTCTGAAATTGACAGTCATAATTGAATTACCCATGATGGATTGAATTACCATGATTACCCAATATTTTACAAGTTATATTATTTGGAAAAAAGGTCACTAAGGCTGCATTTGAGCAAAATATAGTAAATAGTAAAATTGTCAAATATTATTACAATGTAAAATAATGTTTTTCTATTTTAATGTAATTTAAAATGTTAATTATTCCTGTCATGGAAAACTGAATTTTCGGTGGACATTATTCCGGCTTTCTGTGTCACATGATCCTTCAGATATCATTCTTATTAACATTCCTTATTAAAACAGTTGTGTAGCTTAATATTGTTTCAATTGAACATTTTCAATCTTAATATATTTTAATATATTTTTTTAAATGTCTATAACTATCGTTTTGATCAAATGAATGCATCCTTGCTGAATAAAAGTTCTAATTTTAGGGCCACATTTAAACAAATTATGAATTCCACAGCATGCTAAAGTTAAAATACACAACACATCATAAATACAGAGAGAGTTGCAGTACTTCACACACACACTCCCCACTAGACCTACTATAAAAATGGGCCAACACTCAGGAAGCATCCCATCTTGATGACAGGATTACAAGGGGAGAGAAAAAGCCTGACAAAGACAATCTGCAGAATGAAGAATAATTGTAAAACTAAGCTGTTCAGCTGCGTAGAAAACATGAATATCTGTTGATCTCACGTTGAGTATTGATCAAATGTAGGCCTACATTTGCATGGGTATGTGGGGCGGTTTAGTGGGGCTGATACCACAATTTTAGATTCCAGTGCAATTTCACAATTCTTGATTCCAGTTTCGAGACCATAGCAAAAACTATGAAGGTAAAAGAGTATAAAAACTCGAGAGCATGTAGATGTGAATCTGAGAACTTGTACAATAAATATTTGTACTTGTACGCTAAAATTGACACTCACAGCTCTGATGTGAAAACCTGTAAAATAAAAATTGTTTTTTGAAGTTGAATGTTGAGATTTGCACTCGCAGACAATAATCACAAACCTGTATTCTGAATTTGAAGTTGCAGACAAGAAGTCACAAATGTGTAAAATGTCATTCACAGAAATACAATGACAGACACAAACTTGTAGTACATAATTGCACTTATTCTTACATTCACAGTACAAGACCAATTAGGCATTTGCAACTTCTCAAATCCGTCACTGCAATTTCAAATCTTCGAGCCTTGACTGTCTTGACGGCCTAGTTAGTTTTGCATCTAATAGACGGTTAGTTTTGCATCTAATATATCGCAAAAAGAGAAGTTGCAAATGCCTAATTGCTTTTGTACTGCAAATGTGAATGTAAGAATGAATGCGAATAAGTACTACAAGTTTGTGTGTCATTGTATTTGTATGACTGTTGAGTAAGTCATTGAATCATTCATTCAAACGATTCATTCATTCAGTAATGAAACACCTCTGTGTTTTGAGAAGCAAAGAAAACAGCCAATACTGTGTCTAAAATGTAAGACACTTAATATAAACTGTTTAATGCACAGGTAGTTATAGTCATTTTATTCTCTGTTCTATATTAATGCGCTGCTTTCATTAAAGCACACACATAATTGACCGTTCGCAAAGACCCGCCCCCCTTAGTTACTGTCGCTATGTCCGACAAGCTACGCCGTTCTCACGCCACACCATGTTCTCACGCAGTGAAAAATACATCGCGGAGAGGAGACTAACAACACGCTGACAGACAGGACAGACCAGGTTACTTTTCGGTTACGTTTGATATTAAACATATTAAACAAAGTCTCACCTTTCAAATTTGGTCATTTTTTAAAAGAAATTTAAACAATAAATACCGTTTTGTGGCTCTTTAATGTGTCGTGACAGATCGCTGTAGAGCATCAGTTAAAGCTGCTCGTGAACCGATCATCTCTTCCTTTTAGTTAATTTATAGCCTCAAATAAACATGAACAAACATAAGAAGGAATGTTGTTTTAACAACGGAAAGACGTCAGTACACTCCGTGTTTCAAGTTCAAATCCTCCCATGTTAATCTACTAACTCTACTGACTGCTTTGTCGGACAAAATGGCGGATGGCGAAGTATGATTGGTCAGATCACCTGTCAATCAAGCTCCCTGCGAAGGGTCAATTTTAATTAATTGTAAAATGTGACAATCTGTTGTTTCAACAAAAAGCAGTTTTAGAAAAAGGTATTTTCTAATACGCCTGAGTGTCTGATGTGTTAACAATCAAAGAGGTATTCCTAGCATTCCTAATTCATAAATAAATCAAGCAGCACTCTAGGCCGTTTCTCGGCAAATGGGCATCTTCAGCAATGCTAACTGAAAGCTACAGAATAGAGAAGTAGCAATTCTCTAAATCAACCCACAGAGCAGCTGACCTTTCAATATCTTCTCTGACACTTCAAAAGACTTAGTGGAGGAAAGACCAAAGTAGCATTACTCACCGGCAGTGAAGTCCTTGTTTAGGTCGATGAAAGCATTGGAATGAGGGGTGCGCATTTTGACATCATATCTGAGAGCCTTCTCACAGTTTTGTTTTCTGATAAATGATAAAACAGCATGGTTTGCACACTGTGCATTTGTTTTTGTGGTACAGGCAGAAAAACCAAAATAAATCTTACCTTGTCTTGAGATAGCAAACCTCTGATGAACCACCAGAAGATCCAAAAATGTCTGGAATCATGTCCCCATTAAAGCTGTATGTGGAAAAGAAAAAGTGGCATTAGACCTCTGCAAAAGCAGAAACTTAACAAGGGAAGCTTATATTTGTACACTGAGAGGATGAGGACTACAAAACTTGAACAATGACACAATGACTGTGTTTAAAATGATTACAATCCTCATCAGTGACCAATATTATATATACGGTAGATATTATATAATATTACCACTAGGGCTGAGTTGAAAAATATTGATTTCTCGATTTGAATTGATTCTCATTTTGATGAACTAAATCTAACTAAATTCGATTTCTAAATGTAAGATCCAATCTTTTAGTCTATGCTGTTTTCCATGGATGCGTGAACAAAACTTAACTTGATATTTTTTGTAGCGCACCTCCCATCAAATTCTGATTCAAAATTCAAACAGTAAATAGCATTTTGCCGATCTTAAATGTGGCATGACAGATCGCAGTAGAGCTGATCATCTCTTGCGTTTTACTAAACGTAGACATGAGTGAACATCAGATGTTGAAAGATACAGTACAACTTACCGAAATGTAACCGCTCAATCAGTGTTTAAACCACAGAAAGACGTTAATAAGACATGTAAACCATGTCACATAACATTACATAAAAAAAGGCATTTAATGACAATAACTTGATAGTTAAATAGAAAAATGAACACTAGAGAGGAGCATTTTGCTACATATATGCTCTATATTGCATATTCATTATATTTTTTCTTAACCTGATCTTCAATATTTCATATATGTTTGAATACATCTGTCATAAAAACAAGTATAAAAACAAGTTTTATGACAGCCACAATTTAAATGTTTAGGCTATATTTAAAAAAAAAAAACAAATTGGAGTATAAACTACATCATTAAGAAATTATTATTAAAACATAATTATTATAAAATATGCCTTATGTGCAATTTAAATGTTTTTATACAAATCAGTTGTTAATTGTAATGCCTAATTGTACCATATATGACAGGGTTCCCTGTATAGTCTACAGAACTAGTTGACTATTTTTTTTTTTCTTGAGAAATAATTATGTACTGTACCTGCTATATATCTAAAATAATTGGTTGAATCACAATTGAATCAAATCATGACCTTGTGATATGTATGGAATCATGAACTTTGTGTCAATGGCCAGCCCTAATTCCCAAACTATTCATATAAAACAATTTGATAAATCTATATTTATAATCACTTACTCCATGACAAGGGGCTGATCATTAAAGGTCCTGTTAATCTCTACCCTTTCATTCTGGTCTGTAAGAGAACAGAAAACATTTACAAAAACAGTGCAAATCGCTGCTGTAGTATAGTTCTATGACCATCAGTTTAGGCAAAAAGATTTAATTAATAATAAATAAATGCTTTGTGAAAGCACTTTCACAAAACATTTTTTCTCTATATATTCTTTTCAGATTTTACCCAAAGTTTGGTTATTTCCCCAGAAGATGAAGACAGTTGTCAGTGGGGAGTCCTTTAGGTGGCCTGTGAGAAGCACATCCATCTGAGAGTCTCCATCGTAATCACCCGGGACCACACTAGTTATGCTGAAGTCACTGAAAGAGCCAGAGAAACACACGAACACTGCAATATCAACACACCACACACCTAGTATGATACAGTGAGAATATGGATCTCACACTTGAGGGGAAAAAAAAAAACATACATTTTATTCACCACAAATATGCAATTTGGTGCAGATGTTGTTATTCATATGGCCAAAAAATAAGATTAAATTCTGATAGCTTGTTGTAATGTGATTTGATTTTTACGTACATAAAATGACTATATAAATATCAATTGTTACTATGTTTACACTTTGTAAAATGATATTTAAATGGTTAGTTTTATGATCAAAGCTCAGGAGTTTTAAGCAGCAAAATATATAATGCAATGCAACACAATGATGATTGAGAGATTTACAAGCATTCCTCAAACGCATGTTGTATCATATTTGATGCATACACTATTAACATTATTTTTCTAAAAATTACATATGGATAATCAAGTAAACAGTCATAATAATTTGTTAACAAACAAGAATTCATTACTTCAATGAGCTTATTGTATCTGCATTAAATTAATTTTTTTTTTAATTAATACATTTTTAGCTAAGTGTGATTTTAACATTTTATTACATTTCTGAAATACATAACTTAGACAGTTACCTCTGATAACAGAACACTCTAAATTGTAATATGGACTCATGCATTTTATGTAAAGCTGCTTTGAAAAGATGTGTATTGTGAAAAGCGCTATACAAATAAACATGAATTGAATTGACTTAAACGTAAGCAGCTTTACCCAAGTAAATATTCTCTTGCAATATTAATAACAATATAAAAGTTATTATTTAATTTGCTAAAATGAATCAGTAAATATTTCACAGCAAAAAGACATCTGTACTACGAGCTAAAGCTGGACATTATGAACTAGGCTATAAGTCAGAGGGAAGAAGACATGTAGAAGATTGGAAGATTTAGCAACGTTTTGATCATGTTTAGAGGCCTTAAAAATGTATGCATCAATGTAATAGAGTAGGTTTTATAGGGTTAGTGTGTGTCAGTATATATTCTCACCTAGAGATAGCCTCTTTAGTCAGGTTGACTTTAGGTTTGTAATAAGGAGGTTTAAGATCAGCCAAGAAAATCAACAGTTCAGATCCTGAAAGAAATAAAAATTCCATAAAACAACACATCATCAGGATATTTATCACCAATAACACACATAATTAAAACACACATTACAAAGTACTCTACTTTAGTTTAGTGCAGTACCCAGCCACACCCCCTGTCATTAGCAACAATATATAACACTGGTGAGTTATACACAAAACACCCGCTGACATATTATCAAAGCTCACACATAATATACAAGAAGCATCCCCTTACATAAACCAAACAAGTTAAACTTCGGGTAGGGTGATTTTAAGACCTTATTCATCTTAACGTCAGCTAGCAGAACTGTACGTACTCTTCCTGATGATGAAAATGTCAGTCTGTTTATCAGAGTTGAAGTCACCGAAAGCCGCTACTGTACCATAATTCTCCAAGGCAAATAAATCCCTGGTAACGTCCTGCAATGCAAACGTGACATATTGTCCGACAAAACTTAATAATAACGTCAAAAAACAAGCCCATGACAGCAACATTTTGCTGTTAGCTTCGTTCATCACAAACTGGAACACGGCACGTCGTTCTACGGCAGCCAGCGGGGTGCATATAGGCTTTGCGACAGTGTGGGTGCCTTAACGGCAGTGTGAGTGTGATGTTTTTATTTTGCTGTCATCATGGCAAGCTTAGCGGATGTCGGATGGAAGATGCTGGAGTTCAAAGCCAGATCTAAGCGATCAGGTTTGGCTTTTTGAGATGCATGGCACTGGGCACGATTAAACAGTGCACATTTGTACTCTCGCTGCATTTTGATCCATTGTCCGTGTTGCAGACGCTCATTAACATGAGTTGTCGTGTCTGTGTGGCAGAGAGCAATGCCTAAAGGTCAGGCGAGAAGTGTACGCTGAACAAGGACTATATTTAGAGCCTAACTGCACTCTGAGCGTCATGCTTTGAATTTTTAAGGAGTAACGTTAGTACTTTAAAAGACTTGAGTCCCGGAATGTTTTGAAAAGGCTTTTTAACCCTCTTAATTCAGTGCTTGTTAGCATCTGCTTCAGACTGACATTACAACTCAAGTAGCCCTTGACAGTTTTCTGGTTCCACTTGTGGTTATGTAAGATAGATAAATAAGTAAAATTACACATATCTGTAGTTTCTTTCTGCTATTTTTCTTTGTTTCTTGAAGGGATGTCAGTGTCACACAGAAAAAAGAAAATTGCTCACTGTAATGTTATTCTAAACCTGTATGTAAAAGATCCAATAAATGTAACCAGTGATTGTCATTCTATCTAATATTAACTTTTGTGTTCCACAAATTCATACGGGTTTGGAATAACTTGGGTGAGTAAAGAATACAATATTTTGCGTGAACTATTCCTTTAAAGGTCCCATATTGTACACCTTTCCGAAGTTTTATTTTAGGTTTTGATGTCCTTAAGAATATATATTTGCGGTATAAGTACCAAAAACCATCTCAATATATTTTTACAGCTCCTTTCTCAGGAGCTCTGCCAAGAACAGGTTGATTTTGGCCTGTCTACTTAATATTCAGGAGCCTCTCTTCTGATTTGCCTGTTGTTGTCTGTCTGAGTGAGGCACGGCCAGGCCAACCACAAGTGACTAGGGTCCATGTATGCTGTAGCCTGCTGTGGCTTGGTGATGCTCTCAAGTAAGGTAGTAAATAAAACACCTGTAATGATGGTGATAAATGATTTGTTATTGAAGCATAAACATTCACAAACCACTGTTAATTTAACATAAAAGCAAGCTACTTGCATGGTTTGGCATGACAGAAATAGGGCAAAGTGCGCTCCCTTAATAATTCCTAAAAAGCTTTTATCTCAGTTCATCACAAAGCTCCGTTATAATCAGTGAAGCTGACTGCACAATAAATCTTTAATAATGTCAACACTTCGTTTGTTATAATCAGAGGATTTGCCAGCATGCAGAATTCAGCACTGAACAAAAACTAAGTTTTGAGCAGTGAGTTGATTCTCTTAAAGCTACACTGTGTAGGATTTTCTTCCATCTAGCAGTGAAATTGTATATGACTACCAACTGAATATTACTTTCTAGCCCCTCCCATTCCGAGGGCGTTTTAACTCCTACGGTGGCCGTATTATTTCAAATCTGCCGGCAGTCGCGAGTAATCTCCCCCTCGCATTCGTCACGGTGCCACTGAGTGTAAAAACGTGAAAGGCGAAGCTTGAATTTCTAGGTATGTCCCTCTTTGGCTAATGTACTTTCAAGATGGAGGCGCAACATGGCTGCCGCCATTCGAGCGACTCGCTCGTTTGTATTCTAAATGGCAGATTCTACGCTTACGAGATTACTTGATTAGTAGGTAGAAGTAATTACACATTAATCGGCACATATCATTTTGAAAGAACAAAGTGTTTTTTGCTAAGAATCAACTTAAAAATTACACAGTGTAGCTTTAAATGCATCTCATTGACCTTTGCGTTCAAGAAATCAACACATATGTCTGTGATTGGCTACATTGCTCAACACTGCAAACATGTTATAAATAGAAAATTGTTCCGGCCTGTAAATCGTTTTTATTTAGTTTTAGTTATTCTTGTTGGTTTTGTGCAACATATGAATAACAATTTATTTGTTTTTAGATGTTTTATTTTTAGATATTTCTATTTTGTCCAGAGTCCGGATGACAGTAGTTCTGACATCACATTTTTCCGGAAGTCACAACGGCTCGTGAAAAGGCACAGCTACTTTATTCAGGCTGTGTGCATTTGTCTGTGGATTGACTGTTTTGAAACTTATATGGTAGTTACATTGCCCCTAGACCTCTGTTATCATGAAAAAAGGCAGGAAATTTCATTTTTGACAATATGGGACCTTTAAAATAGTCATGTCAATTTTAGTTGTACAGCTTTACAGAAATTCATGGTGTTAATGATTATAATATCTTAATATCGTCATGCCTTACAGTCGCATTGAGCATATTAGAGTTGGGTGAAAATACAGTTTTGTAACGATTTAAACAATTAAACGACAGTTAAGATTTGTCATATAGTTGGCCTGTATATCGCTTTACGTATACTGTATGCGGGTGAAGTATAGTGTATATCCAGTGTTAACTTTGCAATAATATACTTTACATTTTGTGGTGATATAAACAATCAGTCAGTTGGATACAGATCACAAATTATTAGTCTTAATTTTAGAAGTTGGCTTGGGATTGTAGTCTGTATAGTGTCATCGACATTTCCGCACATTTTAATTGACATCTCATCCTCTCACATCAGTCATACCAAATCATCTCACTTTCAGTTGTGTATAATGAGATTTGTTGCATGTCCATTCAATAACCATGCCTGAAGATTGGAAAATTGCTCTGTGTGATTCCATGTAATTTGTCTTTTCTCTCTCTAACCATATGAATTATACTAATGTTGTAGTTTAACTAATAGAGGACTGGCGTAGAGTTCACCTAATGAAAAATGGCCAACACTGCCAAAGAGGTTCTGAATGTCCATCGCAAACTCCGGAAGTTTGGTAAGTTTGGGTGAAGGGCTTGATCCATGGAAAAGCTGCGTTGCAGTTGGTATAGTGTGAAGTATCTGGATAGAATACTATTAATAACTGTCTAATTTTGCCATGAAACAAAATGAAAGCCAATACATTCCCATAACAGTATTGGTTCAGAAATTAAAGTCTTTGTTGCCTAATTGAAAATTGGTGCTTAATTTACTTTTATTTTTTATTGCAGCAAATAATAATGCTAGTGTTTCATCTCTAATGTTTCTAGCTGTTTCAGTTCATTTAAAGGGGTTACGCATAGATACACCTTGGTAATATCATGGGGGAAATTTTATGATTAATCAAATCAGTAATGAAGTCCAATTCCTATCATCTCTTTTTGTCAATGTCTGATCAAATCTGTCAACAGAGGGTTCGTATGCTTCTTGAGGCAAGTTACTTTTATATCAGTGTGGTGAAACTAAAATGAGGAGTATCTTTCATTTGCCCGTTTGGATGTGCACTGCTTAGCCAGAGTTATCTTAAAAAGAGATGGCTTTGTCCCTGCTACTTAAAAGCTGATGGGAATTATGCTAATTTGCTAGGAAATGTGAATTTTCAGTACCTGAGGTATTGACCCTGGGTCGATTCTATTAAAATGTAAATTGCTCCAAAGTTAAATGTGTCTGAAATAGTGCTCAAGTTGATGGGGTTCCCCCTGAATTTCACTCCTCACAGAAAAAAACCCTGAATTTACTAGTGTTGGGTTTCATTATTCACAGAGTTTGTGCCAGTGCCTTCAATTTTGCAATCAAGCTGTGTGTGTTTGCAGTGACGTTCAATTTGATATATGCAACTGGTGAACAATAGCTTTAGTCTTTTGCATTTTGCTTTGATTGTTTTCCTGGCATGCTTTGCTGCCTTTGCACCCCGGTAAATCTGCATTTCGCTGCTCTTAGCATTGTAAATGGAACAAAAAACCATTTAGGTTACAGAGACCAATTGAAGCACATTTTGATTTTGGTGAGTCAGCTCAACCTCAGCATACTAAATAGCCGTAAGTGAGCCTGTAGCGGGTCAGTAATCTATACAGTAGCATCATCAAGAAGCTGTGCTGACTGTGTATGCTCATCACTTCCATCCAGGGATTCTTGAATTGCATCTAGAGATGAGATAAGCATCACAATATTTCAGATCTGTTCAGATTCAAGGGTTGTTGTAACATCAATGTCTGCTTTTTTGTGATCAGGCTCCATCTATGAACCCCTTAAGCTATCCATACTGCACCGGGATGATGAGCCCCTTTGGGAGAAACTTGACCGCTTCTATAGTGCAGGTGAGAATTTATGCCCTGCATGTAATTTGTTTTTCATATAGGCTTAAGAATTGAATTGATTTTATGGTATGGAGGGCTCAGGATTGTAGGCGAACATCTCTTGAGCATTCTATTATGGTTTTAATGATGCATTTAACCTCATTATATTGTGTCATGGCTTCATCTAGCTACACCACCTTTCTTTTTATTTTAATTAAAAGTACGCATTTATAAAGCAACTCATGTAAGGTGTCAAGTTGTGTACAAATTGCAAAGTTACTCCTGATTGTCCCTAATATATTTGATCTGTGTATTAAGTGCACCGATGTTTACTCCTATTTAAAAAATAATTTAATTATGGAAAGATGTTTCCTAATTTAATTGGAGGATTCAAAAAGTCTCCAAACCATTACATTTAATAATAATACCCAGCAAATGACTTGAGAATAAGCACTAAAAGATTAATTTGGAGCTGGTATAGTTTCTCATTGCTGTGCAGTTTGCTCTTAATCAATACTCATCTCTTTTCCTACCCACCCTCTATCTCTTTCTCACCTAATTCCATTTTAGTTTTCACCATGACAATAAATAAATTCTGCTTAGCAAGATGAATGGCATATGTCATATTAAAATAGTTTTCTTAATAGATTTTTTTATAGTTTCTTAAGAAAAATGAGTCTTGCTTTTTGAGGTCATTTAGATTAGTTAGAGTGTATGTCTTATTTGCAGGGTTTCTGCGTGTCTTAAAAGGGTTTTAAAAAGGTTTAATTCACTCTTACACGAATTAAGGCCTTAATAGGAGCAGACAATCTTAAATTAAAAAAGTTATAGCATTATGTTGCATGCATTGCAAAAAAAACAACTAATCTACCTCAGTATTTTTGTCCTGTTTTCCAATACAAATAACTAAACATCTTTGATACGTTTACTTGAGAAGCAAATGTAAGTCTTGAAAAGTTGAACAAAATTAAGTGAGTTTGTGCTTAAACAAGATCAAATATATGTCAACTTCACAGACTTCATATTTTGTGTCATTTTGTATCTCCAGTAAATGTGTCTTGAATCTTTAGGCAGTTGCACTGGAAAACAAGACACAAATACTGATGAAGAACATCAGAAAATACAGTAGCTAGTCAAGCTAAGTCAAGTAATGGATATCTTTTAGAAGTTGTATTTTCAAATTCCAAAGTGTTGCTAATACATCTCTTTGTGTTTACATCTCCCTAGATATTTACATTTAGAGAACAAATTTTTCTTTACTTGGTCTTAAAACAAGTATTTACCTTCATAAAACCTGCAGAATCCCTGTATTTGTCGAACACTGAATTATCTCCAATTTGTTTTTTGCTGGTTTGTTGATGATATCATAATGATATATACATATATGCATGCCAAATATTGCCAGCAGCCACAAGTAGTTTTGCTTTCTCGGCGTATCATAGTTTGGGGAACTCTGACCTTCTAACTCCTATAGAGGAAAAGGAATTCAAAGTAGGACCTAAACATCACAGATTGACCTTAAGGTTCAATCCACACACACAAATATTGTGGGATATTGTATAATATTGTGGTATATTTGAACATTTCAAGAACACCTTATGTCTTTTGTCTAGCACACCTGATTCAACTCCTCAGCTCATTAGTCGAGTGCTCGATCATCTTGTTTCATCCACTTCAAAAACGATGGAAAAGCCTTGTTTCTTGAACACTGCATGTACGAATTCTATATTTTCAATCTCTTTCCTCCATCCAGACATTCAGCCTGTTCCTAAAGCTCATTTAAAATCCCCAGACAGACAACACTGAGATGAGAGCACTGCAGGGTGAGGGAGGGAGGAAGTGAGAGAGAACAAAGAGTAAAGAGTGACAGAGAGGATGCTTCTCATTTCAATGATCCTTTTGAGTCATGGTTGAAGCAGACAAACGTACAGCGTTTGCGCTGGGTAATCCCGTTTTGAAAGTGAATCCCCATGTCATTCCCTATAAGACGAATCCTACAATGATAAATGTGGTAACTTTCATAATTCAGATAGTAATAGTTTTGGCAGACTCTACCTCAGAGCTGAAATGCATCTCAGCTTACAATGATTGCTGTGTGTACTGTATATAAATGCAGCACATTATATGCAACATGCATGGTATGTTATTCTGAACTTTTCTCAGAAGGATATTGCCATTTTTATCTCTGGTCTTTCTCGCTCTCTTTCTGGGTTTTCCTATTTATGTGGTAATGACATAATGCTTCAGTGCTTCTCATTTCCTCTTCTTCTTCTCTCCAGCCTGTTTGTTGTGAATGCAGTTCTGCTATCTTTCCTCTGCCTCCACAAGATTAAGGCTGGAGAAAACAAGCTTTAACTTTTAATGGGCAAAAGAGTATTTCCCTCTCTTTCTTTCTTTGTCTTCTCCCTCTGTCTCTCTCTCTCTCTGTCTGTGTGGTTCAGTCTCCACCCATTTTCTCCGTCTTCTTCCACTCTCTCTGATGGACCCCCTCCCTTTCTTCTTGGTGTATAAAAATGGCTGCCTTGTGGAAATAGACTGATTGTATGTGCAGTGTTAGGGGTTGATTTAGAGGTGCATTATGCTGATAGATGACAAGAGAGAAATCAAGCAGTCTTCCAAGAATTTGCATCAAGAGTCCCTCACGTCAAAGATGCGTGTGAATAATACGTCATTTGCCTTTTTCCCTTTCTCAAAAGAAGTCACTCAATGCACAGGTGATGCCTCCACGTGCCACAGCGACTGTGAAATGACTGCAAATGAGATTTTCTTGATTAGTAATATAAGGTTTTACAGGAGCAAATGGCCAGTAATAGCAGGTTTCTCTGGATTAATTGATCTCTGACCCTTTCCTCCGCAGTCTTCCTTTTAGTCCTGCCGGCATCACTTACAGTACAAGACCTAATCAGATAAAAACGTATTTATCGCCTTGTCTGGAATGCCGGATTCTTCCGATGCGAGTCAGAGCAATCCTGGCTGCAGTCTCTCTGAAGAGTATATTAATATTCTGACTAATTCCCCCCAGTGTCTCCTTATCCCCCAGCCCTGATGGCACTGTCTCTTTGAATTGACCCAAACTCTACATAACAAATGATGGCTCGGAATGAATGTCCCCTTCATTTGTGCTGCCGTAATGTGCTGATGAAAAATGAAGTGCCCTATTCAGCCTGATTATACATTAGTAAAGAGAAATCACAGTGGAGGGAGCGAGAGAGAGCTAGTTTAACAGTTGGGCACAGTGACGGACAAAGCTGTGTTGCCATTTTTGTACTGTTTTCTTCTTCATAATATTATTGTTGAGTAATATGCGACAATATTTATTTAGCTTGATTAATTATACATGCAGTGGTATTTTATGTCAGAAAACAGGAATAAAAGTTGGTGTTCATCAAAGATGTGTAAACAGGCCTGAAGGTACAGTAGGTGTTTGTGAAGACACCTGCTGTTGCGGTGAGCTGTTGATAGTAACACCATGAGACTATATCTGTTTTTCTCTCTGTCCTTCTCTCATTTCTTCTAGTGAAGAGCACCATTCTGAATTATCAGAGCCCTACCACTGGTCTGTTTCCTGTGAAGACCTGTTCCACCTGTAAGGATGCTAAAGTCAGAGACTCCCTCTACTGCGCTGCCAGTGTCTGGGCACTGGCGTTGGCATACAGGTTAGATATTGATTGGCACTTTATGTGGAATTACCTTTTGGTAAAATCTGTGATCACATTGATCTGCGTTGATCTTAAATTATGTTTCAATTGGTAAATGTAAATGAATGTGTTGAAGAGACTGGCTCTTTTCTAGTGCTCCCATTTACCACCTTTACTCACCACTCATGAATCAAAGACCGTGAATCCATTATTAATGTGCTGGCTGTTGTTCAGAGTGCTATTATATGAAATATATATACAGTCATGTTAAAAAGAAAGTACACCCTTTTGAATTCTATTGTTTTACATATCAGGACATAAAAAATCATCTGGTCCACAAGTGTGACATATGTAGTGCATGATACATGTAGTGCTATACATGATATAGAGATTATTAAAGGGATAGTTCACCCAAAAAATGAAAATTCTGTCATCATTTACTCATCCTCAAGTTGTTATACAATGAAAGTCAACTGTTTGGTTACAGACATTCTTCAAAATATCTTATTTTATGTTGCACATAACAAAAAAATATGCTGGTATGCAGTGGCGTGTATACCATCTGTGTCTGCGTCTAAGCAGACAAAGATGAGTTTAACAGCCAGGGACAAAAGGCTGAACAAGCTGTTACAAAATCTTAAAGAATATCTATTAGTGAGCTATTTTAGTGAGCAAGACAATCTGTATTGTAATATGTTTTTTTTTATTTTTCAAACTGGTTTGTTGACTCACTCTTGGTGTGAACAGGCCTTATGGCTATGATTTGGCCTGAATAAGCAGTATTGTGGTAGAAATTTGGCGGAATAGGCCTCTCTGAATGAAACGGTGAAAATTAATCTCATTATCATAGGGAAAAAAATCTGAAAAAAAAAAAAATCTCTGCTGTTTTCTTACACTAATGTTCAAATATTTGTGGTCAGTAAGGGTTATTTATTAAAGAAATTCATACTTTTATTCAGCATTGAACATTGAGTTTTTACTTCTTTTTGGCGTAAAAAAGCCTTGGTGAGTATAAGAGACTTCTTTCAAAAACATCTTTTAAAGGGTGGTGTGAGTATATTCTCCTCACATTTGACCAACTAATGGCAGCTTTAATCACACTGAGTTAAGTATGTGTACCCACTGATCAGGTGCAAGTTGATCCACCTGCATTTGTTTCAGTGCTCATATTAATGGACTACTGCTTCTACACTGCAGTTTTCAAAGCTCTGTTAAGACAGAATTAGATTGAACTTAATGTCCAGGGATGTACTGGATAGCTTAAAGGATTTATAGGTTCAAACTCTGCAAGGGGAAATTCACAAACTATCACCTTTATGCCCTTGAACAACATATTAGAGCTACACCTCAGGTTCCTCTTGTGGGATTGTCTCTTTGAATCCAAGACACTCTGACCAAACACCCACCCTGCTCGTTCTTTAACTGGGACATTTTTGTTTGTTTGTTTGTTTGTTTGTTTGTTTGTTTGTTTCTAGCTTGTCTAGTGATTTGGATTTGTGTTCTGAATAATTTTCCCTCCAAAAAATGAACTTTCTCCCAAGTGGGCAGTATTTCCTTGTGTTTTGTCTTCCCTTCTTTCATTTAAATTTATGAGAAAGATCTGTCATCATTTATTCAGTCTCATGTCGTTCCCAACCTCTATTACTTTTTTCTGTTGAACACAAAATACAATATTTTGAAGAAAGCATATTGTGACAAGGACAAAGAAACTTCATAAAAACACAATAATATTAGTTTTTGTTTATGTGGGAGGTTTTGGTGCATGACCTTTTCTAGACCGTCTGATTTTGCTTTGTATTGTTTTTCCTATGTAATAATTTAACTAACATTGGCTGGAACAACCAAACATTTGGTTATTGTTTTCTAGGCTTATTTACCTAATTTGGGCATTTACTCTATCTCGTATCTTCATTAATAGTGATAATTAACAGTTGAATTCAGAATGCCTTTTTAAATTCCAACTCAATCCATGAATTGATTTGAGTTAGCAAACATGCAAAATTGCATTTCTATGCAAATTCAATTTATGTGATTTTATCCAGAAAGCAAAGTTTAAAAAACTTGAAATATGAAGTTATATATATATATATATATATATATATATATATATATATATATATATATGTCCACTATTTATATTTTAACTGAATTTCATTGTAATATTTCTATGGCCCTATTTACACCTGGTATTAAGAAGCATGTTTGTCAATCCCAAGTGGACGATTCGTGTAAACGAGATCGAATGTGAATGTGTTCCACATACTCTCCGCCTACTGACCTAATGCATAAACATTATGAGAAGCTCGCAAGCCAGACTGGAATTAAACTTTATCGCTTGAAGCCCTAAGTTTGGTTTAGAGATGAAAACACACAATGTTCAGTGTGGAAATGATCAGAGCAGAAATGAAAGCTGCAATTCTCTGTATGTTTTTCCGTCATCTCATTTTGCGTTCATATGTAAATTGCACAGGCTTATTTTGTCCATTAGATCCAAAGATCTGAAAAAGCCCATACATTTACCTGCCTTTAGACCCTCCCCTCGAAGAAATCTGGACAGAAGTGGACAAAAGAGATGAATTAAAACACCAGGTGTAAATGGGTTGTGTCTCCCTTGTCTTCTTCGACCAAAAATGCATCTTAATACCAGGTGTAAACAGGGCTTAATATTCAGTAGCAAGGTAATACGTTACAGATATTTTAAACATAGCATAACAAGCACAAACACACACACGCACCTTCCCTCTTTCTAAAGCAGGTCACCAGCACTCTCGGGTCCCAGGTCAAGGTTACAAGATTTATAGGAGGGCACCCAAGACCGAGACTTTCCGTTAAACTCCTAAGATAAAGTGTTTCTTTTCCTTCTCACTCCTCCCAGTGAGGGTTGTTCCTCTAGAGGACGAAAACGGGGATAAAAATAGAGAGCAGGCGTATATCAGAGGCAGACGTAGTCATCAGTCTTCACCTCTGCATATTAGCATTGTCAGAGGAGTTTAATTAAGATGATTCCAATCTGACAGCAAGGCCTGAACCCATTACTTACTCTCTATTTATCTCTGTAGGAGTATATGTGGGTGGTGTGCATGTGTGCGCTCTACATGAGCGCTCTTGATATGTGTTGAAGGTTTGTCTCATTTGCATGTTTGCCTTTATTTATTACTGTGATAGTTTGAGCACTTTGCCTTGCTGTAGTACACGGTGCTGACATTGCTTTACAGGAACTCATGCAGAATGTTTCTTGCGCAGGCGAATCGACGATGACATGGGCCGCACTCATGAACTGGAGCACTCTGCCATCAAGTGCATGCGGGGGATTATGTACTGCTACATGCGGCAGTCTGATAAGGTGGGTCTCAGCGTCACACCATAGGACAGAGCTGCATGCATGTCACTCATCAATTCTGCCTTTTTGAAAACTCAAACATCCTGCTGAAGATCGCTTTATTCCCCCCTGGTGAGCAGTTTCATACTTTTAGACAACTTTACAGTTCTGTTGATCATTTTTGGTACTGTTCTTGTAAGGTTAGTGCCGTAACCTCATGCAGCAGCCTGTAGATCAAACGTCCTTGTGAAGTTTGGCAAGATTGCATAGCCTATATTTAACACTTGTTCACATTGGTCGATTTGACTGACCTTGCCATGAATTTCCATATGTATATTCCCACTATACCACAGATTTACTTTCAAAGGAAATGTACACACATCCCACGTTCTTTTTTTCCCCCCTCCGGCTCACCACACTTGCAAGCAACACTAGGCTTTCTTTACTGTTCAGGGGTTACAGTAAATCTCAGAAAGAGCTTTGCACATGGTGTGAAGCTTTTTTTGGACTCGACTCAATGTTTCAGGGCTCAATGGTAAGGATTTTTTTCTGTTGCCCAGTCAGTCCAGGAGTTCATTTTTACTTGCAATGCCAATATTTTAAGTGGCTCCACCATAAAATAATGGTTTTATTTAGCACTGTACTTTTATATTTGCTTGAAGTAATATTTATATTAGATTAGTTCACCCAGAAATGAAAATTGTTGTTCCAGACTTTCGTTCACCTTCAAAACTCAAATTAACGTAGACTTGGATTAAACTGCTCGACCACTCATATGGATTATGTTTTTTTTTGTTACTTTTTGAAGTGTCAATTTCGGTGGAATGGACTTTGAATGGAGGGACTGAAATCTCTCTCAAGTTTCATTAAAAACATCTTAATTTGTGTTTTAAAGATGAATAAAAGTCTTGTGGGTTTGGAATGGCTTGAGGGTCAGTAATTGATCATAGAATTTTCGTGTTTGGATCCCTATAAGTTCTCTTTAAAAGCTGGAAATAAAATATCTAACCTTGTCTTGTTTTACTAACTCCACCTGTCTATCCCTCAACTCTCACACTGGAACGTGGCAGCAATGTCTGTGACACACCTCAATAAAGAGTTGATTTTGACTACAGATGTGTTAACTCACTCCACAACGTGGATGGCATTTGGGTATTTCTCTGGGTTGCATTTGAGTGGCTGCCAGTTGGGCTTTTCTGTGGTTTTAACAGTTGGATGTTGCTGCAATCAGGGTTTTGACAACGTTCCCATGGCGAGCTGCCTAGAACGACTGTGGCCATTTGCAGAGTTGTTGGGCTTCCTGTTTTGGTCCAGCTGGTACTGTTTTTACCACTAGCTAAAAGCAAATGTTAAGTAATGCACATGAACATTTCTAACCTTTCATAAGTACTGGCAGCCTAGAAATCTAGACGCACCCTAGCGGCAGCAAAATGTATTTTGCAGCCAGGGTAGTCTAGCAACTCTCCATTGACTTTCGAGCTGCAAAAACCTAAATTGGGTCAGGCCAATCACATCGTGTATAGAGTAGGCGGGGCGGGCTTAACATAATGACGACAGAGTTGCGACGGTTCCCTGCTACTTGAAAACAAAGAAGAGTTGCTGCTGCTCGAGAACAGTCTTTCGAATCGGCTTTGGCTGCGACTCTGGAGGACTTGGAGTTAAGTTTTCCTTTGAGAAAAGAGCAAAGAACGGCACTTAAGTCATTCTTAAAAAAAGGAAGATGTGTTCGTAGTTTTGCCGGCCAGATATGGCAAAAGTTGAATCTATCAACTAACGTTAGCTCCGCTGTTGGGAAAACGCTCTGGTTGGTTGAAGCGCTGTCCTATTGTGTGCAGAGGGAATTTGAAATACAGCGGTTTATCCCGCCCCTCGGATTGAGCCGTGTCTATGGTGAGTTGCCAGACCTAACATCTTGATGTAGGTCTGGCTTGCCAGGCTAAAGTACTGGGGTACAGGCCCTCCATGAAAAAATGTATCCATATTTTGATACACTTTTATGATACTGTTATGAATATTAATATAAATTGTCTTTATAAATTGCAGTTCAGAGCTTGTTCACAAGCAGCAGTCGCTGACTATGGAAGACATTTGCTAGTATTGTTTCATACTGTATTTAAATATGACCTCATCCAGCACTAGTTTTGTTTTCTGTCTAAGAAATTATTCTGTTACGGTGTGAGAAACCAGTGCAGGAGTTTGAATGAATCAAATTTTTTACAAACCCATTTGACTGATTAGATCAATAGTGATTATGCCAGTTCTGATTCTAAACAGCTCATTGAAAACACACAAGACATGACTTCTGAAATATTATTAGGGATGATGATTCTCAAGTTGGTATATAGAAGTCTCCACCATCAGGCATAGATTTAACAGCAATATTTTACTGTCTCATGCCCCAGTATAAAAGGCTCTAGTAGGGACGCCCCTGGTAATGCATATAGAAACTGGGAGAGAAGCTCCATCAAAAGGATAACACTTCACAATAAAGTTGAATACATTAACATTATAGCCATAGCAATGGGGTATACAGTATACAATTTTTAAGAAATTAATACTTTCAACAGAGACGCATTATAATGTCTTTTATAATGTTACAAAAGATTTTTATTATGCTGTATTCTATCGCAGTGGTTCCCAAACCTGTCCTGGAGGACCACCAACACTGCACGTTTTCTTTTTCTCCCTAGTCAAACACACCTGATTCAACTCATCAGCTCATTATCACATGGGTTAATGAGCTGATGAGTTGAATCAGGTGTGTTTGACAAGGGAGAAAAAGAAAACGTGCAGTGTTGGTGGTCCTCCAGGACAGGTTTGGGAACCACTGTTCTATCATGAACTTTATATTCATCAAAGAATACTGAAAAAATGAAACATGTCTTTTTCACATATATTATTACATTTTTAAATATATTAAAATAGAAAACAGTAATAGTAGTAGTATTTTATGAGACTTGGTATGTGACACCTTTTTTCTTTTACCACTTTTTGGTAATATAAACTTTAGGTACATTAACCTAACTTTTCAATCTGCATATCACTGCATTTTTTTACCGTTAATGAATTGGATGTATTTGAGTTTACCTTATTGGTGATGTGCTGATGCACTGTTGGTTGAGAGGTTGTTTTTAACAGTAAGAGTAGTCTCATTTCCCATGCAAAAAGAGCTCGTATTAATGCTGTTTTTACAGTTGGCAATTGCTCTAAAGCAACTGTTCTCTCCCGGCGTAAACCTGAGCAATTATGCCTCTCTTGTGCCTTTGAAATTGTTCCATTTCATTTATTCCTGACCCCCAAGACCTGATTTGCAAGAAAGCTTTTCTGTGTCTTAATTATAATGCCTCGTTTATGCAGTTAATTACAGAGTGCAGTGCTCATTAACATCTGTCTATAGCATTCACAAAGTACATTGGGTTTTTTAATAAACTCATATAATCTGTTCCCCAGGTATATTCAACAGACGTGTTTACTGTGGCATCCTGCTGATATCACACTGTAAAAAATAAGTCACAAACAGATGAAAAGCAGCAACAAAGCATGAATGCTGGAATTGTAGTTTCTCCTTTCCAGCGTTAAACTGCTCTAGATGTCTCTCACAAAGCAGCCTGTGCTTCCAGTTTTGATGAGTTTAATAAAGGTCAATCCAAAGTCACACATAATAAATCACTTTGATAGAGTCTCTGTTTTGCCAAGTAGTGTGTCATAGAATAATAGATGTTCCTGTAGCAACTGAAGGTTACTCACTGCCCGGTTGTGCTTTCAGTTTTTATTGGTTTAATTTTACAGGCAGTGATGACTAACAGATGTTTCAAATGCCATCCCTTGTCTCACAGGTGCCTTTATCGCTCTTCTGCCTCTATCCATGTTTGCTTTTGTGGATTTGGACCCATAAGCGAGGGTTTTCTGTTTGGCTGAATCTTACAGCTGCGTTTGGCCTGTTATACAGCTGTGTTACTGGTGTGAAAAAGAAATCATTGTGTGTATCTGGGACAGAAGAATGCCTCTCATGACCTGACAAGAGAGGAGAAGGGAGAAATAAAAAATGGGCCACTTATTTATATCACTTAAAATATGCTGTGGGGGCCTGTGTGTGATGCGGTCAGTGGGAAAGGTCGGCCCAGTTTTCTGCTGTATTGACGGGTGAAGTGTCCCTTCCATAACTGTAGGATTGTAATGTGTGAATGACGGATAGAGAACTGCTAGAGATGGGTTCATCTCAAGAATCTCTGGTTTATAGAATCAAAGAATCACTGGCTTCTGTGCAATGTGTATTGACTTTTTTTTTTTTTTTGGATCCGTGTTAAGGACAAGGTAATCGGGATGTTGTTTGCTATATTGTACCTGCTGACATTTTGAGTTAGAACAGAGAATCCCACTGTGTCTCCTGGATTTTAGAAAAGATGATATTCTGCTAATGCATGTGTGGAAGATTTGAGAAAATCCTTGGGGCTGTGTTAGATTTATGGGGTACAGTCAGTGTGTGAAAATATGTTGACATGATGGTCCAGTGTCACATCTAGCGGTCAGCTGATATGGTTATTTAATGTGTATATTTTGTGTACATTTATTTGATACCAATGAACTATATATTACAAATAAAATGCTATACAATATAGCAGATGTGCTTCTATATATGTATATATATATATTTAAAAAGCCCAGTGGCCATCAGTTCATTTTAAAGTAGATTGTATCTGTATATACCAATTAATATATCAATATTATAGCAATCTTTGATTATTTTACACTTATCTCTGTGGAAATAATGAATGTAATAATTTTTAATGGAAATCCACCATGCTTTCTGCTTTTTTATGGTATTTTGCGGCTTATGCCTCTTTTTTTAGCACATTAAATAATCATGCTTATATATATATATTGCGACCTCATTCTTGACATCTTGGGGAAAAAACCCTGCGGCAGTCACATCTGATGGGTAGCGGATTGGTTTTCTGTGGTGAGTCAGAGCAGAAGTCTTACCTATCGTCTGCATAATCTTCTTATTTATTTGAGTCCATGACTTGCATCTGTTCAGTGTACTATTTATGTACCAACTTCATCTCTTTCTGTTTGATCACCTTTAATTCCATCTGGTATGTTATGTCTTCTTGTCAAAAACAGTCTGGTATTTATTAAATGTTAGAGCAAATACCTAAATATTAATATCGGCAACATGTGCCATAGTGTCATGTTTGGCCGAGCGTCTTGTTTTCTTTTAACAGATTTGGTGTGTTGGGTATAATTCTTTTCTTATGTCACATCAATATTGAAATTATTTTTGTTTTGTGAAAATGGATGATGATATGGATTTATAAACGACTTTTGGCCTGGTGCATCGGATCGTCTCCCATTTTATTTATTTATAATTTTTTTGAATTGAATGTTTTTGTAACATTTTTGTATGTTATGTTGTAAAGGAATGATTTATATGTGTTGCAAATTATGTGTTGAATATTTTGTGGATTTGTTGATATATTGATCCATGTTGTTTATTTTGCATATGCTTTTTGGGCTTTTTTGCTTTTTTATTGGTCTTTTTTGGGTTGTTTTTCTGATGTGGATCGGTTGTTTGGACTCATTTGATTGTTATCTGGTGATTAAGTTTGGAAACACTTGTAATGGGAAACACCTGTGAAGAAGTCCCCACCTGGTGATCATTGTACTCACACTTCTTTTAAAGATTTCTGGAGAAAGTATTGTTTGATTCACAGATGAAGGCTTATTGCTGAAACGTTTGAATAATCCATTTTTTTTTTTATAATTTATAAAGGAAGACAAGCGAGTGCGGATCTTTTGCTTTTCAGTTTGAAAGCATTGATATTTTTATGAATCTAAGACCCAAAAAAAGGTTGAGCGCAGTGATTCTATCTTTTTTTATTTGGCCAAGCTTCTTAAAAATGAATTTAAAATTTTCCCTCATAAGAAATTTAAATATTCTGTTTTTAAATATAAATACTGTGTATGTATGCTAGAATGTCACTATAGACCTTCAGTGTGCAGGCAGTCATGAACTACACATTGTCTTCTGCCTGATCAGAGAATAATCCAATGACCATATGATTTTATTATAGAGTGAATTTAGACAAACATACATGCTTATATGTCCTTTATACATACATTAGATTTTTTTGACTGGAATACTAAAAAGAATAGCCAGAACATAAAAATGTTTTATCACTTGGAAAAAAAAAAAAAAAAAAATATATATATATATATATATTATATATATATATATATATATATATATATATATATATATATATATATATATATATATATATATACATATATTGCAATTTCCTTTCACACTTCTATCCAATATGTTACTTCGTTCACTTTTTGTGATATACAATAAACTTTATTATGCTGTCATGCATGTATTGTTATTAAACCCATCCAATCCAATGATGTCACAATTACCCTCAAATTGATGTATTCTTTCACAACAATTTCTTCTGAATTTAATACCTGACATTTATCACTTTACTAGCACATGTTCCCAAATTCTTATTTCCACACTTTGGACATCAGCAAAAATATTTACATAAATACATCATTTTAAAGTATGTTTTTGCTGTTAAAGTATCATTGATGGCAGAGAGTGGATTATGTGTCAAGCAAAGTTGTATAACAAAAAGCTTGAGAAATAGATGTAGATACTCATCCCGAATGAGCAAAACTGTGCTCCAGCATCTATTTCAAGCCAAGCAGACATCTGGGAGCACTACATCTTTCTTGTGGAGAGATGCATGCATGCATTCAAAGTTGCTCCCAAACACCCACACCATCTTAATTGTAATTTTGCTGTTTAATATTCGGATGTGCATTTACCAATATAATGCAATATTACAGCACAGGGCTTTAGATGTGATAAAAGAGTGTTTTATAGAGCGTGTTAGAATTGTACCTTGACCTCCAGAAATACCAATATACTCTCTCTTTTATTTTCTCACTCACTTACCTTAGTAAGCATTTGATGAATTATGAAACAGCCGATACTTTGTTCATATCTTGCATCTTTCATGGACTTACTCTCCTTCTTTCCCCCTTTTCCCTTTGTCTTTTCTCTATCTCTTCCTCTAATTTTCTGACAGGTGGAGAAATTTAAGCAGGACCCGAGTCCGTCCACGTGCCTGCACTCAATATTTAACGTGCACACTGGAGATGAGGTTTACCAGTATGAAGAGTACAGCCATCTACAGGTTATCTCCATCATAGACACACACACAGTATTCCTATCAATTGCTATAAAGAGTTGTTTGCTATTAGCATGATATTGTCACTCCCAATTCTGCATCTAAAATATAATTAAACACCATTAGAAGTATCATATCTAACAATATTATTGAAAGTTTTGGAAAGAGCTCTTGTAACCTGCTCTTTCAGTATTTCATGATATAATATAGATTGTGTCGTCTCATTCTTTATCACTGCGTGTTTACTGCACATATGCTGCATTAATGATTGTATCATTGGTCAACAGCCCATAAGCTTAATTCAACCTTTATGATTAAACTAAATTCAGTTTTGTCGGGACAAGTAATAAAAGCTTGAGTTTTCAGAAAAAAAAGTTTCTCCTTTTGCTTACCATTTACATTCATATAAAAAGAATACAATTATTATAAAACTGCTGTAACCATAACTATTTTTGAATATTTCTTTCCTTTTCATTTCAAACAGATTGATGCTGTGTCTCTGTTTCTATTGTACCTGGTCGAAATGATTTGTTCTGGCCTTCAAATAATCTACAATACAGATGAGGTATGACTTGACTACGCTTAAAAAAGTACCAGTACCAGTTCAATTCATGTAAATATTATCTATTGTATCCGTTAGCGTTCTTATTATTCTTCCTTTTCTTCTTCTTCTTCTACTTCTTCCTCTTCCACTTCCACTCTTAAGTCTTTGCAGCCCGTAGAACTGTATGGTAAAAAGTTGTTAAATTTGGCACACAGATAGAGGACAGTCTGAAATGTCACTATAGCAAATTTGTCTCTATCCCAATCCCTCTAGCGTCACTACTGTCCAAATGTGCATTAATTTTGTTGCAAGGGCTAGAATTTTTTTTTAACTTTTCCTCTGATTCCTTGGCTAAAAACGGTTCGATTGCATAACGTCATTTTCTTTAATGAAAAATTTTCCGGCATTTTGAATTTTTCGAACTCCTCCTAGGCCGTTGCTCTGATTTGCACAAAAATGTAACTAGATCATATTCAGACCATGCTGACAGAAAGGTATGGAATTCAAGTCGATTTGTTAAGCCATTCTTGAATAACTTGCGAACGAATTTGACAAAGTACCGCATTCCGAAATGAATGCGAGGCTATATCTCCGCAACGGTTTAGTGTATTCTGACCAAACTTGGTGTGTAATGACAACCATGACCTGAGGCTACCTGCACAGTTTCGGCACAGTGCCACCTAGTGTTCAGGAGATGTGAAAGATGGCCATTTTTGCTTATAACTTCTGAACGGTTTGGCCAAAAATCACAAAACTGGTCTTGTTAGATTTGGTGCAGCAGGCCGAATCGAACAAAACCCAATTTTTCCATATCGGGAATTTTGTTGTAAAATGCTATATTTTACGAGCTCATTGACGTATCAATACGAAATTCGGTTTGTGTCTTCGGCACCATGCCCTGACAGTACTCAAAAAAACCCGGGGCAGCGCCACCTTATGGTCAAAAATGTTAATGAAATTTTCCAAAATGCTAATATCTTTTGATTAAATTAGCCGATTGTAATGACACTGGTCTTAATATATTCCTTGGGTTATGCCGAGAACATGGATACCAATTTTTTCATAGTCAGCCAAACTTCCTTTCCGCCATTCTGATTTTCTATAAAAACATACTTTTTCTAATTCCTCCTAGACCGTTTGTCCGATTTTCATCAAAATCGAATCATATCATCTTCAGACTGTACCGACAAAACGTAATGGATTTCGTGTTGATAGACTTTTGTATACCGCATCATCAAATTTGATGACATGATGCCAAAACAATTCTGAGGCTGTATCTCTGCAATGTTTTGGCATATTGACACCAAACATTGTATGTGTCATTATCACCTCACTCTGACCCCACCACATCAATTTGGTCACAGTGCCACCAAAATTTTTTTTTTTTTTTTTTTTTTTTGTTGAAAAGTGATAAGCCATTAAATCACATTGTTAGTGGTTGTATTTAATTTTTCAGGCATTTTGCCTAAAATCAACTTAATATGTCTTTACTTGCTCATTGTTGCAGTTGGTCGGATGCTCCCAGCCATGTTGGCATGACTTGTCGTGTTCTTTGTGTTGGCCCCAATAATTGCTGCTTGCAGCTATATTTTAAATTTGCTTCAGTTCAATTTATTTGCGTAGCACTCTTTACAATACATAATGTATTGTTACAAAGCAGTTTTACAAATAAACATGCCTTAAGGGACTTTCACATTTACAGCTGTTCAGCAAAATTTCAGAGAAAATCCAGTCATTTCAATAGGAATCTATGTGATCTGAAATTTCGCGTAAGGGCAAATTATTTCCCTGCAATGATTTCACAATATGTTCAAGTTACACGGATTTGTTGAATTGACAATAGACAATACATTGCTACTCTATTGACAATATACAGGGTGGGCCATTTATATGGATACACCGTAATAACATGGGAATGGTTGGTGATATTAAAGTCCTGTTTGTGGCACATTAGTATATGTGAGGGGGCAAACTCCTCAAGATGGGTTTGCCCCCTCACATATACTAATGTGCCACAAACAGGACTTTAATATCACCAACCATTCCCATGTTATTACGGTGTATCCATATAAATGGCCCACCCTGTACAATGGACCTTTTTGCCCATGAAATTTTGCTGAAATTTCACTAATATGACTGAACCTTTAAACTGCAAACCAAAGTCGAATCAAGGAAAAGCTCACCAAAATATTTAACTTTCTAAATGTTCTTTCTAATGGTATTACCATTATGATGGTACTGTCACAATACTTCCATTCGTAGTAAGTACTGTAGATGAGAATTAAAGGATTGGGGAGGTTTTTTGAACCCCAATGGGACTGTCAGTTTCTTCCATGATGCTAGCTGTAGATTAGGCAGTGAAATATTTTACACCCGAAATCTTGTCCCAGACCACTGGATCCTCTCTCTGCCTGCCTGAGGACTTACTCTTAGGGCATTCTGGCCATGACTACATTGAGCAATTTGGCTGTAAGAAACATTACTGCAGCAAGAAAGCTAAGTTGAGTTGAAATGGTTAAGGGCAAAGAGCAAAAATGCCAATTCCTGCATTTTACCAAGCTGAGAGATCACTTATGCAACTGCTCAAGCACTCTTTTTGTAAAACACTGTAGCACAAATATGAAACCATCTTTTAAAAGGCCTCTTCAAATCCTACCAGCACTCACCCCTGACCCCTGGACTCACACACCAGAGGAGACATTGAAGTGTGTTAGTGGTTGCTGTAATAGTTGTGTAATCTCTCTCTTTTCTTTGGACTGTGCGGACTTCATTAATAGCATCTTTTATTCCTGCTGTCTGCGCACAGGGGCATTTACTTAACACTTTGCTGCTGATAAAACAATGTCTGTTGAATAACTGCAATGTTTATTTATTCAGCCACATTGTCCTTATCTTCAGAAATATTGTTTCTCTTAAATGTTTTGTTTTTAAGCAATTACAGTGTATGACTATTTTGTGTACATGACAGGCAGTATCACTTTTTTAGCTGAGCCTTCCACCCCAACCTTAACAAATTGTCACAGTAGCTTTTATTTTGCTATTTGCAAAAGAGGCTTAATTGACGTCTCTAAACAGTGCCTACTCGGGTATGTAATGCAATTTAAAAAACACAGTCTTCAAATCAGCAGCCCATTACATTCCATTATTAATGAACAGCAGAACAAATCGGGGAGAAATTGCCAGTGTAATATTTTTCCTACTCATCTTTGGCAGAGCTTTTTTCTTATATAATGTAAGCTTTGCTTCATCTGTGAGCCCTAGTTCTGGTTTGGCTTAGTAGTTAGATTTGGGTTGACTGGTTGTAAGGGAATTCATAATATTATTAAAATACACTTATTTTATATCATTTATTGCAATTCTTTCAACCATTACCATGGTAGATTCAGATTCTAAATACAGATGAACCCTAATTTGTGGGATATCTTCTAGCAAAAAAAAACATTAAAGTAAAACATACTGATTTAATAAAATACAAATATACCAGGATGGGCAATAGAATTGCAGAGTTTGGCTAAATTAAGTTCTCAGGACTTGCTACATGTTGGTTTGTAGATTCTTGATAAACTTTGTTTGAATGTTTGATTTTCCCAAATACAAAAAAACCCCTAAAATCTGTGTGAAAAGTGAGAAAATGTAATGAAAATATTTACTTGTCTTGCTGCTATTCTGTTGGAATCTTAAGTCATTTGATGTTTAAACAGTTAATACTAGCTACTAAATGTCCATTTAGGAGCTGTTTGTGTGTATGTCTTTTAAAACTTGAACCTCTTACAAAACTCAGAATGTATATTTGGCATATGAGTGAATAAGAAATGTCATTGTTAAAATCTGTTATTAGAAAGATTGTCACTGACATGCAGACCAAGGGCTGCTTTCAACATTTACTGTGATTAACTCAAATGCTTTATCCAACAAACTCAAACGACCATGACTGATCCACCTTGATTCTCAGAAAAGTTACACTCTTGCTCTGCTCTCGCTCTCTGCGGCTGAGAGAAGGAAGAAGAGAGAAAATAGTGCCTCCCCAGGCCAGCGGTATTCATTAAGATACCATAAAGCTCGTCACATTAATCATTTTAGTCCAGGCCCAAAATAAAAGTGCTCAAGTCATCCCTCTCTCCTCCTTTTTCCCTCTACATTTTGCCTTTCGCATACCTTCCTCAGTGCCCCATTTTAACGTGCTTTAGGGACCCTCAGTTCTCTTCATGTTAAATTAAAAGCGCTGTCATCCCAGCCTCCCCGGGTGTTTGAGCATTTCCTCATTTATGTACCGTAAAGACATAATTCTTTCTCTCATTTTGTTTTTCCTATGGCCTCATTCCACAATGGGGATAGGAAGTGTTGAGGGGCTTATGTCATTACCAATGCCACCCATGGAAGTGATGGATTACTTTAGCTGCTCTATTCAGTGGATCATTGTTCAATTTAAATCTGTGTATAATCAGAATATTAGATGGGTAACATGAAGGTATGCTGGTGTACTGACCAAAAATACATGGCCTAGAAAAGCTCTGAGAGCAGGCTTACTTCTCAAAGTAAATCTGCTTTTGTTGATGTGTGCTGATGTCTGGAATGGCAAGCAAAGGCGATGGAGATCTTGATGTGACTCATTTTTTCTGACATGTTTGCATTTGTAGGTATCGTTCATCCAGAATCTGGTGTTTTGTGTGGAGAGGGCGTATCGTGTGCCAGACTTTGGCATGTGGGAACGAGGAAACAAATATAACAATGGAAGCACAGAGCTGCACTCCAGGTGAGTTTTTTCATTACCTTTCTGTTTCCTTTTAATAACTTTGTCATTAAATGAAAATGCTATAAGATAAATTGCAGGTAAGGATTCACCATATATTGTTACAACATTAGTTATCGGACGATATTACACTTCTTGTAATTTATCACTATTGGTCAATATTGGATATTCAACTACACTACTCATAAGGGTCTGTAAGATTATTTTAGTCTCTTATGCTCAACAAGGCTGCATTTATTTGATAAAAAACCAGTAAAACAGTAATATAGTGAAATAGTATTAACATTTAAAGTAACTGTTTTATTTTAAAATGTAATTCCTGTGACGGCAAAGCTGAATTTCCATCAATCATTACGCCAGTCTTCAGTGTCACATGATCCTTCAGAAATCATTCGGATTTGGTGCTCAAGAAACATTTCCTTTCATTATCAATGTTGAAAACAGTCAAATAAATGCTTTTATTTGAAATGGTAATCTTTTATAACAATCTTTAAAAGTCTTTACTGTCACTTTACTGTCAATCTGTGTTGACATTAATCTTGAAAAATGCAAATAACACTGCTAAATATAATCTTTAGAAGGTACTTAACTGTACATACTGCACATTAGAATTTTTTTAAAACCTGTATTGATTCAATGGGTCTGCAACATTCCTCATGCTCAGTATGGAATAAAACAAATGTTTGTTTACTGCTCGCATTAATGAATCCCAGCACCTGGAACGATGTGAAAGTTTCAGTTCATGTTGGGGAGGTAATAGATTGGAGCATGTCTACGATGGCCCTCCAGTAAAGGTGGCGCTTCATTTTGCCTCCTCTGGGTGAGTCCATGAGTGACTGAACTCTAACTGAGAGGATTCACATAGAGAACCTCCTATCTGCCCATTGCAGACGTGATTCTTAGTGCTCTGCAGACAGCATAGACTGGATTTGCCCAAACAATATGCTTTATAGAAGAGCAAGTCAATCGTCAGTGACTCCCAACACATCACTTTGCCTCTCTTTCATAACCAGGCTCAATAATGATTCTTTCCATCACTGGTTCCTTATCTTGCTGTCACAGCATCCCCACTGAGGGCCAATTAGAGTATTGACTTTTGCTCTTTGCAGTCAGTGTTAACTGAATGAAAAATCTTGAAATATTTTATAACAATCATTTATGATTCTTCAGTCTTCAAATTATATATTTTAGAAAGCTGTCGGTCAAGTAGGGAAAAGCATGTGTAACTTGTTTTATTATGCTTTTTGCTCACTTATTTAGAAAAAGCATAAAGCATAAAACTTTTACCTCAAACAACTTATAACAAGTACAGTACAATTAAACTAGAAGTATACAAAGGCCAGTGCTAGTGCTGTCAAGACATTTATAATGTTACAGAATATTTCTGTTTCAAATAAATGCTGTTCTTTTGAACTTTCTATTGATTAAAGAATCCTGAAAAAAAATATTAAGCAGCACAACTGTTTTCAACATTGATAACAGTAAGAAATGTTTCTTGAGTATCAAATCAGCAAATTAGAATGATGTACTAAAGGATCATGTCACAGTGAGAACTGGAGTAATGTTGCTGAAAATTCAGCGAATAAATTACATTTTTAACAGTTATTTGAAATTGTCATAATATTTCAGAATATTACTATTTTGTATTTGTATTAATATTGTATTTTTGATCAAACAAATGCTTTGTTGAGCATTTAGACTTCTTTCAAAAACTTTAAAAAGTCTTACCATAATGCATGATTATCTCTCTAAAACTGAAGAAGGTCACTAAAACTATTGTTACTGTTGCATTTATTGAGCATCACGTCTATACAGACTCTCCCATGCAAATGTGAATGTTAATTATTGCAAACTGAAACAAATATTTCTTGCAAGCAATTAATGAGTTTGTACTTCTAACAAAATAAGTTATTGTGGATGGAGCTCAGAATGAGATGTGTGATAAGTGTTTTATATCAATGTACTCTGGACCAGCACAAAATAAATTGATGTGGCCTTACTGTTTTCAGTGGCAACGTTGTTAGATTCTGTTGAAACTGTGCCAGATTTTGAGGAAAGTCACAGAACTCCAGAGGGCTGTAATTCATGACCATTCAAGAGGCTCGATTAAAAGTTTCTTTTGAAATTTTCTCAGAAACTTTCAATTTAATTAGAATGAGAATAAAGGGCATTTCACCCAGTCACAAAGAAGAGTTCCAGTTATGTATCCACTTAAGCCTGGTATGGCATGGCACGATTACAAACCGTTCTCGGCCCGGTATTCTAACCGTGCCGAACTGAATGCATGTAGTGAGGTCGACACTCAGGATAGGTCACTTGTCTGTTGCCTGGCTACTAGTTTCTCTTTGCTATTTGAGCGACGTAAACACAAATTAATCATAAAATTAAAAGAAATATCTGATCATTCAACATAATGCAGTCACTGTTTACATCTCATGTCATCAGTAAACCATTGTGTTACGGAGACAAAGACTGGCGCATTTCTATTAAATTCCAAAGAGTGGCTGTTATCAGCCCCACAGTGGAAACCATCCGTACTGTGTTGGTACCGTACCGTACTGGCTGTTCCTGATCGGCACAGAATGGAACGGTTAAGTAAAGAGAACAGTTTGGCCCAACGGTGGAAAAGCAGCTATTGTCAGATTTTACCAATATATCTGGGACTGAGCCCATTTGCTTTCTATCCAAGCAGGAAATCAATAATGCCTCTACCTTGATTGTAATCATAGCTGATGGTTTGGTTGGGGAGGGACACACGGACCAGACCTGGATTCTACCATGTTCTTTTCAATTTAGAATTACCCCCAATGCCTTTCAGTTTGCTCGTTTTCTGCATTTTCACTATTGATTTTTCCTCACAGAGAGCAATTGGGCGTTTTTTATTTATTTATTTATTGCTCAGCACCCCTAGCTCTAATCGTGTACTCTAATCGTATTCTTCACAAGAGTGAGTGGCTGAAGAAGCAAAAATGACAGAAATTATTAGCTTTGTTTAACCTCAAAGGAGTCTTTCATGGATGAAAACAGCTTTGGAAGTAGGCACCTGGAACAGAACTGTATTTAATGAGAGCTTAGTTCTCTGTTTGGGAAAAGTTCTCAAATAGCAAGTGCAATATTCATTTGTCTTAAAATGGAGGTGCTCAATGTTACTGTGAATCTGTTCTATTCTCTTCTAGCTCATTGGGACTAGCCAAAGCAGCTCTGGAAGCCATCAATGGATTCAACCTCTTTGGAAATCAGGTATTGCTGATGTCTTTTGGCTGCTTAATGGGATAGTTCACACAAAAATCTAAATTCTGTCATCATTTTCTCCCCTAATGTCATTTGAAACCTGTTTAATTATCTTTCTTCTGTGGAACACAACAGGAGGTATTTTGCAGATTGTCTAAACTGATCTTTTTCAACAAAATGGTTTGGTGACCAGTGGCTGTCAAACTACAGAAACTATAATAAAGTCTACAGAATTACATAATTTAAATTGTTTGATGAACTGCTTCTTTAATCAAGGAATAATGAATGCTTTTTGAGGAACTTTTTAATGTCCATAAAAGCATATTAGTGGTTAAAAACAGCTAAAGGACGCAATGTACTAACAGCTCTCTTCATCTTTATAATAATAAATGTGTCTGCTCCTGCATAGGGATGTAATTCCTTGCATAAATGTGTCCAAAGCAAAGGGAGAATCGAAACAAAGTGATCAAGATTATTGGGTCAGATTGTATTTGAGCTATCTGTTTTGTCAGAATTCCAACTTTAATGGATGGCGAATACTTCTTCCTTCTATCTGATTTTGGTTCTCTTTTCTTTTTGGAGTGGTCATTAGTGGGATTAATTTGTTTTGGTGTTGAGGGAAAATCAAGATGGCAGTGGGCCACATCCATTATATTTGGTAATGGACCGGAAAAGTGATAACATCCTCAAAGTGCATCCATTTTGGAAACCCCTTCATCCCCCTTCCCCTCCCCCTCCATCACCCCCATCCACACACAGATGAAGGCCCTTCGGATTGGATTATTAAGTCATTGGTAACCTTGGTTGTTTCTCAGTTTAATAGAAGGACAGACCAGATTTAGAAATATGGTGTAGTTATTTGGACACTTTAGTTTTGTTGTTTTGACCTTTTGCCAAGTTTGCCTTTTTCTGCCTAATGTGGCTCTCTGTGTTCTGTCATTAGTAGGAAACATGTTGTGGTATGAAATGACTTTATGGAAGTGACTGCTGTAGACAGTGTTGTTTTGAATTAATGGAGGACTCAAATGGCTGGCTTTGCCATGTGTCTCTCAGTTGGATGGAAGGCGTGCTGTGTCATCACATGGGTTATGTTATTAATGATGGCTCTCACGCTCCATTTCCTCAACTAACTCTCAGCATGGACTGCAGAGCTGGCGCTTTCATGTGTTTCTTTGGAACAGGAGCTGTCAGAGCAGGATAAAAGCAGGTAGATCTTAAACACCATATGTTAAGCTACATATTCCTCAGGTTTCTGATTTTAATTAAAGCACCATCATTTTGAAACCATTTTACAAATTCTCTTGGTTAGCTCTTGGAAGTACTGGATGGTCAACTTGTCAACTAGTCATCCAACTACCAACATCGTTTAGAGAGGTGACTATAAATATATATTTAACATGCTGACAGCATTCTGTCTTTAGAATGCTAAATGTCACATAGCAAATTTCAGCATGCTAAAAACAACACCAATAAGTTGTTGTTGTTTTTTTTAATTCACCCACATTGATTTTTATTAAAAAATAAAAAAGCCAGTCATCAGTTAATCACCCTCATGTTTTTACAAACCTATGCAGACTTTTGTTCATCTTTGGGTTTGGAACACAAATGAGCATTTTTAATATTGTCCAAAAAATTGCACACGATGAAAATTATAGTTTTGTGCAATAAAATGTTACAGATATGTATCTATATATAGACATACATCCACACTTAGATTTAAATTGTTTAGTGCTAAATGTTCAAGGTTAGCTAAAGTCAGCTCTTATCTCACTCAGTAGATGATGGCATGTTCTGCTGGAGTCTACATATCACTGGCACGCCTCCCATTCTTACACTCTTCACAGTCATTTACATTACAATTCCTCTCAGCATATAAATTGTTGGTTCAGAAGCTCGTATGGGCATTTTGTTTCTTTGTTAGCTTCTCTAGATGAGCTAAATGTGCCACAAAATGGTGCTTGTTGTATAATCGGTCTAGGCACGCAGAAGCGAAATTGCTCTCAGTTTAAATGGAGTGGTGTGAGAGGAATACAGAGAAAACAGAAGAAATAGTTTGTTCTGATTGGATGGCCCTTGTTGACTAAGAAGCTGCTATAAGACTAAGAAGACTATACTGTATATATATGTGTGTGTGTGTGTGTGTGTGTGTGTGTGTGTGTGTGTGTGTGTGTGTGTGTGTGTGTGTGTGTGTGTGTGTGTGTGTGTGTGTGTGTGTGTGTGTGTATTTTTGTATTTTTAAAAGTGTGTGGCACTCACTGTCTAGGCTGGTGTAGACTGTGCCTTCCAGCTAAGTTTATATTGTGAATCTCATTTGGGGATAGTGAGGTTGGTGGTTTCAAGGTTTTTCAGGCACCGATGTGGGACTGTTGCTGTGACACACCTCAACCCAAAGTAATCTCTGAAATCTGATGGTAAATTTGGTAAATGCTGCATATGAGCAGCATGATTATGTGGTTTTATGGAAAGGAGGATTGGTTTGATTTTAGGAGACCCCTTGCAGGACTGACATGGACCTTTACATTTCCAATATGACATTTTTAAGCAAATCTTGATTTGTGTCTGTAGTGTTTGTAGTCCTATTATCACCTGTAACCGACACTGCTGAATTCCACCCTTTAAGAGAAGGACATTATAATGTTTGATTTGTGATGTTTGTTTTCCTTCTGCCCTGCAGGGATGCTCCTGGTCAGTCATTTTTGTGGATCTGGATGCTCATAACAGGAACAGACAGACTCTGTGCTCTCTCTTGCCGAGGGAGTCTCGTTCCCATGTGAGTTCTTTTGCCTACTCTGCATATACAGTAAAAACTACTGATCCATTATTCAAGGGGTCGTATCATACTTTTTTTAAGGATTTTTTTTTCTTTCCTGAGGTCCATTTACTGTACTGTTAGTCTAGGTTTCTTGCATGAAAAACATTTGTAATTTAGTTTTTCATAACCATTCTCCACCTTAGAATTGTTCTACTATGCCTGTAGATGTCAATGTAAACAGCCTCTTTGCATATGAAATGAGTAACAGAGTTCAAAAGCCATTCCTTTTGCTGAGACCTTTTGGGGGCAAGCCTAACCTCCAGTTAGCAAGCTAACAATTTAGCATACTAGCTTAGCGCAGCACTAAATGGTTTAGAAAAGCTCTTTGCCTTGCTGGAATGTGCTACACCATTGATCTGACATTAAGGAAGATAGATATGATTCTGCAGGTGGATGGGATGTGTCTTCTGTAGCTGGGAGGATTGAAGGAGAGGGTGTTTTGATGGAGTGAGGTGTGCGTTAATGCATTTGCTTTTCTGACTTAAAGGTTGTATCAGTGATTTCAGGCCCAAAAAAGGCCCAAACATAAATGATTACATTCACCTAATCTTTCCTAACGATCCGCTAGCTGCCCGCCCCATAAGCAGGCCGTCAAAAAAACGCGTCTCTGTAGGCAGCCTAGGCTCTGAGATCTGCACACAAAAACAGTTGGTTTCACCAACCACTCAAAACCAAAATAAATAGTGTTCCAACCAATCACGACAGGGGGTGGGTGTTGTGAGGTTTTGCACTTGTGTTCTCCATAGACAGTAAAATAAAGGTGTTCTCCGACTTCGCGTGCAGCCGTGCACAAGCGCAAAACCTCACTGGAACACTATTTATTTTGGTTTTGAGTGGTTGGTGATACCAACTGTTTTTGTGTGCAGATCTCAGAGCCTAGGCTGCCTACAGAGACGCGTTTTTGTTTTGACGGCCTGCTTATGGGGCGGGCAGCTAGCGGATCGTTAGGAAAGATTAGATGAATGTGATCATTTATGTTTGGGCCTGAAATCGCTGATACAACCTTTAAGAAACCCAAGTATTTTTAAAACTTAGTTTTGATAAATGTTTCTTTTATACTGAAACTAGTACATGTACTATGTTTTCATAGTATATCAAACTCTTTTAATTTGAATTGTCAAGAAAAAATTAATTTCTTGTGATATGACCCCTATAATAGCATCTGTAGAGAAAGCTGCATCCATCAACTCAAAGATTGTCCTTCCCGTCCTTCGCTATATCCATTAGCATTGCATAGTTCACATTCTTCTCTGTGCTAAATTAAATGGAGAACAAAGTGATATCTGTCAAAGAACAGGTAAATTAGCATAATTAAGCCAAATTAAGGCAGTGTATTATGCAAAAATGTTCTTCTCTTGTAAGTTGAGTGAGGTTGTTCTATTCTGTGGCTTGAAGTGTATAGGGCTATGTATTGCATGTATTAAAGCTTCTTCATGAATCTGACTAATGTGTTATTAAAACTGCAGAGGCTAATGTAGAAAAATAGCCCATTCTCAGGAAGAGAGTGGTCACTTAACCCTGGGTTCCCTCGATATTTCCTGATGGAAGGCAAATTCAATAGAGGAGCAGTGAGTCGCTCAATGTCTGTTTCTAATGCAAGTGCTCTTATCATCTAGAACACTGATTCGGCCCTCCTGCCCTGCATCAGCTACCCAGCGTTCGCCGTGGATGATGATGCTCTATATTCCCAGACTCTGGACAAGATAGTCCGCAAACTGAAGGGCAAGTATGGCTTCAAGCGCTTCTTACGGGACGGCTACAGAACGACCAATGAAGACAAGAACCGCAGGCACTACAAACCTGCTGAGATGAAGGTGAGTGTGGTTAGTATATCAGCTGAAATGAAAAAGAAATGGAAGGAAAGGAAATGGAAAATGAAAAGAGTCTTTTCCCCCATATTTGGGATGAGTTATGACTAGCCTCAGGTTTAGCCCTTTTATTTGAGAAACAGAGATTTTGCTATAAAGGTTAGCGACAGATCTAATAAATGGCACTCAGGCATTTTTATACGCATCTTTTAATCTGGTGCAGATTTGTTTATTTATTCATCTCTCAGGAGAATACGAGGGCTGTGGGTAAATCCAATTTGATTGGGTTGGACCGTGAGGATATTAAGTCCAGAATTAGCCTGGAAACACGCTGTGTCTGAATCTGAAATCTGAAAGGGGGAGATTTAACCCGCAGCTATCACCACATCAGCTGCCAGAGCTGACCTCCTACAAGTAGAAGGAAATGAGAAGAAAAAAAGAAAAGGACTCTTAGTCAGGCCAAATGCTCCATCAATACAGTACATTAACCTAATTACTTAATTCACCCAAACAAGAAAGTACCATGGTATTCTCATGTGTTGTAGGCTGTGAAACTATGGCTGCACCAAGCTATTCCTTTATGTACACTATCATTCAAAAGTTTGGGGTCAGTAAGTTATTTATTTATTTGTTTGTTTGTTTATTTTAAATTAAATGAATACTTTAATTATTATTTAAAATAAAAGCTTTTCATTTGAACTTTTTTCATGAAGGTTTTCACAAAAATATTAAGCAGCACAAGCATTTTCAACATTGATAATAACAGAAATGTTTCTTGAGCATCAAATCAGCATATTAGAATGATTTCTGAAGGATCATGTGACACTGAAGACTGGAGTAATCATGCTGAAAATTCAGGAATAAATTACATTTAAATAAAAATGACCAACGCCAATTCCAGATAAGTTGGGACATTTTGTAAAATGCAATAAAATCAAGAATCTGGGTGTTAATTCTCTACATCTATATAAACACATTTTGATTTTGATGGTTGCAACACACTCCAAAAATGTTGGGACAGAGGCAAAATAAAAGTGAAAAGATTATAGAATATCCAAGTTAAACTGTTTTGAAACAGTCCACAATTTGCAGGTGAAATTGTAATAGGTGATGGTATCATGTTTGGGTGTAAAAGGAGCTTTGCAAGCAAAGATGGATCATGGCTCACCAATTTTTGGAATTCTCAGTCCCAAAGACAAAAGGGACCATCCAGACTTTTATCAGCGGTTGATGCAAAAGCAAACATCTGTCATGGAATGAAGATTCATCAGTGTATGGGTGACTTGCAAATGTGTGAAGGTATCAATGACGTAGAGGCGTATATTGGGATTGTACAGAGACATTTTTGCCATCAAGATGGCATCTTTCCTTGGAAGCAAGGCTTCATTCTGCACATTTCTAAAACAGAGTGGTTTCTAGACACTCTACACCGTAGAAGGGATGTGCTTGACTAACATCCCTGTTGTCCAGATCTGTCTCTTATTGAAACTATATGACACATCATGAAAAGGAGAATCAGACAATGATGACCACAGACTGTTGAGCAGCTGTCTTGTAGCAGGCGAGACTGGCCAAAAATTCCACTTGTTGCAGCCATCAATTACAATTAAGTTGGTCAGTGAAAACATTGAAAACTTTCCTTTGTACTTTTGTTTAAAAAAAAAAAAAGAATTAACAAAATGCATATCTTTGATTTTATTGCATTTTACAAAATGTCCAAACTTTTCTGTAAATGGGATTGTAAAAAACAGTTATTTTAAACTGCATTATTTCACAATATTACAGTTTTTACTGATAAATTAATTAAAGCTTGTTGAGCATAAGAGACTTCTTAAAAAATGTTTTAAAAAAAAATATTACCGGCCCCAAACTTTTGAACGGTGGTGTACTTTTGTAGAACCGTCAAAGAAATAGATGTGATAGTATATAATTACGCCAATCATTCAGAACCATGGTATTACGATCTGCCCACTTTTATTAAAAACAAACTGCTTAAACAAGATGGTTTGCTGGAGAGGTCTCAAAACCTCTCAAAAACCAGCCAATAGACAGGCCTGATATACGCTTGTTTGGATGTTGTTTTTAAAAATAGTCGTGGTATCCCATGTTCCCTGCACAGTATTTTTGTTTGTGTAGTAGTCAATTTCTTATAAGGGATTGTAATGCCATTTTATGTTTTTATTATGTTTTAAGATACATTAAATCATTGTGCCATGAATTATGTTCTTGATATCTTTATGTTATCAGCCTGTCATGTTCAGACAAATACAAACTCTTCTGCCTGGTTGGAGTTTCCATTCTGTTGAACCCATAACCAAGTTATGATGACAGAGGATTTCAAGCCTGAATGTCTCATAGTGACTGAATTTCCTCTGGTGAATGATATAGTCTCACTAAGTAATTGTAGTAAGTGAAGCCAAAGACCCCTGAGACTCCTTCTGTTTACTGTGAGTAGGCCTCAGTGTCTGCTCTTTCCCACCCAGGAGACATTTATTTTAATATGTCTGCCCCACATCTCTCTCTCTCTCTCTCTCTCTCTCTCTCTCTCTCTCTCTCTCTCTCTCTCTCTCTCTCTCTCTCTCTCTCTCTCTCTCTCTCTCTCTCTCTCTCTCTCTCTGGTTTGTTATAGAAATTGATATTGAGAAAAAAAGACAAAGTGGATTTTAGTTTTAGTTTTTCAGGGTTTAATGTTAGGCTTTTGGCGCAACTTGTGTTAAGAAACCACGTTTAAGTATTGAAAAATGGTCCTTTAAATCAGATGATTTTAAACTGTTAGTTAGAAAGTAGATTAATTTAGTTATTTTCTCTGTTTTAGAAAATGTCTATACAAGTAACCCTGTTTTTGCCCTGAAACAGCTTTTATGCGATATGCCAATGATGCGAGACCAGTCCAATTAACAGCCTTTATTTCATTACATCCTAATCTCTCACTCTTATCTCCTAATACCACAGCAATTGTCTTGCGAGATTGCTAGCGGAGATAGAGAAGTCTTAATTACATTTGGGAAAGGTTGAGAGACATTTTGTTCCCTGTCAGCCATCAAAGTGTGCTTTAGATTTTGTACCTCTTAAGCAGCTCACAAGATTTCCTTTTCTAAAGACAGATCATTCAAATTGAGGTTGTCATATAATTGGCAGCGATGAAAAGAGGATCACGGAATTGTATTACGAACGTTTCATGTCATGAATAGTGAGAATATTGTGAATGCATGAGCTTTAAGTTTTAATTGCACCCTGAAAAAGTGGGTTGCTAAATGTGGTATGTTTGAGCGGAATAAAACAACATCAGAATGCTCCATGGGCACAAATATGCCCACACAAAATTGTTGGTTAATCCCTGTTTATTTGGTTTGATATTGATACAAATGTTTTTGATGGATTACTCCCTAAGTAAACTCAATCTGCCCACACATGTGCACATGTAGCCCTAATTTTAAATTCCTGTTTGAGAGGAAAGGCTTTAATTTTAACACAGCATCTGTAGGCACTTAAATGTTGACTTATACTTCTAAATGAATTTGATAAAACAAGCTGCAGTCACATACTTTGAATTAATTATTGCATTTTCACACTCACAACCCATCTCTACATGTGAGTTGATTTTAATTTCAAACCCAAGTGATTCATGGCTCTGCTCTTGGGAAACAGAGACGGAGCACTATGGCTTTTTAATGGAGTTTCTGCTTGACTGCTGTACTTTACTTCAACATAATTGTTTTCTGTTTTCCTGAACTTTCGTAACTGGAAAACAGAGGTTGTCTGGCATTTCCTCTCAATGTTTTGAAGGGCTTCTATATTATATATCTGCATTTTGCTGCAGGTGACATATTGCAGTCAAAGTCAGTCAAATTACAGGTTGTTTGGCACTCCAAATGTACTGTTCATTTAATAATGTGGGATTTTTATTTATTTTTGTTTGCTCATTTTATTTCTACAATTTTATTGCATATTACACACAGGCAGATTGAGGAATTCATGTACATATTTACCTTGCACAGGTAACAATAACAGGTTTGAACTGGTATCATGTTCTTGAATATTTACATGATTTGTTTAAGTAATGGCTCCTCATGCATCTGGTGTCTTATTCTCTGCCCTGTGATGTTTTTCAGCTCTTTGATGGGATTGAGTGCGAGTTTCCCATTTTTTTCATCTATATGATGATTGACGGTAAGATTCATGGATAATAAATTGTAGGCTCTATAATAATATATTGTATTGTATTGTATTGTATTGTATTGTGCATATAATAGCGTGGTTTATGTTTCACTGTTAAATTTACAGTAAAAAAATGTCAGCTGTATTGTCAGATATTGCATATTGGTGCCTGTATATTTTGCAATTTAAAACTGTATATTTCATTAAGTGATGTAACGTTAATATACCAGTCTACTTTAAGTACCAATACCTGCTTTTGTACTAATACTCACCATAATAACACAGATGGTACCACAGAAAGCCACATGATAAATCACAGTTCATTGTAAGTTGCCTGTCCATAAAACATGGCCATTACATGGCCAAACGCCCTACTGGGTCATTCGCACAAAGACAAAACATCATTAGGGTAGCACACATGACACAAAAAAAAAATCAATAAACATTAATTTAAGAGAATGTAATGCAAAACTCCCTAATGTACATTACTGACAACAGAAAGAAGAAAGAAAAAAATTGGGAATGTCTTTTCCCAATTTATGGCTTTTACTGTTTTTCACCATGAATATGGTAGTTCATAGTTTTTCTTTGCAAAAGCCATAAATTGGACAGTATTTTACTTCGCGATGTTAAACTATTACTTACAGTTAATCAATTAATAGGTTTTTACTGTCGCTTTTTTACACACTTTTTCTGTAAATTTTGCAAACGTTTTTAGAGTGTTGCATGTAAATGCTGAGCTTGCTGAAATCAGAGCCACCTGTATAATTGTCCCGTCTCTGAGCAGTATTACCTGGAGGATGGGGATGGAGTGTTTTGTAATTTCTCTTTTGTTGACCTATTGTTCAGGTGTGTTTAGAGGAAATCCTGCTCAAGTCAAAGAGTACGAGGAACTGCTACAGGCTGTCATCTTCCAGTCTTTTGAGGGTAACTTCTGGACACACACACATGCATACGCACATCTTTTAGGACAAACTGTCAAAGCATGTCACGTTGTGATGGACTCTGCTTGCCTGCCACTGTCCTCCAGCCGCTGCCAATGAGTGTTATTTTCCCATTACTCTTTATTAGAGTGGTCCTTTCGTATTCATCTTTCCCTCGCTGCGTGATTTCCTTAGACGCGTCTCAGTCAAGTGCACAACAGAGGAGATGCTCATTATTTAAACAGACCAGAACACCGTCGATTCCCCACAGGCAGACAAAAAAACATCTCTCATGCTGTCTGACAGTTCTTCAGACCAGCACTCTTCAGAAGTATAACCACAATAAGCAACTTAATAACTAGTTCAGCTCTTTTCATTTGCTTACAGTGGGCCTCACCAATATACTGTAGATGAGAGCTTGGCTTAGTCGACTAAATTATGCTTGACAGAGAAAAGGTGAATTTACAGCTAGGCTGGATTGTGCTGACAGCCTTTTTGCTGCTTTTTTCTGCATGGATTTATCTCTTCATCTTTTTTTACATATTTATTAAGTAAATAGTCATTAGCAATATCTAAATAACAGAACTGACATCCAATATGAATAGCAGTAACATTAGTAAATTTTCTGAGCAAAATCATGCAAGCAAGTTGTACTGCTGTTGCACTGAATATGTGTTTTACATTCCATGCAAATTGGCCAGGTAATTATTTTATTTCTTCTCTGGCAAACAAAAAAAGTTCCAAAAGTTCCACACCTGTTACTATACACTACTGTTCAAAAAGTTTGTGGTATAAAATAACAGTTTTCTATGTTAATATATATTAAAATGTAATGTATTCTTGTGATGGCAAAGCTGAATTTTCAGCATCATTACTCTTTAGTGTCACATGATCCTTCAGAAATCAGAACTGTCTCATATATGTACAGAAGACACCCTAGGACTCTTTGAATTTTGTCTAATTTGATTCTCCGCAGGGCACGCTGTTATTCCCAAGTATTTCTACGTGCCAGCAGACTTTGTAGAGGCTGAACAGAAGAAACATGGCAGCCAGAAGCGCTTCCCCAGCAACTCGGGGCGTGATGGGATGCTGTTCCTCTGGGGACAGGCCCTGTATAACATCGCTAAGCTGCTGGGTGAGTTTCAGATCCATCCAGAGCCCAGGGGTCAGGGCTGCTTCACACAACACAGACATGCACTGAGAGAGTTTACATAGATATTCTTTTATTTATTCATGTAGTGACTTTATGCCATTTGCTCATATTCCTCAAAAGGAAAGAGAGCCGAAACCACTGGGATCCCTCTGAAAGCTGTGGACAAAATGGTTTATGAACCAAACTAAACAATGGGACCATATTAGTAGAGGTCAACAAATGTTTTTTATGAATCACAGTGTTTGTGTGAAAAATTGTTAGCATTTATTCAACTTCATGTCCTTTCGGTGACTTGTGCACTATTTTTCAAGTCTTCTGTAGCCATTTTTGTGAGAAACAGACAGGAAATGGAAGTCATTATTCATTAATCTTCTCCTCCACCGTAGCTCTTGACTGATCGTGCCACATCAAGTTTGATTTTCTGCAAATAAATTCTAAGTCTAATAACGATCCCTATTAACTATTAACATGACTTTCCCCACAAAAAATATTGTATTTTCTGCAATGTTATTACCATGCTGCACACCCAGAGTGATTCATATTGTAAGCAATGATTCATGTGTATGCTTTGCAGTAAAATCCAGACCAGCAGAGATACAGTATTAGTAATCTATGCTAAGGGCTTGTTTTCAAATCGAAAACCTTGTCTGGGTTAAAAATACAGAGATTTGTTTCAAAGCTTATGTGAACTGAAAAACAGTAATTGGTTTCCGTTCTGTGTTTGCTGTTCAGTGGATGGTTTGATCAGCCCAAAGGACATCGACCCCATCCATCGCTATGTGCCCCGAGAGGATCAGAGGAACGTCAGCATGCGATACTCCAATCAGGTGAGCTGCATCCCGTCTCTCTTCAGCCAACTACGCGAATACTAAAATCTATCCTGTAAACACACATATGAATTGCCTGTGTATTTAATCTCTCAGAGCCTCATGCATAATTTGTTTTAGGCTTTTCTTCACATCTCCGTATCAGTCCCCTACAGCTGACTTGTTTTGCAGATCCATTCCTAGCAGATCTGTTAGTGCTGAGACAGATCACACTGTTCTTGATAAGAGAAACCTACGAACACCTGCTGTTTCATAGCTAGAACAGTACTCCCTCATCTGTCTCTGTAAACAGTCTGCAGTATCGCTTTTTAATACAGCATCTGCTCAATCCAGTTTTACTCAGGGTTTGTGTCGGAGCCCTGACAAAAAGTGGAACGGGTTGAAAAATGCACATGCAAATTAAAAACAAACAAACATTTTCATCACATTTCATCTAGTAAAAAGCACATTACAACTTTATTAACACACAACCCTGCTGGTAAATCTGTTGATAATTATATTAAGTATACACTACCATTCAAAAGTTTGGCACCAGTAAGATTTTTTTCCTCTGAATAAACTTTTACTTTTATTCCGCTAGGATGTATTAAATTCAACAAATGTGACAGTAAAGACATTTATATTGATTTCTATTTCAAATAAATACTGTTCTGTTGAACTTTCTATCCATCAAAGCGTCCTGAAAAAAAGGCTTTAAACAAAAATGTTTACCAGCACAACAGTTTTCAACATTGATGATAATAATAAATGTTATTTGAGCAGCAAATTAGAATGATTTCTGAAGGATAATGTAACACTGAAGACTGGATGAATGATGCTGAAAGTTCAGCTTTGACATTTACAGAAATAAATGACAATTAAAAAAAAAAATTAAATAGAAAACTGTTATTTTAAATTGTAATAATATTTCACACTATTATAGTTTTTACTGTATTTTTGGTCAAATAAATGCAGCCTTGGTGAGCATAACTTTTTCAAAAACAACCCCAAACTTTTGAATAGTGGTGTATGAATCTATTTAAGATTTTGTAATTTTTTTTTTTTTTTTTTGTGAATCTGTGGTGTCAGCCCTGGTCTGTAAATGGTTCACTGGTTTTGCTTCATGACTGTTAGATTAGAATTTTCTAATGTGATGTCTGTGGCTGTTGGGAAGCAGCAGTCTTGTTACAAAGAAGGGGTGTTTATCATAGTCTTCATACTTAACATAGCGCTAGCTACTGAATGCAGACTTCATATAAGTATGTGAGGAACCAGGGAGCTATCAGAAATGTCACTTCCTTTCAAAACGTCTGACACTTCTATTGTAGTGAGAATGGTGACTCATGCGTGCAATAAAAGCTAACAAAGAGGCTGAGATAAGTGCTGAGCGAGCTTCATTAGCATGTATACAAGTATGTGTCTTATTTACATACCTGAAGTATTTATTATTTATATATATATTTATACCACCAGACGACCGTACGCATACTACGCAAGTCGACTTACGCCACAAGAGTAACTTGTGACACATGTATGACGTAGGATGTAGGAGTATCGTAAGCTTAGATGCCTCTCGCGGTTTAAACAAATAGGGCTGTGCAACAAACTGAAGCTCCTCTTCTATTATATAGAAATGTTTTGCTCTTTCCTCTGAGCCTCCGCGTTCGTCGCTACGTTGTGCGTCGGGTCAGGGGTTAGTCTTCCACCGTAAATCGATGCGTAAGGCCGTCTGTCGGAAGCTAGTGATTATAGTTTATAAAGTTTTAAATATGAATATTTTTCTTACACAAACGCTTTGCTTCAGAAGGCCATTGTTAACCCCCCGGAGCCGTGTGGAGCACTTTTATGATGGATGGATGCACTTTTATGGACTTCAAAACAGAAACAGCCATTCACTGCCATAATAAAGCTTGGAAGAGCCAGGACATTTTTTTATATAACTCTGTCCCTTTAATTGTATATTGCCAGCAAAATCACCCTGCATAACCCCAGTCCTAGTTGAGATGTAGCTGTAATTTGACTAGTGTTGGCTTGGAAGTGCAAGTTTGTTTAATCAGAGGCAGTGTTTTATTCATGAGTGTTGCACCGCTGCATGGGAGAGTGGGAGGAGCCATGCTGCTTTGAAGGAGGGCACTGCATATTGCACAGTAATGCGTAAATGTGCTTGTCTCTTTGCTTTTGGATCAAAGGCTACACTGGCTAAAGGGGCACGTTGCCGTGACTGCTGTTTATGTGATGTGTGCATGTGCAGCAGTGTATGTTTGTGGATTGGATGTAGCCATATGAAGTGTCAGGTTATGTTTGCCTATATATTACGGCCTGTCTTTGAGCACCTTTATGCAATATTTATGTGAGTACTCATGCACTACATGATTGAATATGATTGCCAGTTTGTGTTTATGCATAAGTTGTTCTCAGCCTACACTTTGTCCTCCTAACATCTCCCATACTTTGTCCCCAGTATGAAGGCAGATCTTCATTCTGAACCATGTCCTTGCTCAGAGATTAGACGGGCTCTTTTCCCTGATTGATGGATGTACCCTCTTTCAACAAAGCACAGATGGAGCTCAGTTTAAATTTAGAAACGATTGTTCAGCAGAGCAGCCAAGGTGCAGGAAGCAGCCTCGTCTTTTTGCCTTTTAAACACAGAGAACAGCTTTTGAAATGCTTCCCTCGCTCACATACACAAGCTCAGGGAAAGAGGCCTACTTAGCTTTGAAGGCGCTCTATTTCTCTGATTCATATTTAATTTGATGCATTAAGACAAATGTATTCCAGTTCAGTCCCATTGTTTGGTTGGCTGTTCTCAACAACTGTGTCTTTTAATGTGAAAACACAGGATGTTACTGCGGTATGTTTTATTGGAAGTGATTGTTTGGGGTTTGAGTTTAGGACTATGGGGATTGGACGCAACTCGTTCCACGTGAAATCTCCTGTCTGCGTGTCTTTTTCATTGGGCTGAGTCACTTCCTAAACACCCCGAGGGATTTCCAGAACACACCACAAATAAACACACTACAAATGGTGAAGACATATCAGTGGCCATACGGCATGGACATATGCAGATGTTCAAGGTTGTCTGTCTTTTCTGTCCATCCATCCATCCATCCATCCATCCATCCATCCATCCATCCAGTCTGTCTGTTGCTGAAACTGTAGAGCACAGCACTAACAATGCCAAGGTCATGGGTTCAAAGCACGGGCTGACAAAATGTGTATCTTGAATAAAGTGCAAGTCACTTTGGATAAAAGCATCTTGTAAATGTATCTATTATTCGTTTGTTCGTTCTTTCTTTGAATTTTAATTAATTCCATTTCCACTTGCATTCAAATTTGAATTGATATTCTGCATCCTATTGGCTGCCTCAACTGAAATTCAAGAACTGGAATTTAAAAGACATTCTCCATTCAGTTCTAAATGCAGCACAACCCTGGAACAGAAACATGCGCACTTACTATGTTACTTACATTCATAATAGAAATCCATATAGACGTGTATGCAAGTAGGTGCACTGCACATTTACACACATTCACACAACTCGCTTTTGATGGCGAACTAATTCACCTTGTACTTGTTGAGGCTGCTCTTCGTTGAAATGACTCTTTATAAATGTAAGCATGGTGTGTGTGTGTGTGTGTGTGTGTGTGTGTGTGTGTGTGTGTGTGTGTGTGTGTGTGTGTGTGTGTGTGTGTGTGTGTGTGTGTGTGTGTGTGTGTGTGTGTGTGTGTGTGTGTGTGTGTGTGTGTGTGTGTGTGTGTGTGTGTGTGTGTGTGTGTGTGTGTGTGTGTGTGTGTTTTAATTCCTGAAAATATTGATGGAGAATTTCCAATGACCATCACTACACTTGCATACGCACCCACATGAACACATCATTCTAAAGCATGTCAGTTGTCCACCTTTATGCTGAGAGACACAAACAAAACACTTCACAGTGCAGGAGAGAACGATGATGGGTTGAAAATATTAAAGAGAGCGCAAAAGAAGGGCTGTACATTTGGGCAGGCAACATTCTGTAATTCTGTGCTGACGGCCATGTGGAAACATTTGTTGTTGGAGCTGAAAGTCTTTTCTCAAATGTCTTCGGAGTGGTGACAGATGTGTTGTATGTTTATCACCGACAGCCAGCAGATGTGATGAATGTGGCAAGAAATCGTTTATGTGTCACTCACTCAGTTAGTATAACTCCAGACTTTATAGTACGAGAATCCAAATCCAGTGTCACTCTGATATTGTAATGTTTGGAGTGTATTTCACTGGAAACATATCTTGGCATATACCTTTCCATGTTATCTCCTAATAAGTAATGATGATCAAGCATTGTTCAGCAGCCAACTAGTCAAGACAAACAAAATTACGCTGTTATTAGGCTGTGAAATCTAAAAACACAAAGGCTTTTTAAGAGTAAAGTCCAGAACCTTGCCTCTGTTAAGTTTTGTCCAAATCCCGCTTAAGTGGTTTGGGGAAGAAAAAGTTCAGACTTCTTAATAATCATAGATGAGTTCAATTGCGACAAACAGTAATGCTATCTATCAGGATGTGAGACCAACACTATATTAAGGTAAGGTTAGGGTTTAGTATTTGCTTCAATGTTATAGGCAATCAGCACTTTGATTGAGTGACTCCTTTGACTCCAGGGGGTTTAATAAAGGCCTATAAAGCTTGGAAGCTTTATTTTTTTTTTAAATATAACTCCGATTGTGTTTGGCTGAAAGAAGAAAGTCATATACACCTTTTAATCATTTTCATTTTTGGGTGAACCCTTTAATGCATCTTTTCAGACCAACACAAACATTTGCATGTCATTTTCTTATGGAGAGGTTTTATAATCTCTGTTCTATCACACTGTGAATAAAATTGGCCAACCAATACGTTTTGTGCTTTTGGTCATTTGGTCATTGTTGGTACATAAAACTGTGACTTGGTGGTGCTTGTGAACAGAGAATTTGGCTAAGCAACAGTGAATAGCAGAATCTGGACCCGACTCTCTTTCTCTGTACTGTTGTTTTTTAATAAAATAATAATAATATAACAATAATAAAAAAATCTAACAGCTGTTTTAAAACCTGTAAATGCTGTTTGACTTTGTTTTTATAAATTTATTGCGAACAAGAAGGTGTTTGAAATGGAAAGCTGTGCCCTTTGTCAGAGCCAATAGCCTTGTGGGCAACGCTCTGATGTGTAGCGCGGGTGCACTTCGGGATACAAGAGTTTGAGTCCCATCTTTCCCAATCCCGCCCCCCTCTTTCTCTCACTTTATTTACTGTCAGTTATCTACTTTTTATCTCAATAAAGGCAATAACACCAAAAAAAAAAAAAAAAAGCGCCCTTGTGTAACTGATTTCCATATGTGTCACCTACTGTTAGAGAGTGCATTTTCATTCAGACCATCTTCCATTTTTTTCAAACAGACAAATGACGTGTGAAAATCGGGCTGCATTTCTGTGCTGAACATTTGTGTTGGTGTGAACAGGTCTTACGACCCAAACCAATAACAGACCCCCAGATCCATTCCAGATCAGTACCCAAATCAGGACCTGTCGGTTCAAGAACCAGTCAGTCCATTTTAATAAAGTAAAATATTGAAAATACTGAATTATTGTGACACTTGATACACTGAGACACAGAACTGCATCTAAACCTAATGTCTTTTGTAGTGAAATGTGAAATATTTGTGAAATGAATTACAAAAAGTGTCAGTGTTAGGTCGGTGTCATTTTCCTTCATATTACTTTTGTGACTGTGTGTTTTATCAGAGGCTTAAAAACACAGTCCCAATCTGTTTCTGAAACCGCTCTGCACATACTTTCCTTTGGAGCAGCTCTACAGGTATTAGTAATCAGCCTCCTTATCTCCTCTCACTCCACACACTGCATCTTTATGGGAATTACATCACATACAACACCGCTGACAAGCACCAGACTCCTGAGGCTTTCACCTGCCTCGCTTTAATATAAATTGATTTTTTTTCCTTCTTGTCATAAGGATTGCCGACTAGATCTAATATATCTGTGGTCCTTCTAGAGAGGGGTGATGTGTATCGAATTCACAGCAAGCCTTTGTTCACAATTACACTCCCACCTTCTCCAAAGTCCAATCCCCAACCCTTTCAATTTCTTTAAGGTGATTGTGGCCAGACGTGCGCTGTTGCATAGGGAGCCCCTCACTCTATTATAAGATGTGGAATGGAGATGAAAAAGTAAGCACTTTTTCCATTCTACTTTGGAAAGAGAATTTTATTTTTACATAGGGGTCCAAAAATCTGAGGCCAATGCTTCAATTTTAAATTTTTCATTGTTTTATTAAACATTTTTCTAAATCTTAAAACTCTTTGTGTATTTGCTGTTTTAAATAAAAAAAATTAATCCCAGAATTTCAATATGGTCTCATGACTTTAGATTCATTTTTCTATCTCCATCTCTTAGTTTGATGGGGCTTTATCAATTGAAATGTGTAACCTAAATTGCAAACAGCTCCCAAACTTACCAGCTGCATCAACAAAGAGACTTCTTTGAATTTTAATCATTAAAGGTACATTAGGCATCCTAAAGAGCAGCAGTTCACATCGGTTAATGTTTTTGTGTATTGGCAGAACAAACTGCGATGCGATTGTGGATCTGCCATATCTCTTTTATCCACATCATATCTCTAAGAGACAGTCCATTGGGTTTGCATTGATTCATCACATAAATGGATTCAAAGAAAAGGGGCTTATTTCAGGCTGTCCGATTAGAATAGAATCTTTAAAGTTCCTTTTAGTTTGAATTGAGATATTATAAAATCTTTACAGCTCTAAAACATTTGCAATAATTTACCATAAGAATGGATTCAGGAAAATGGCTTATTTTAGGTTGTCAAAATAGAGCATTATATACTGCCACATGAGCAATGCTGGTGTTGTGTAGAATGTTGTGTTGTGGTTTGCTGCTACTGTCTGCAGAATCAGAAAGTATTCTAATAACGTGATATGTGAACTCTGTATTGCAGTATATTGCATTTGAGGCAACAGTTATAGCATTTCATTAGTCTGTACTTTTACACCTTTGTGATGCACTCACAAGCTGTGGAGTTTTGCCATTAGTGATCCCATCTCAATTCCAGCAGCTCCAGAATCTGCGAAAACATCACTTAGCTGACGAAGGGGAGGTTTTTCAAGTGCTCTTTGCATCAGATATGAAATTTTCTTCAGCACGCAGGAGCGGCTTACACCGCAGTCAATCTTAACATACTATTACAGTCTAAGCCTGTCAATGTATGACTGCGTTGAATTAGTGAAAGCGGCCAATGTTCAAAAGATGCCATCACATATTAAAATTGCTTACCAACCCTCACAACTATACTATACTGTATTGACTATAGTATATTATTGACTATAGTATTATTTGAAGTTGGAGTGCTAGTAAATACAGATTAATATAAATATGGTAATCTTACATAAACATGTATATATCAGAGTACCACAATATTCCCATCTGATACCATCACGGTACAATGCCTTATAGGTTTAATGTTTTGAGGACTAATTTGTACTTTTTTGCAGATACAGCATGATTATGCTATACTGTAAGCTGCAAGAGCCTTTATCCTCATTCCTCATTTTATTTGTGACATTTGTTTTGGTCTTTAATTTATTAATGTTCCTAAAGTTGCAGAGTCTGACAGATTTGTCATTAGAGGTAAATATTGACTGTTTGACTTAACATGGGGTTCTTGAAGCCACATTATGAATAGAGATCATTTGACTGATTGATAACAGAGACATTAATAAAGAGCATTTCTTATCACTGTCAGTCATATTGAGCTGTTCATAGTTTATTGTCTGCTGCTTCAGTACAGAGCGAGAGACTTCAGGAGTCTGCAGAGTACAGGGGGGGCTCCCACTAGTACCAATAGTAGACTTGACTTGCAGGAATTTGTACACCACCAACTGCCATCACTACAAAGCCATAACTACACTGCTGTGAGAAAATATGTGCATATCAAAGATGAAATATGTTTTTTTTTCCTGTTAAAGTACTTTCTTCTATTCCAGCATAATGGGGTGTGCTGGGCTGGCACATATTTCATACCTCACGTTATACAAACAAAACAAAAAAAATGCACTGACTTACAATGTACAAATGTACAGTATCTGCCCCTTAGATTTTCATTGTGATGTATTTTATATTATTTACTGAAGCTGAAATTTGAGTGAAAATAATTTCTGTGGTGATCAACAACAGAAACAATAGGAATAGGAAGTGATTCATATTGTCAACTGCCATGGCCATGAGTTGTTTTGTGTGTTCCCAGAGAATCAGATAAAACATATTCCCCAAATGCATTGTTAAGTCCGGACTACTACATTTAGCATAGATTTTTGCCCCAATTTTCAGTCTGTACGAGTCAGTTGCCGAATGTCAGAGCCAGTCTGATTTGACTGCAAATTGTGTAGTGTATGATGAGCACAGTCAGAGAATATCAAACATATTTTACATTTTAAACCAATTTTATAAGACGCATTGTTTTTATTTGTAGTGCGTATCCTAGCAAGGAGTTTGTTGTGTTCGGTCGGAAAGTGTATGATGCCCACCCAGCCTACAGTCTCTTCAGACAAAAGAATCTGGCTAATGCGTAAATGTTAATGTTTATGGTTTTGCAATTGATTGTTTTACAATTTTGTTTGGTGCCACTAATGGTGATGATTTAATCCTAATGTTTATATATATATATATAGTTGTTTCACTGTTGTTCTTGGCGCAATGCAAACTACTGAAGTTATACTGCACCTTTTCACTTTTTGAATCCTTCTGCACCCGTCACAGATTAATAACATACCCAGACATTCACTTCCCATCCATCAAGGGCAGCTTGAACCTGCTCTATCCACCTGAACAAAATATCCTCCTCCTCTGCAGCCCTCACGCAGGGCAGAATTAGCATGTATCGTCTCTGTTGATCAACCCTTGTGATGACTCACTGCACTGCCTCCACAAAATAGCTGTGCCAATATGTCATTTAACCCAAAGCTGTGATTTGCCCTGTTCACCGAGCACTTATCGCCCCCATTTTAATGGGAATCAAACTACAGCACAGCTGAGGCAAACAGCTTACATCACAAATATAAATCTTCCTTTCAGACTAATAAATCTGTCTATCCCAACTTTTGACACATTTTAGCGCATTTGAAGGTGTGTTATTTACATATTAGCTGGCTAATGTAATGGCTTTGGGAGTTGTAGCTGCAGGGGGTTGGTAAACGCTGTACGTTTTTGCAAGAGAAGTGCCTGTAAACCTCGGTTATCAATGAATTGTTTTACCGTAGCACCAAGCAGAATCGCAGAAATAACGATTGTTTTGAAACAGGGAAGCCTGCAAGTTGCGATCTCGCGAAAACAAGACAAATTAGCCATTAAGATGCTCTTGCAGTTTTGGAGTTGTGGCTGTGGAAGGTTTAAATGGATGCTGGGTGTCCTCTGTGTGTAGGCAGAGGGCTTTAGCCACTGATTGATATGACCCAACCTAAACCTTCAGCAATCAGTAGCTCATTATCTCAGCGAAATTACTACATCATCCAGCCCAAACGTCTGTAATGAGCTAGCATAAAGAATCAGGGCTCTGATCCACCATCATCTCCCTCATCTTTGTCTGCAGTCTCTCTTTCTCTCCCTCTCGATGAAGCTTGTTTTTCCCCTATTCCCTCCAGCCACCCGGTCATCGGTTATACTCTAGGTGCTCTGACTTTCTCACTCTTAAGGTCTTTCTCTCTTTTCTTCATTTTTAGTATAGTCACTCACTCCTGAACTCACAGGCGATGGATTTTACACTCTGTGCCCTTGCCTTTAAGTCTTCCCCACAGAGACCCAAAGTTTGCCAATACGTCTTCTTTGTTTGTTTCCTGCAGGGTCCCATTGTGAACGATGTGGTCATTCATGTGGCCCTGATAGCAGAAAGTCAAAGGTAAATACATTTCTCATCTCTCTCTCTCTCTCTCTCTCTCTCTCTCTCTCTCTCTCTCTCTCTCTCTCTCTCTCTCTCTCTCTCTCTCTCTCTCTCTCTCTCTCTCTCTCTCTCTCTCTCTCCTGGTCTAATTGAGGCCTTCACATTAATTGTTGGGCTATTCTGTAGCCTTCATCCATCAGCTCTCTCATTTAAAGCTTTTCTGGGAAGAGGAAGAGGTGAAAGAGGTCATGTGGCCATCTGGCCTCAGCCAGACCCACTCTGCAGTTCATTTAACATTGTTCACCCCAGCACTTACCCTCCTCTCCCCTTCTTCACACTGCAAAACTTAATCAGGATTACTTGTTCAACTCAACCATCATACCTTCATTTAAAGCAGCAAATTCCACTTAACACCTCACCTTCCCTGCAAAGCTGAAATAATGTTGTTAAAATATTATAGTGTATGCTGGTTCTTGTTGCTTGTAAACATATTCGTTGAACCCCTCATTATGAGAAGTACATGCAGAGCACTCATTTATGTATTTCCAGTGTCGTGCAAGATTGTTTCCCCTTGGCCCTTATGGATACTTTACATCAATGCTTGATTGCAAATCCTACATAACCGCTTTAAGATGCATATTAACTATGTAAATATGACTATAAATGTCTTTTAAATTGTGGTCAAATGGACCCTTTTCACATTTCCTGGGTTCTCAGAAACAGAATAGTGAACTGAACGGAAATAGTGGTGAACAGAAACTACAAATAAATGGTTACATTCTCATTTACTCCAATAGCAAAAGAAAAAAATCTAAATAACGTGACTGTCTTTACAAAAGAGGAAAAAAAATTATAGAACGGTTATGTTTGTCAGAAGAGAGAAAGATGTCAAATTTGCAATCAGTCCTTCAGCTGTTGTATTAGAACCATTCACGCAAAAGCAATGACTAGTTTTATATAATTTAATTTGAAGGTTATATAACACTTAGCTTTATAATTTTACATTACATTTAAAAAAGAAAAACCTAAATCTAGCAAATTAATACCCGTGTTATCACAGTCTGTGGTCCATTAAACATTCTTTATTACTCTTCTTCACTAGCTTACTATTACATTAGCCTACCATTAACTTTATTAGTCAGCATAATACTAGCCTGGCAAGCCAGACCTACATCAAGATGTTAGGTCTGGCAACTCACCATAGACACGGCTCAATCCGAGGGGCGGGATAAACGGCTGTCTTTCAAATTCCCTCTGCACGCAATAGGACAGCGCTTCAACCAACCAGAGCGTTTTCCCAACAGCGGAGCTAACGTTAGTTGATAGATTCAACTTTTGAATCTGGCCGGCAAAACTACGAACACATCTTCCTTTTTTAAGAATGACTTAAGTGCCGTTCTTTGCTCTTTTCTCAAAGAAAAACTTAACTCCAAGTCCTCCAGAGTCACGGCCAAAGTCGATTCGAAAGACTGTTCGCCAGCAGCAGCTTTTCTTTGTTTTCAAGTAGCAGGGAACCGTCGCAACTCTGTCGTCATTATGTTAAGCCCGCCCCGCCTACTCTATACGCGATGTGATTGGCCTGACCCAATTTAGGTTTTTACAGCTCCGAAAGTCAATGGAGAGTTGCTAGACTACCCTGGCTGCAAAATACATTTTCCTGCCGCTAGGGTGCGTCTAGATTTCTAGGCTAGCATAATACCACATTAAAGACAAATTGGATGTAATACTTTTTAATAGTTAATAGTAAAAAAAAGAAATTATATTTTCTTTAAATAGAACCAGATATCGCTATAATGTGATTCGTTTTTGAACAGGGGGATAGAATGTGGCACAACAACTGCAACAATAGAATTGCAGTGGAATGATTATTTTCAAACACATGGGAGCACACAGGTGGTGATATCAAGAAAATAAGCCAGAAAAAAAAAAGATAAGCTTGTCATTGTTTTTCTAATTCCTTTGATTCCACTAATGTTGCAGAAATGACACACCTTGCTTGTGTCTTTCAGATTGCAGGTCTTCCTCAACACCTATGGCATTCAAACTCAGACCCCGCAGCAGGTGGAGCCCATTCAGATCTGGCCTCAGAAAGAGCTGGTGAAGGTATCCCGTTTCAATCAATCAAACTGACCACCAAACAAATCTTCCAGACTGATCTGTTTCTGTGGCAGTCGCTCCATTAGACCATTGGCTAGTTTATCAAGTGGTTTGGATTGACTGGCACATCCCTCATGTCAGTTAGTGAATTATTTTTGCATTCTCTTTAAGATTTACACCATGGTTTGAACCTCCCTCATGCACTATTGATGGATTTAGTTTGACAAAAGACTCTGAAAATAGTCTTTAATGTTTTCTCATATATATATAAATGACCTTTGTAAACGTACTAGCAAAAGAGTGACAATATATCAATAGAAAGCTGCGTTAATTTTTCTGACCAACCTGGTCTGTACTGGTCATCAGATTTTTAGATTATTATCTTTTGCTAAATGTTTTTTTGTGCTCATTCTGTCTGTAATCGACAGATCATGTAGCAATATGTGCGAGAGTGTTTACGTGTTTGTTCTTCTGTCTGTGGGTGTGTGTGTGGGTGGTAAGGTTTTGTCGCCGGAACGTGCAATTTACTGCAGTTTGGTTTAAAAGCTGTTTGAAATCAGACACCCAACAGTATCTGCTTCCCTTGACACTGTTCTATCTGCGGTCAGTTTTGTGTGTGTGTGTGTGTGCACTCAAGTGTGCATTAGAGGGAGTGATGGTTTGCTGAGTATGCCTCTGTAAGGATGCTCGGAGCTCTTTGGAAAGAGCAGCCTACTTTAGATCAGCTGCAAAACCTTTGTTGCTGTCACCTTTCATGGTAAATGACACAATATACACATTTTAATTCCTTAAATAATTCTTTTAGATAGGAGGAAAAGCACTAAAACTGCAAAATCTTAATTGTGGATTATTTTCTTTTGATATTTTGTGATATTATGATTGATTTTATTATTTAATTATTAATTTGTCTTCATTTCCAATACTGTGCAAAAGTTCGTGTTCAGCCACCATTACTCCAGTCTTCCATATCACACGATCCTTCAGAAATCATTCTAATATTTTCTAATGTTCTGATTAGCTATTATTATCAACGTTGAAAATATTTTTTTTAATGATTCTTTGATGCATAGAATGTTTTGAACAGTAGTGTAGTTAATATTGAATCAATCTGTTAATCCTACATTCAGTCAATTCTATTAATCCATAAATAAGTATATCAAGCAGCGTTTATGGTCAACTTTTGAGCAGCATGACTCGAAACAAAATATGTCCAAAATCTGAATAAATTATCAAAATAAATCCTGCTATAATCAATAAATCTTTCTTACTATGCAAGCCATTCAGATTTTTGGGCTCTGGAGAACTCTTCCATTATAATAATTGAAGCTGTCTATACTTGCTTATTTACTCTGTCTTTACCTTGTTGATTATACTGTTGATAATAATCTCTCACTTGCTATGCATATTGGCTATTACTCAGACTACATGGTAAGTGGTGCTAAATTTAAAATCTTTCTAAATTACTGTCTATGCCTTCACTTTGGTTCTAAAGCTTCTTATTGTGTGCCACAACAAAGATTGAAAATACATCCGTGGATGAGACTGCTTATGCAAACTTGCTTAGTTGTCTTTACCAATAACCTGTAAACTGCTTGAAATTAATCTGATCTGCCATTGCATTCATGCAGAAATGTCTGTGATTGGTTACTCGATTACTGCAAAATTACATTGTAAAAGGAACATTTTGACACAGTGAGAGTTTATCAAAATGGAAAGCTCTCACCACAATTACTTAATTGTTGCAGCTGTAATTGATTTTACATTTTTATTTGATCAGTTGTGCAGCCCTAATGTGCAGCCTTATCTTTAACAAAAACCTTTCGCCTGATATTCTTAAATAATCATGTCAAATACAAGCGCAGATAAGAGAGCAGTTCATAGGTTGACGTGCTGTTTCTAATTCAAGCGGCAAGGCTGCAGAAAGTGATACGAGCGTGAACGTCTTAATTGTAGAATCCTGTGTATTAAAGAGGTTTGTTTCAACATCAGCACAGTGGCTTCACTGCCCCTCTTGATGTGCTACAGGCTTAGCATGCGTGACATTTGCAGGTTTCGTGTCAGGCATGTTGAGCTTCTGATTAGAGGCAGGGCGCTCTCGATTCAGTTGTGTCTTCCCCTCATTGCTATTCTGCACACAAATTTTCCAAGGTACAGAGATCCACAACGAGAGAAAAAGAGTTCTGGAGCATAAATCTCTCTCGAAAATGTTCGTATTGACTACTGGATTTAGTCTAAATTAGCATCCATTTTCCTGTTTCGGTTGGATATGAGCTGGATTCTCCTCGGCAGGGGCTTATTGTTCTGGTATTTTTTGTCTTTTCGTCGTGTTGTGCAGTACACTTTTGTATTGGAGTGTTATTCTGAGAATGTCAGACCGCAGGAGGTCAGAGAGAAATAGAGCTCCATCTAATGTCGTAAAGATGTCGGCACACTCTTTGTACACTCTGCACTGGAATATGATTACTGAGGCAAGCGTCACTATATGCAGGGAGGGGGGTTTGTTCTTAGACTTTTAGGTTGCTACGCTTCAGGAGAAGTGTACTATTACTTTTCTAATCAATCAGTCTTGTGATTTCTACTTGGCAGACAATAAAATGACAGAAAAATCCCATAGATTTAGATTGAAGGGCAAACCTGAGCATGGACGAGACCATAGATCTCCAAGTGGGTGGACATTGGTGAAATAGGGTGGCAGGGAGGTAGGAATACAATTCTGTGGCATGAATAAATCATGCAAATTACTGCTGTACTGTTCGGTGTTTTGCCCTGACATTGTATTTGTTACCATTTTAAGTTGTGTGCCGTGACTGCAGCTCTGCCTTTAAACATGTGGTTGATGAGTGTCACTGGCAAAGTGGTTTATGTGTTGGATGGAAAAGTCACTGCACATTGACTCAAATACCTCTGTTTAATCTCCTTGCATTGTTTTGTTCTGCTGAGACTCTTTACCGATAGTTCAACTTGCATGTAATTGTTACTGGGAGAGGATTAATCCGGCTAAAAGCGAGACTGAATCACACAGTGTGGACCAATTACACTGTTTAAAAATGTTGGGGTCAGTAAGATTTGTTTGTTTGTTTGAAATAAATCAATACTCAGCAAGGACACACAAAATTGATCAGAAGTGACAAAAAATGTAATATTTAATTTTAGATTATATAAAAATGTTATAATCATATAATATTTAATAAATATTCAAAATTCTATTTCAAATAAATGTTGTTCTTCAAACTTTCTGTTCATTATAGAATCCTGAAAAAAACACCTTCACACTTTTCATTCTTTCCTAAGCAGCATCCCCATTTTCAACTTAGGGAGGGAATGCATTGACGTCACTTTCCAGAACACGCCCCCCTCAGCCGGATTGAGTGGCAAAAGAGTTGCTGCGTGACTGGAGTTAATAGGGGAAACTGCGAAAACGCGAGTAAAACGAAATATTATCAGTTTAATCTAAAGGATGGATTCGATATAGTGTTCCTTACAACTTACCAAAGATCCAGTGATCCATGGATGTTGACATGCAGCCAGGAATCGTGTTTCCTGACATTTATATGTGCCTGACGACGCCGGGGAAATAAATAAAGCAAATTTGTAAACGCTTGTAAATGCCTGCATACGCTTTATACAATATAGATAGGTCTAAATCCGGGTGATCACTTACATTAATGTTGTACTGTATATCATCATATCGTCCAGCCCTAAAACTTGTATAGTTTTTTGTCAGTGTTTATTTAAAAACATCCAATTATGCAGAATATAGTCTGTTCTGTAGCTTTTGGCTGTCTGTAAAAATATACAGTACCTCAGATTTCTGGTAAAATCTAGTTGTACAGTCAATCGCAAAGCTCTTTCCCGTTTTAGGTGTGTTTTGTGTGTTTTTTGGGGCATTCACGCTGAAAACAAATGCTGCCGCTCAGTCTTTTTGCCACTTACTGGGCGTGACTGCATTCACTCCGGCCGATGGTGGCGTCACGCGCATACCCTCTATAATAGTAATACATGTCTCATGAGCAAAATAAATTACTTAAAAAGAAATGTAAGAAATGAGCCCAATTCTTTGAAGTTTTTCTAGCTTTATATGCAAAATGGGATGAGCCTTATTAGACTTGTGCACAGTAGCATCATGGTGAGCTTTTGATAAGCACAGTTTTGCATTTTCTTCAGAAAATGCATGGATCTAGTTATTCTTACAATGTTGTGCAGCAAAGTGTAATGATTGAAAAATCTAGGCTGGAAAGCGAAAGGAACCAAGGAATCATGAACTTTACACCACTTAACACCAGGTTGCTCCAAGGGAACAGAGACTCTAATAAGTGCACTGCAATTTGAGATATACAAAAGTATCAGCTAAATGATAAATTAGTGATACAGAAGAGAGCAGCTTTATTGAGGTCACAGAGGAAGTGTTGTGAAAGTGTTATGCTCAAATAATGGCTTAAGTGCTCAGATCTCTGTCTTAATGATTGGCACTAAGACCTTGTGAAAAATATCACAGCAGTACACTGAACCAACTTAAAACTGCAAGGTAAACTGTCTGGTCTGGCTCATTCTGATTCTTCTCTGTCACACTATCCCCCGGTTTCATAGACATAGCTAAAGCTAGCCCCAGACTAAAATGCATGTTTGAGCTGTTTTAACTGAAAGAAACTTGCACGAACACTTGCAACAACAAACTTGACCTTTTCTCCAAGGAAATAACCAGGCTTTCAGAATCAACCACTGAACAAAACATGCATGTTATGAATTAAACCACATGGTGCCTGTACTATAATGGCTCAGATAATACCTTTACACACATAACGGACACACACAGGCATTCTAGTCCTTATTGAGTGTGATATATACATATATATATATTTATGTGTTGTTTGTGTGTCTCTATTTTTCAAGGCATACCGCTTCCTTGCCATTAATAAGAAGCTTGGTTTGAGTGGGAGACCGGCGAGGCCCGTTGGCTGCATTGGTACTTGCAAGGTAAACAGTGTTCTGTGTGCTGTCGCAAACTCTCCTGACAGGAAATGCAAACATTTCCTCATTTACTTCAGCTCCTGCTCATTACAGTTCTTTGTGATTTATCCTTATAATAACTCAGAAGCTCAGAGTAACACAGTGCCTATGATAATTAAATATTAGTCCAACTCTCCTTTAAAGGAATAGTTCACTGTCATTATCTACTCAGCCTCATGTCGTAACAAACTTGTATGGTGCTATTCTATCTCTAAAAGACAAAAGTATTTTTTTCATGAATCTTTTTTACAGATCTTTTCCATACTGCAACAGTTCATAGTGACCACATCTGCTAATCTCCAAAAATGACAAAATACCCACCAAAAACATTTTAAAAGTCATCTATTTGATTGATATGAAAGACTGATAGTACTGAAATTTAAGTTGGTATCGACTGATAATCTTGCTCCGGTGAGCTGTTCTTTCCAGGGAACCAGATAATACGTTTTACTTTTCGTACTGAACGAATCATTCACCTATCTGACTGATTTGTTCACACATGATCTGGTTGCAGCAGTTTGCAGTTCTTGAATTAACATATTACTATGATAGAAGATTAATGACTTAAATTTCAGTCTGTTTTTCTCAAAAAGCCATCGTATGGCTTAAAGGGATAGTTCACCCAAAAATAATAATTAGCCCATGATTTACTCACCCTCAAGTCATCCTAGGTCTATATGACATTATTCTTTCAGACAAATACAATTGGAGTTATATTAAAAATGTCCTGACTCCTCCAAGCTTTATAATGGCAGTGAATGGCTGTTTCTGTTTTGAAGTCCATAAAAGTGCATCCATCCATCATAAAAGCGCTCCACACGGCTCTGGGTGGTTAATAAAGGCCTTCTGAAGCAAAGCGATGCATTTGTGTAAGTAAAATATTCATATTTAACATGTTACAAAGTAAAATTCTAGTTTCCTGTCAAACGGCCATACGCAAAATCCACTGCGCCTAATGCGCAACTTGTGACGTCAGAAGTAGCGTAGCGTAAATATCAGCAGTATGTCGCATTACTTGCATAAATTGCGCTTAGACTTAAGTCGAATCCGTATGTTCGTTTGGCCGGAAGCTAGTTATTATAATTTCTAAAGTTTTAAATTTGAATATTTTTCTTACACAAACGCATTAGATGCACTTTTATGGACTTCAAAACAGAAACAGCCATTCACTGCCATTATAAAGCTTGGAAGAGCCAGGACATTTTTTAATATAAATCCGATTGTATTTGTCTGAAAGAAGAATGTCATTTACACCTAGGATGACTTGAGGGAGAGTAAATCATGGGCTAATTTTCATTTTTGGTGAACTATCCCTTTAAGAAGACTTGGAAAATGGCACTCGATTTATATATGGAGTACTTTTATGGGTCTTTTGTTGTCATTTTTTAACCCTAACAGCCACTTGTCATAAAGATTCTTCTAAATATCTAGTTTTTTTTTTGTTCCACAAAAAAAAAGAAAGAAAGTCAAATGAATTGCAACGGCATGAGTGTAAATGCACACAAACCCTTTAACTGCACACAAACCTAAATTATGTCAAGAGGTGCAGATGATTGATTACAAGTCTATTGTTTGGTTTCCAAAACTGCTGAGCCTCACTGCCTGCAGGCAGTTTAAGCATGATGACATTTGGGGAAGATAAAAATAGGAACTCCAGAGTAATGATCTTCTGTATTTGATGGATAATTGATTATGTTTAGTATGACAGTGGTGGGCTATATGCAGTAACTCACTTCTCACATAAATACAGAGAAAACTAGAGGGATGTCTATGTGTCTGTCTGTTCAGAAAGGATAGTATGTTTTATTTGCTGTCTGAGGTAAAGGATAGTATGTTTTATTTGCTGTCTGAGGTAAAGTATATGTCTAGATCTAACAGTCATCCATATAGTTGCAGGTAACGCAATGGGTAATTTCTCTCCCCCTCAGATTTATCGAATACTTGGAAAGACTGTGGTCTGCTATCCAATTGTCTTCGATCTCAGTGACTTCTACTTGTCCCAGGATGTCATGCTTTTGATAGATGATATTAAGGTGAGATATCACACCTCACTGGTTCCTCAGACGATGTAAGAAGAGGGTTCACTTTGTGTTTCATATTTTGTCTATCTTTCTATATAAAGAAAGAATCAAATTTAGGGCAGAAAATGGGCAATGGACAGAAACGTCCCCTATAAATCATCAGTGTCCACCCTCAGAGTTACAGTGTGGCTCTCCTGCTGTCTGCGCTGTGCTTGTATGTTTATGCTGCAATGTGATTGCCAAAGTTCCAGTGCTCTCTTGTAATGCGGTTGTATTTACATGCGTTTTACAGAATGCCTTGCAGTTTATTAAGCAGTACTGGAAGATGTCGGGCCGGCCTCTCTTCCTGGTCCTTATCAGAGAGGACAACATTAAGTAAGAGGCTCTCCAATCAGCCAGAACCTAGTTTTGTTTATGAGAGGTACAGTAATGTCACCTCTTTCTTGCCAGGGGGAGCCGCTTCAACCCCATCCTGGACATGCTGGCATCTTTTAAGAAGGGAAACATTGGAGGAGTCAAAGTTCATGTGGACAGACTTCAGGTGCTGCTCTTTATAAGAAATGATTTTATATGTACTGCGTCTAATTGACTTCCAAAATCAGCCTTTTTCCACATCTTACAAACACATGGGAATGTATTATTAAAGTAATATTAATACATATTTCTCTCACTGAATGGTTTCATATTGATAAATAGAAGTTTATATTCTGAGAAATCTGAGTGCATACGTCACTATAGAGAGAAGTCTTGTCGTTTCACCAGAAATTGGAGTTATGAAATATTTGATTCAAAATTATGAGATAAAAAAAAATCAGGCTTTGACAATAACATGCTTTTAGACAATAAATTGTGTGATTTTTCATTTCATGCCAACTTGGGTAATGCAGTTGAACAATGATCCAGATCAGATCATACAGGCTGAAAAGAAAGAAAAAAATAAAAGTTTTAGAGAGGCCTAGTCAAAGTCCAGATTCTGAATCAAAGAAAGATGACATAGCAGGACCTTGAAAAGAGCAGTACCTATTTTCACTGAAATAACTAATTTTGTGTGAATTAACATGTGTATTGTGCAAGTGCATTGTGTCTTTACTCAGGTTCCCTTTGTGCAATATTTTTGTACACAAGTTTGGCATAATAGAGAATTTTAAGATGGGGGCAAATACTTATTTGCTGTACTGTAGTCGCTTAGTGTGTTGATTAACAGTCATTTAGAACATATTGTATTATAATGTAATATTGCATGATGTATCTAAATGCCTTTGTATTCCCTATGGTCTATCAGGGGTTTTCAAAGTGTGGGGCGCGCAGGGGAGGCACAGGCGATATGACAATGCCAATCGCTAGAGATTTTTCTATATAGTTTATCTGTATGTAAATACATGTGTGCAGTGCAGGACTGCTTAAACACGACTGAGCAGCAAAGAAACATCAATGAATAAGAAGAAAGAGTGGGACATGCTTGATGATGAGTTATTAAAAATACAATAAACCGTGAAAGTGAACTGAATTCGTGGCTGACAGGCAGCTTTCTGTGGCGCACATCTGAAGAGCACGAGTGCTGAATTCAGTTCACTTTCACAGCTTATTATTGCGCTTGAAAGGTCAAATACACACATGTATGTGTCAAAATGCCCATTTTGGTGAGTATTCACGTAACATTGTCAGTTAGGTGAAAGTAAACAGTTAGGACTCTTGACTAAATATCTGTCATAGCTTTATTAAGAATCTGTGTGTAATCCATGCTATGTGGTTTAATTGAAGGACGCCATCATGTATGTTATGTTGTGTTATGTCTTTGACTTTGAAAACCCCTGTTCTAATGTAACATTCTTTGTGGAAACTTTATAGACCCTGATATCAGGCGCTGTGGTGGAGCAATTGGATTTCCTACGTGTCAATGAAGCTGAGTAAGATTTAACCTCCATTTGCACCATTTATTTTCCTCTTCACCTTTGTTCAATATGGTACACTTATTGAAGCAATGGAAAGAAATTGTCTTCACAGTTTCTAAGGCATGCCGCAGATTCATAATCCATTTCTTTTTTCCATAATACATTCCTCTGGGTAGGATCCCAGAGTTTAAGAGCTTCGAGGAGCTGGAGTTGCCCAAGCATTCGAAGGTGAAGCGTCAAACCAGCACGCCGAACGCCTCTGACCTGGAGCAGCAGCCTGAGATCAACGTCGAGGAATGGTTGCATAAATCCACATCTGAGATTCTACAGAAATTCAATGTGAGCCTAACTATCCTGCCTGCGTGTGATTATGAGTTTAATATAGGTGCTCTTATATAACTCATATTCTGTTATCAGGACTGTGACTGTCTGGCCAGTCAAGCCCAGCTGGCCAGTATTCTCCTCAAAAAAGAAGGCCCAGACTTCTTTGATAAAAACGGTATGTGGTTTAGTCACCCAAATAGTAGCCTACATAATTTATAAGATATTTATTATTAGTTCAGTCAAATATGTCTCTACCTCTGAAATGTCTGGTACTTTTACTAAAGTTTTAATGATTAAGTGTAAGTGTAAGGCCAGAGTATTTCAGTGCTATTGAAATGGTGAGCTTTTTAAAAAGCCACAGGACACGTCTTACTGCATGGCTGCTTTTAAAGCTCATCTGAATGAAATGTCCACAGCTGTAATCCATTTAGTGCCTTCATGGATAAGCAAGTGGGTTGGCAATGCTTGCTCACACCCTTGTTGTGGTCTTAATTCCCGTAGCTACAGTTTATCTCGTAGCTCAAGACTGTTCACACTCTTAAACGGACCTATTGAACAAGCGCAGAGCGATTAAATACATGCCTATATGTGATTTTATGTTGCAAGCCGGAGCTTCCACATGTGTTTGGGCCTAAATGCTCTGGGGATGTTGTCTTACAGGCTACACTAAGGCTGAAAATATTTTATTATATTTTTTCATGGTTAACATGCCATTCCTAACCCTCTGTATGTCCAGAGAATCTCAAGGATGACATGGAGAGAATCTACAGAAGAGCTGGGAGCAGGAAGCTTTGGTAAGTCTTTCCTCTTTTCATTGCACTCCCTGGAAGCATTTAGAGTTTCACTTATTTTCTCATTATAGTTGGGTAAAATGATCAACTCTTGATATATTTATGGCTATTTTGGTTTTTACCTGTTATGTGTATTTGTCTAATGTTACGTGCAACTATGCGCATATATATTTTTAAACACGTAAACCTCATGTAGGCTGGCGGTGCGTAGTGCTGCAGCCGTTATCCAGAAGTTTCCCGGTTCTATAGCTCCTCATATAACCACTATATTGGTCCATGGCAAGCAGGTAATTGGGCGGTGGGGTATACGACCTCTGCATGTGTGGTGTAACTGTGGACTCCGTGCTGAAGGATGTGTTAACTCATGAGCACGCAGCACTCATCCTTTGTTGTTGTTTTTCTTTACATCCGCTTAGCCAAGCTGTTATTATCATGCACAGAGAAACCATGCAGCTCATTAGTTGTTTTTTTCTTTCTTTTATAATTGTTATTTTGTGCCTATGGTAATGTTTTTTTGAAGCTGAGCTTTTTTATATCCTTCATAACACAAATTGATGCCTCTTAGCTGGGGTTATCACTGTAACAGTGTCTCATTTGCAATTTGTTTGTGAGCTAAACTCCATTATGTCTGTGGCAGTATAACCTGTCCATAACACTTATTTATATTCATTCACCAAAGGAATCCATCAGCTAAACATGAAATTGGTGAACATTAAAATAGGTTCTTATAGCTCAAATGACAAACACACCTAATAATAAAACGTATACACTGAATATACTGTAAGTTACTTTGGATAAAAGCGCCTGCCAAATAAATGTATGAATAAATGGAAATGCAAATTACGAGTAGGAAGTGTAACTTCTGTCCAGGAGCAACAACAGCATAGTTTAAATGTCCAATGCCACTTTGTCACTTGGAGATGCTGAGCTCTCCTGATCGTTTTTGTCCCAGAGGGCCCAGCTTTAAATATTAATGATTTAAATGCTACAGGGGGTCAAAATTTTGGAATATAACATCATCTCATTTATTGAAATGAGCACCATGCTGCATTACAATTAGACTTCAAACAATCTAAAGTTTAAAGAAGTTTGGCGGGGTTCACAAAGTTCTTGTAACAAGTCTTTTTGGTGATATATGTGAAATGAATCACTGTTGAGCTCCAACTATATTTGTCATTGCTTATGAGGCAGCAAGTCTTATATATACTATCTGTCAAAAGTTTGGGGTCGGAAGGATTTTTTTTTTATGTATTTTAAAGAAGTCTCTTATGCATTTTATTTGATCAGTAAGAAGAAACAGTAAAAACAGTAATATTGTGAAAATATTATTACATAAAAAAATATTATTTTCTGTTTTATTATATTTTAAAATGTAATTTATTCCTGTGATGTTAAAGCTGAATTTTCAGCATCATTACTCCAGTCTTCAGTGTCACATGATACTTCAGAAATCATTCTAATATGCTGATTTGCTACTCAAGAAACATTTTAAAAAAATTGAAAATGTGATGCTTTCTTCAGGATACTTTAATGAATAGGACATAACAGCATTTATTTGAAATAGAAATCTTATGTAACATTGTAAATACCTTTACTGTCACTTTTGATTTTATTTTGAATTTAATGTATCCTTTCTGAATAAAAGTATTAATTTATTTAAAATGTAATCTTTCTGACCCCAAACTTTTGAACAGTAGTGTATACATTTTAGGAATAAACTATGTTTTCTAATAGACTGTAGTCCAATTCAATTTCTGTTTGGCTCCATTGAATGAGTGTTGTGTTGTATTGTGTTGTGTTCACCAGGTCCGTTGTGCGCCTTGCTGCCAGTCTCTTAACTAAACTAGTGGACAGCCTTGCACCGAGCATTACTAGTGTTTTAGTGCATGGCAAGCAGGTAAGTGAAAAACAGGAACAGGGGCCTAAATAATAGATAAGATATGAACGAACAAGTCAAAAATGTAATGAAGTCAAACATTTTAATGTTCACTGATTATAAGAAGGTTAAAATTAGCTTAGAATGTTTTCTCTTCACATCAGTTGTATGCCGAAGTCATGATGGACTCCTCTTCCTATTACACAACAGAATAATAGCTAATTGCATCAGTCATCACTGGCAAAGCTAACCTGCTTTCATTTGAAGCTTAACTATTCCTTTTGCTGCAAAAATCGCTTTTACCCAGAACGCCTGCAACCATCCCATTGTTCGTGCATTACATGTACTCTCAGTGTACATTTACCTTTTATTTGCTTTGAGTTGAGACAAACATTACTTGTGGTGTGGAGTGTTTGTTTAATGAACTGCCATAGATTCCCAACATAGTCGTGTTTAGCCCCTGGTGGTTGTGAAATGATTCATCAGAGTAGCGCACTAGCAGTGAATCTGCATATAAATTGCATCCTAGGGGCCTAATGTTGTGGGTAAGATAAATGGGTACGTTTTGGTTTGAAAATGGGTCATTCTTTGCATACAAGAGCAGTCTGAGCTGACCTGCATGTAGAATCACAGAGTCTTAGCCTTATTTAATTTAAAGAAGCCAAGCCTTTTTCTATGTTCCCCCTACTTAATGTGTATTTGGGTAAATTGCCATAGCAGAGCAATATTGATGTCTGCTGGGAACTATAAGGAGATAGCCACCACATACTTAAGCCACACTCAAAATATTTTTTTTTATTGCATAGATAACAAAGACCAAGTGGCTTCTGCTAACAAATCGCACTGGACTGATTTTTTTCTTCTTCTAACATTTGAGAACCACAAAGTACCCAAGTAGATTTTATCTTTTAAAAGCCAACAAACTTGTTTTTGTTAAATTTATCTATCTTTTGATATCTAATACAGTGGTATTCATAAATATCAGAGATGCCCAAGCCGGGCCAAAGGTGACACCTGATGACCTTTGATTTGGCCCGCCATAAAATCATAAGGAAAAATAGGAAAAAACATTGAAACATCTAATTTATAAAAAATTAATTTGTTTGGTTTAACATTTAATTTATATATATATATATATATATATATATATATATATATATATATATATATATATATATATATATAATGTAGATGTGTGTGTGTGTGTGTTTATAAAATATAGTTTGATATAAAGCAACATTTACATTTAAATAACTTTAATGCAACACAATGCAACATAAAGCAACATTAACCTTCAATCAAGGTGTTTGCCCTTCATAGTAAAAAGTTTGCATACCTCTGATATATATATATATATATATGGGACCGCTGTAATAATGTTGTAATTTTTATGCAGATCTGCAGTGTTTAATAGAACATCTTGTATAGACCTATTACCACATTCATTCATATTATTTGGGAGCTTTTCTTGAAAAGGATAGATGTACTGGAATGTTGTGATTTATACAAAACACTCTTTTGACAAATCATAACTACACTGTATTTTGTGAATTGGTGGCTAATTTGAATTATTTCTTATAATCTCATTTGTACATTTTAATGCTTACGCCTCACTGATGGTTGGATTTAGGGGTGGACCTTTTAATGCTTACGGTCTTTATAAAAATCAAACATTTCCTTACACATCACATTGTACAAATTCAAACTAAATCGTTTTTTTTTTTTTTTTTTTTTTTTGTCATAATATCGGGTTGGATTTATACATTTTAAAAAGAGATAATACTGGTTTGAGTCATTGCAGTACATTTAAAACCCTTTCAAAGAAATAGAAATTCTCTGACAAATCATCCATCGTGAGACAGACTGACGGCAGTTTTGATTTACCAGGTGACTCTGGGACTGTTTGGGCATGAGGAGATTGTGATCTCTAACCCACTGTCTCCGGGGGTCATAAAGGACATCATATACAGCAAGTGCAGCCCTCACGGCGAGCGAGAGGCCGTGCTGCAGCAAGAGCTGGTCATCCACATTGGCTGGATCATCTCCAACACCCCAGAGCTGTTCAGTGGCATGCTGAAGATCCGTGTGGGGTATGCTGTCCCCTCTCTTTTCAGATAATGAGCTTCACAACATGAGCCTAAATAGTAGAAATAACACGTTCACATCTCTAAATAATAAATATATTGCGTTAGGTTCTGCACATTATTTACACGGGTTTCCTTAACAAACTTTTTTGTCATGCTCATGTTTCAATCAGGTGGATTGTTCAAGCAATGAAACATGAGTTGAAGATTCGTGCTGGGGACATGCCACCTCAGGACATCTACCAGATGTCCCCTAGTGATGTCAAACAGCTCCTGCTGGATGTCCTCCAGCCTCAGCAGAATGGCAGGTGCAGGATGCCCACCATCTGTGTGTTTCTGTAGATACCTGCCAAACGTGAATGGTTTGCCGTGTCCATACGCAACAATAGTATACAGTTTATCATCATTTATATAATCCTAGCTTTTAATTGGGCAACTAACAATCATTTTTAAATAAGAATAACCTGATATTCTGATAATGTACACCATCATCCAAAACTTGGGATCAGTAATATTATTTATTTTTTGAAAGAATTGAATCCTTTTTTTCTGCAAGGACGCATTAAATTGATCAAAAGTGACAGTACAGACTTTAACATTGTTATTAAAGATTTCTATTTCAAATAAATTCTGTTCTTTGTATTCAAGAATGTGTTCTTTATATTTAAGAATACTGACAAGTAATCACATTCATAATATATGAATGTCTCCGCATTCATAATAAATAAGAAATGTTTCATGAACACCAAATCAGAATATTGAATGATTTCTGAAGGACCATGTGACACTGAAAACTGGAGTAATGGCTGCTGAAAATGTAGCTGTATTTTTAAAACCGATAAATGCAGCCTAAGCATTAAGGGACTTAAATTATCCATTCAAAATTCAGGCCTCGGTAAGATATATACCCCTGGTTTCACAGACAGGGCTTAAGACTAGTCCTAGACTAAAATGTAAGTCTGAGCTGTTTCCACTGAAATAAACTTGCACTGACTGATCTTAAAAATATATCAGTGCCTTTTTAGTTTTAAGATGCACATCGGTAATGTTTTTTTCTAAGCATGTTTATAAAAATTACTTAAATGTCCTAATTGATCTATGGTCTAATCCTGGCTTAGTCTAAGCCCTGTCTGTGAAACCGGGCCATTATGTATTATCTCCCAAATGAATCTAGCTGCAGAGTTAGCATTCAGGGATTTGTCCGTTTTAACAATTTGGATGATTTGTTTTGGTCTTCCATGTTTCTATAGATCGTGGCTTAATAGACGTCAGATAGATGGCTCCCTCAACCGCACCCCTCTCGGCTTCTACGACCGCGTTTGGCAGATCCTAGAGAGAACACGTAATGGCATCATGGTTGGAGGAAAAAGTCTCCCTCAGGTAACTCCTCCTAAACCTTTGATCTTTTTTGGGGAAATATTAAGCATAGTTTTGCAGAGGAACTGAAGTTCTGGAGAAATAATCTCCCTGTATTGCATCATTAAAGGACCGTTTTAAATGTGTTCACAATATCGGCGAAAGATAACCATCTTTCACTCTTTTGCAGCAACCTACTCTGTCAGATATGACCATGTATGAAATGAATTTTTCTCTGTTGGTGGAGGACACATTAAAGAACATCGTTTTGGCTGAGTACAGGCAGATAATTGTGGAGGTTAGGCACAATTTGTCCCTTCTGCAGCCCTAACTTATTTTGAATTTGTACTCTAGCGTGTTATTCACCTTATCTGCTGTTTGACTCTATGTTTGTGTCTTTGATGACCTGAATGCAGCTGTTGATGGTGGTGTCAATTTTGCTGGAAAGAAATCCGGAGCTGGAGTTTCAGGAGCCGGTGGATTTGGACCAGTTGGTTAAGGACGCCTTTGCTGACTTTCAGAAAGACCGCAGCAGACTGGGGGGCTCTGGGAAACTGGTGAGGGCAGATTTAACATGTGAAAGCTTTCAAGTTCAAGAAGTCTTTTATGCAAGGCTTAACAGTAAAACAAACAATATATTGACTAAATACGAAATTTCTGTTCAGTGCTTTTGTCTGCCACAGTTATGCAACTGTCTTCGAATTATATTATATCATAAATGCAATTAATTAATCAATCAGCATATCATGTAATGAATAGATTGAGAGCCCTAATGTACTTTAACACGCAGCAGCCAGTATGAATTTGAATGGCAGGTACACTTGCATTAGCATTTTGTGGTGATGTTACTAAGATAAATAAAATCCACAGGATAATATGGAGGCCTTCTACAACACACCAGCCCTGGGGAAACAAGGCACGTCCAGTTACCTGACCAAGGCAGTAATGATCCAGCTGCTGCAGGGAGAGGTGAAGCCCAGTAAAGATGACCCGTGTTCTGTCAGCTAAAGCACTTAGACTGCCATACACACCCAGTCTCACTAACAGGGGATTGTTTTTTGTTTGGAATAAATTAAAATAAATCATTTCAGAACCTTGAAAGTTATGCCCACATTTAAAAAAAAAAGTTTGCATTGTTAGCCTCCCAAAGCTTATTGTACAAGTTTTTTTTTTTTTTTCATCAGGTCCTTTATCAATACCAGCACACAACTTGGCTTTGTCAAGAGAACCACATGCCTCATGGCAAACTATTAAGTTAGGATCAAAATAGCTTCACATTGTACACTAAGGTACGAACTAACTGCATGTCATCATTATTCAGGATGTGGTTTGAATAGTCACGTAGATGTTGTTGGTTGTGAACTTAAATGTGAAGATAGAAGCTGTTTTGCAACTGTTTTTGTTAAATTAATGTAGTTTATTCTGAAATAATATATACATGTATTTGAGCTTAATGTAGCTTGTTTTTCATTTCGAACCTGTTGTTAGTTAACTTCAGAGCATATGACTGCTACTTGACGTATCATGGCACTTGCTTTTATGTATGTTTGAATACTAATATAAAAAACGTTTGAGAGTGTTGGTTTCCTCATTATAAGAACAGTATTTTCAGTCCTTTACTACTGAAGAAAAATTTCTATTAAAAAATATACTGCCCATGTTTTAACTTAATTGCAATTTCTGTCCTTTTCTCTCTGTGTCAACTGCATTGAAAACCTCAAATCTTTGACAGTCACATAAAAGATGCTTGTGTCACAGTTATTAGGGTTCATCCCAGAAGAAAACCTCAGCAGAAATCTTTTTTTAACTGAATGAGTGGGTGTTTGGACCAAGATCCTTGTTTATCATGCTGACCGCTGCCATCAGCCTCCGCTTAGTGTATGTCAGTAGTAATCAGAGGTCTCGGCAGTTCTCCTGAGAAATGAGTCCCAAGCTTGCAATATATTGAACACGGAGAGCATACAGAGAGACTGAAGAATCTGTATCTGCCCCTGAGGCCAAATACAAGCTTTGAATGGATGGAAACAAGATTACACACTGGAGATTGGTGCTGAACAAAGCTAAGTTATGAGTTATTAAGCCAAAATCTGTCATACATCTGCAGGTGGCTTGTTTTTGCGGATTTGGTCAGTCCATTTAAAAAAAATGTCTCAATCTATTTGAAGGTTGACACTTTTGAAAAATGTTATACACTTCCTTTAGTCTTGCTGCATTTTTTCTGATTTGTGTTAATAATCCATGCACCATTACACCCAATGGTACCTGTCCAAATGAATGTACACTTTAGCATGGCTATTTCATAAATCAAGCTATCCTCTTGAGAAAAGCAATACAACTGTTTTAAAACCCTCATAAAAGTTAACAGGCCCCTTAAAGTCACAGTGTGTGTGTGTGCAGCTGAAGTGCTTATTGGGCGGTCTGACAGGTCTGTTTTCATTGTTCTTAGTCTGTATGAGGGTCACCTCTAGGTAGGTGACATGAGTGAAAAGGACTTGGTAATAATGCTTAATCTTTGCATCACATTGACATCCCTTCTGCACCCTTGTGTATCCCTTATTAACAGCTCGTTCACACAATGCAATTTTACTTTGAAAAAGTTTGTCTAGCGTGTGTTTACATAGTAAAACAATGGAAAAGTAGCACGTTGGAATGGAAAAACGCGTTCTGTGTGAGTTGTGCTGCTTAATATTTTCTTGGAAAAAAGGTGATTTTTGTTTTTTTGTATTCTTTGATAATAGTAAGCTCGAAAGAACAAGCATTTTTAAATATAAAACTGTCACTTTTGATTAAAGGGATAGTTCACCCCCCAAAAAGTGAAAATTCTGTCATCACTTACTCATCCTCAAGTTGTTCCAAACCTATATGAGTTTCTTTCTTCTGCTGAACACAAAAAGAAGTTATTTTGATGAATGTTAGTAACCAGACAGTTGATGTAGCCATTGACTTCCATAGAACTGAAATGTGACAACATGCCCCATAGTACATTGTAACACGTGAGGTGCACATTGTAACATGTTCTCTGATCAAAAAAATATATACAAGACAAACTACAATATTTTCTCAATAAAATACAATTATTAACTTTTTATATATAAAATAATGGCATTTTTTAATAATTAAAAGTTATTAGTTCTTAAATTGAGTTTGACTACAAACACACCACAAAACAGCTATACAGCATAGTTCAAAATATATTAATAATTTCTGAATATTGACTCTCAGTCTTTATTCACCTTTTACTCATGGTTTCTCAATAGAATTCATAAAAGTTTAGAATAGAATAGAGTAGTTCTATAGGGGCTCATTGTAATGGAGTGTTACAACATTCCCCACCTGCAAACCGGGTCTGTCTGTCAAATCTGTCAAAAAAATGTAACCGATATAAGATTAAAATAATATCAGATTTGTCTAATTTTATATAAACAAAAAACAGAGATGAAAAAATAGCATAAGAAATGTACTTTTGCTATTGTTACATAAATGTTCAGTGATATCTTCCAAAGATTTCTGAATTTTGGTGCATTTTTTTCTCTATTTAGTGTTGATATGGCAACTAAATACACTAAATTTCGTCAAACTAGCATGCGTGGAAGTATTTTAAACAAGTGTGTTAAATCTAGCCCTGCGCTAGGTTGTGCCCCGCTCACCCCTACTTCATGAATGACTTCTGTAACTTTTACCAGATGAATCTTCATTATAAAAAGCGAATCTATGTCTCGTCTTTCATTTGAACAAAAAATCCATTTTGCATTTACAGTGGAAACCACTTGTATTACAAATGCACAGCTATGCAATTTAAGCCTGGCCACCCAGTCCTGCTGTAGTCCCAAACCCTTCTTCTCATGTGTTTTTCTGTCTTCAGGAGATGGTCTCTATATGGATTGTTTTATAAACCATTGCCCATCCTTCCTGGCTATTGTCTATTTAGATTTCAGAGAGCTCTGGCAAAAGGAAGGGGAAGGCATTTCAGAGAAACTAGGAAGGATTTCCAAGTTAACAAAACTGTTCAGAACCTGACATCATTTATTAATCTCAAACCGTGTCAGTCTTAGTCACTGTCTTGTGAGAAATACATGATGTAGTGGAAATAGGAAAAGAATCAGATTATAACTAATACAGAAACTAGCCTACAACTCAGTGCTCAGCTGACAAGTTTGTAAACTTGTTGTGACAGTTGCTCGGCAGCTTTTGAAATAGTGTTTTTTTCCCCTAGAAACTAGGTACTTTTTCAAATATTATTGCACAAGTGGCTTACAGAACAGCAAGCTACACTCTAAAAAAAAGATGGTTCTTTAAAAGTTCTTTACACGTAGTAACAGTTCTATTTAGAACGGTAGCGTCCTGAAGAAACCTTTATATGCTGAAATGGTTCTTTGTGTTAGAGTTTAGGGTTCTTTATTCCCGCCTTTTTGTTTTTCAAATCTGTAACTGTCAAAGCCTCCTCATTACTGATTTTCTGGAGCTCCTCTATATACAACTACACGGACTGTCAACATACTCATACAAGCCGAAGAACCCTAATTTGGTACTGTTTAGAACCATTTTTCTGAAGAGTGTATTGCGCTACCATTAGATTGTACTGTAGACAGTATACTAAATGCTATAATGGCCAATACATAGCTTCCCCATTCCCTAAAAACACAGTTCACACAACAAGGTTGTGAGATTAGGTCAGATATATTGTCACAAAACAGTATGCATTTTATATTTGTTAAAGCAGCATCTTACATTTATAATACTTTTCAATGTAAAATTAAGGAATAACAAAAAAAGCATGCATCTGAACATTATCAACTTTAACCATTGATTGTGTTGTTTAGACAATAGTTCTTGCAATACAGTGGCCGTTTATATTATACGATTAGAGATGCAATAAAATATTGAACAAAAACCCTTTAAAAGGTAATGCTTACACTGTACAAAATATATATTTTTCTGTTATAAATAAAACAAAGATTATTGGAGTACATTTTACATTAAAATACTATTTCAGTCTTTCTACTTTAACATTTCATGTTTGATTCAAAGTGTTACTTGCCGTTTCTTTGTAATTATTTGTGAAAAAAATTTCATTCAAAGTGTTACTTGCTGTTTCTTTGCAATTATTTGTGAAAAAAATTTCAAAGTAAACCCTAGACCCATTTTTTTCTTCTTCAGTGTACTCTGCTATCTAAAATTCATTCTAATGTGTTTTTAAAGGTGCTTATATCATGGTCCAATTTGTGCTTCAATTAAAAAATGTTTCTTTAGTCCATATTCAGGTTTCAGGCTGTACTAGTTCAGTGAGCTGTTCACAACTCTTGAATGACCCGCCTGTGAGTGTTGTGAGCCTTCAGTTTTGTGCTCCACTGGAGGTTTGTTTTGACGTAAACTCTTTGAGGAAAAAGCGTAGAGGAATGGATTCACACAACTGTTGATGAATGTAAGAATTCCAGCAATGTCAGCGACAGAAGATAAAACTGGCTCTGATTTTAAAAATTTTGTGAAAATTTCTTCTAATTTTATTATGTGGTGTGGAGCCCAAAAAATGAAGAAAATTATGACAATCCGGGTCACCAGTTTGGTTGGTCTGCATCTGTGTCTGAACATTCCCCGTTTGGCCATTTTGTGTAAGCAATAATATGAAGTCAACATGACTGTGAAAGGAAGAAAAAATCCAAGTAGTGACTCCATTAAAGCCACAATAAGTCTAGCATCTGTATCCAGGTTTCTTTCACACTCCATTTTGGATTCACTTTGAATGTTCTCTTGTGTAAGAATAGCAGGACAAGAGAAAAGCAGTGCCAGAACCCAGCCACAGAACATCAGCACTCTCTCTCTTCTTCTGCCTATTCTGGACCACAACTGTGGATGCCGAATCCGTAAACAACGATATAAACTCAGCATAGTTACTGTTATCACACTTGAAAACATACTGCAGTAGACGAGTGCTGTGAAAAGCTTGCAGGTTGATAGGTCAATGCTTTCTAGTTGACTATAAATCCACACAGGCAGGGTTATCAAACACAAGATGTCCGCAGCTGCCAGATTCAGCATCAGATGAACTGTAAAATTGTCCTTTTTGAAATGCTGAACTATGAAAAGTATTACAGCAATATTACCAGGAACTCCAATCATGAAGCAGAGACTCATCAGACCACTGCTGACCAGGTTTTCTGTTGTCCAGCTGGTGGAGTTTAAACTGGAACTGTTGTAGTTCTCCATGACACAGATGCAATAGTGATGTGTTAAGACAATCTCCTTACAGATCACTACACTTGTGACTTATGTCCTCTGGCTGACAATCACACCCACAGAGTTCTCAGGAAGTAGGTTTTTTTTTTTTTTTTTTTTTTTTACATTTTGCATAAGCTCAGATCTAGTGTCTGTTTTGCTTCTATCAAATACTACTCGAAACATGTTTGCTAAAATTAAACACACTTTATCATCTCTGTTGATAATGTTTTTTAGTAGGCTAATACATATTATAAAGTGGTACATAAAATATTAATTTATTGATATGAATTTAAACCACTTAAAGCACCTCTTCATTCTTTACACTGTTAGACTTTTCTGTAATTTCTACAGTTATTTACTTTAAATCCCCCAGTATTATACTGCTATTTCTCTTTACAGTAAATAACTGTGATTCCCATTGCATCATGGGAATTTTCTGTGACGTCAAACATCACATAGAGACACTTACTGTATTTTTTAAATTTGCGGTATACTACTGTATTAGACGTAACGGCCTCTCTGACTGGCACCATTCCATCGTGCTTTTTATTTCCTAATTTTTGCCTTACACCGCGTGTCTACAACGCTATAATATAACAGCCAGAGGCTGTCTACATTGGACACATTGAAGCGACCGGGCCGGACCATTAATGCAAAATGCAAACCTGTTTGTCCCTTGTCAGAAATAGTGTATGCATTACAAATAATGTTTACATTAACATTAAATTAACTAATGTGAAATTCTGTTTTGATTGTAGCTAATGTTGGCCTACTAATGAGAAAATAACTTTGTATGTTAGTTAAGTTTTATGGCTAGCGTCCACCTTTCTAGTTTTAGCATTAGTTTGCAAACTATAACATATTATAGTTTGTTTTATGGAATTTAATGTGTTTAAAGCCAACTGCAACAAAGCGCCAATTCACGCCAGTGACTTCTAGCAAGATTCCTGAGGCCTATAAGCTACTTGAAATCATATTTTTGATATATTCTGACATAAGTTTGCTGAAATGATCAGCAATATGTGACAAGTGCTTTGGAGCCACTGGTGCAGGTAGCATACAATATCTTATAAAATCTCTATAAAATTGGTTAACTTTATGTCAAATAAGTGACCTTTGCATCATATTTATTACACATCAAATGAACCAATCAGAAGATGGACCATTTTCTATGTTCAGTCTCACCAGATTAAATGTATCCAGTTAAGCACTGCACTAAAACTCTCACTAATTCATTCATACCAAATCTAGTATTCTAAACAAATTAAGTTTATATATTATTGCATTATTTTGATATTTTGTTAGGCAGAAGACTCTCTACCATTGCAGTCCCACCTGACCAGGAAGGTCCTCATATCAGCGCACAGGTGGGTTAACTACTGTAGGAAGGAAAACGATCATCACTCAGTGATTTCTTGCTGTGTATTTGTCTCAAAGGAACCCCTTCACTGCAGATGAGCTGAAATGGGCTAAAACATCAGTCTTTCTCTCTATGGATCTCAGCATTTTTAGAGAGAATTTAGGATATGTAAGTATTAAAATTTAATCTGGCATAATTAATTTAGTTACATCTGAAATGTTTAAATATGCTATTGACAAAAATCTGTTTACAAATATATATTCTTAAGTTATAGTAAAAAGAATAATAAAAATGTAAAAAAAGGAGGTTAAAAATAATTTGACACTAATATGGAATTCTCTCTTTCTCTCTCTCTCTCTCTCTCTCTCTCTCTCTCTCTCTCTCTCTCTCTCTCTCTCTCTCTCTCTCTCTCTCTCTCTCTCTCTCTCTCTCTCTCTCTCTCTCTCTCTCTCTCTCTCTCTCTCTCTCTCTCTCTCTGTGTTTGTGGACACGCATACAGACCATGGAACATTCTGATGTTGTCAGTCAAGTTCTGAACAGGAACCAATCTTTGGAGAAGTTCATTTATTCGCAAAGGTGGACAAAAACATTGTGCTGACTTTTTAAAGATTATTTTGATGATGATTTTTACTCCTATGTTGTGGAAAAGATGGAGGAGTAGACAGCCAGACATTGATAATAATAAGAAATGTTTCTTGAGCATCAAAGAGACTTCTTTCAAAAACATTAAGACACTTAAATACTTCTTTTGGCCACCAGTGTACATGAATCCAACACATTTTTGGAAATAAGTGAAATTATTTTTAAGGTGGGGTTATGTGTCATGTATTGTGAAAAGAACTGTGTTTTGTCCTGTGTTGGACATTTCCTTTTTGACTGCTTAAAATGTATTTATATTCTGCAGTTTTATGAATGTAATGGTTGATATTTCATTATAATACTTGTATAAGCTAAACAACCAATGACTCTACATTCATTTTGTCAAATACTAATGTTTTGTTTAGGATTGTATGTATGTTTTTTTTTAACAATGTGTGCAGTGAAGGACAGCACATAATGTGTTAATTTAACACGTTTACATCTTTGTGCTAACCTTTCTGACATATTTACTTTGTTAAAATCATTAACACAATGAATGAGTTAAAATTAACACAAAAAGCATTGGCAGACTGTTTATTTTGTGATATATATGAAATATTTAAAATAAAATAAAAATAGTATTTTGTAATAATTTTGTTTAATTGATTTGTATGTCAGTAGTACTTATGTAGGATAAAATTAATTCTATATCAAAATTATGAAATCTAATTTATATTTAGTACAAATAAAAATAATTACAGAAGTGTACTGATTGGTTTTTACAGTAATGTAGTTATTGTAAAACTGAAATACGGTAATGGTACGGTAAATCTTAATTACAGTAACTTGCTGGGAACAGTGTTGCCAGTGCGTTACTGTAAAAACTCCTTGAAATGTCTAACAGTGAACACACTGCTTACTCACATATGATTTACCAGTTCTCAGATCAACCCAGTTCTTTTTTATTTTCCTTTTTTTGCTTAGTAAGAGATGGTGAAATCTGTGGTGGTTCTTGCAAAAATTCATAGTAACTGAATGACTACTTGAAACATGAGTTGCTTCCAAATTAGCAGTATTTGTGCCATGTGACACTGATTCGTGAGTATTCTAAGCAACACAGGGCAATAGTCACAAGCTTCCCATTCCATAAGGTCCAATGAAATAATTCTGTCTAGACAGTTTCCTTTTTCTGATTTCAAGTGAATCTAAAGCCACAACGTGGTCTGTTTGCACCAGGGGCATAGCAATAATTTTAGTACAAAATAAAATTACAAAGTTTCATTTTTCAATGAAAAAATCGGCAATATGTCTCAAAAAAGTTAACAGAAAAAATCAATAGCAGCCCTATAGCCTACATAAAACACTGAACCAGACTATTTGAATGTTGAGCAAAAAATGTTGAGCAGCATTGGTTGCAGAATCAGCAGAGGCCAATCAGCTTGTGCCATGCGATAATGATGTGATTGCTTGTAGACTGCAAGTAAGGACCTATCAGCCTGCGCCCTCTAAAGTTTCATGACTGAACTACATATTGTAATCATGACAACTCTCTAAATAATTTTAGCATTTTGACGAATATGGCAATGTTAAAGTATTTGGATTTGGCGGACTAGATCTGCTACGCTGCTGCTGTTGATTATTGCTGCTCCAGAGCAATTATGGACTTGCTACTGCTAATAGATACTCAGACACACTGCCGTAAGCATGTCAGATATGCTGCTGCATGAATAGATAGGCCTATACATAAACCGTCCAACAAAGCAGGAACAAGAAGAATCACACAATACAAGCCAAAACATTTGCATGTATGTAAACATGCTGCTGCATTAATATACATTCATAAATCCTCACAGAGATGTTAGAAAGGCAATAGAACTTACAGCACCCCAACACAAGAGGATCTATTGCTGAGACATATGTATTGCTGCTGCACAGAAGAATCATGAGAACCTCATGTTTGCTATCTATGTGTGCCTGGGCCTGTTTTGCCAAATGGCTTAACTCTAGTGGCTTGATTTATGTGTATCTGGGCTAGCAAAGCCCAGAGTTATTTACTAGTGACTAGCAAAGTGAACCTGGGTGCCATACTCTCAGGTTTGATTAACTTGACCTAATCCAGCTCTTTGCACCTGAGCCAAAATGGCTCAAACTTCCCTAATTAGAATGCGCACTATGTGACTTTAACAAATGATGCCACATTGCAAGCTGATAGAGATGGAGAAAATAACCCCCAACAACCCCACAACAACAAACTGTTCGTTCGTTGGCCAGAGGAGAGAACTGGTTTCTCCCAAGGTTTTTTTCTCCATTCTGTCTCCTGATGGAGTTTTGGTTCCTTGCCACTGTCACCTTTGGCTTTTAGCTTGCTAAGTTGGGGACACTTAATATTCAACAATATTATTGATCTGCCTGCATTGACACCATTGTATGAGAACTGAACTGAGCTGGACGATGACAGCACTGTTCTCTCCAGAGCGGCTGTATAGATAAATTAACTAAATTAATAACCTTTTTACAGAAAAAAACATCACTGAACTTACTTAAGTTGGACAATGACACTATTTTCTAGAAACAAACTTTGGTGTATTATTTTCCTGTTATCACTGTAAAGCTGCTTTGAAACAAGCTGTATTGTAAAAAGCGCTATATAAATAAAGGTGACTTGACTTGACCTGAGCAAGCTGTCATGCATCTATTTAGATTTTGTTTTGTTTGAACAGCCTATTCAAAAGTATGGTCATGCAACAAACAGCAAACCACAGGGTTGTATGCAAACCCACACATTCTACAGGATCGATAGATAGATAGATAGATAGATAGATAGATAGATAGATAGATAGATAGATAGATAGATAGATAGATAGATAGATAGATAGATAGATAGATAGATAGACAGATAGACAGATAGATAGATAGATAGATAGATAGATAGATAGATAGATAGATAGATAGATAGATAGATAGATAGATAGATTTGTTCTGGTTAAGAACATCTGATAAATACTAAATGAAAATATTCAGATGCCCCTTACATTCAGAAATCCATGACCTGTGCCTGAGAGTTTTTTTCTTTTTCCTTTTTCCTTTTTTTCCCTTTAGAAGTAAAACTTTTTTTTTTTTTTTGTATCTTGACAGGAACTTTAAAAGGCAAGCTGCTTTTGATTGAACTACTCAAAGGAAACAGAACAAGAATCAAGTCATCCGCTTGCTGAAAAAAAGTTCCCTCCCCTTTCCTGTGCCAGAAATGAGAAGTTGAGAGAGACAGATATAGTGTCATATTACAATGATTACAAATGGTCTCTTGCCATGCATTTTCTCAAAACAGTTATTTCAGATATGCTTTCTATATGCAGAGACTCGCAGGAACAAGCAGACTTCCACATAACAGCAGTAAATATTTCTATTTGACATTGTGGATACTGTACCTGTTTGAAATTAAAACCAAAATAAACACAAACTATGAGAAATAATTATTTGGTCCTTCTATTTGCAGTGATGTGGACTTCCTTGTAAAATGTCAACGGTCTTTTGTTTTAGCCACATTCATTTTCTGACAGTAATATAGTGACATTTTATAGAACGTCTTTAAGCATCGGCTGAGAAGTCATTCATAGAGACAGAGAGAAGAACACTTGTTTTACATTTTCTGACCAATTTTATAAAGTGCCTTAGCCTTTGTGTTTGAACTTAGTTTGGCCTGTTGGCTCGTTTTGCATTGTATGGTAACATATCGTGTTATCTTGGTCTACTAGCAGGTTTGGGGCCCTTCACATTGTGCAACTCGAGGCTCAGGCTGGTTTGGTAAGTGAATAGAGACAGTTACAATGTGGTGTAAATAGACAGTTTAAAGAAAAAAAAAAAGAAAAAAATTGCATATCTTTGCTGCCATCTAGTGGATGCTAATCACATTAGTTATGCTAACAGACTAAGGTCCACTTAAAATGTTTAAAATGATGTACACAATTACATGAGATAAAGACTAGTCATATCAGTGGCTTTGTAAAAAACTGTTTTAATCGATATCAGAAAGCCATGGAGATCAAAACGGGCAAACTACTAACCGTCCAATAATCAGACACCATTAGTTGCAAAATAAATTAATAATGGGTAACAAATATGCCTTCAAATATAGTATTTTTACAATGATATTGGTAACAACAAACATTCATTTTGCCTGATGTCGCATCCACATCGGTGGTGTCAAATATAAATCGCTGGATCAGCCATTAAAAATGGCTTTGAGCAGTGAAGTAAGAATTAGAGGCAGCAGCATATTTTATTGTTATTCTTTTATATAATGGAGATAATATTTTTTATAATGCTATATTTATTGTAATTATTACCATTCTGTTTCATATTGTTGTGTTGTGTTGTATTGGCAATTACTGTTCCGTTCAGTTTTACAGTTCAAGAGATTATAAATGAAAGCTTCTAGTTTATTAAGGAAAAGTTTGGCTTATACTATGGAATACAACAATACAAATTTCTGCCAAGAACCAAATAGGTTATTTCGAATAGATTGCGTTCACCTGAGAAGGTTGCTATAGCAACAGCGCGCTGCCTTCCTAGGATCAGTATCAGATGTCACATTGAAAAGGATGCAAAACAAGCATGATTTATTGTTTTATTGTAGCTTACAAAGGTCCTCTATAGTACTAATCTAATTTATAAACTAATCCAAACCATGTTATAATTTAAAGTAATAAGCTACTGCTATATTACTTACTATTTCAGTGGGATATTGCATCCTTTAATGCGCTGATAAGTGTAACATTTACTATTTTCAGTTTCATTTGGTTAGAATCAGAGTTGTCAAACTTGATACTTGATAGTTCTGTTACTGTGTGATTTTCTTTCTTTTGTGGAACACAGAACTCTGTGAATATTACATGATTACACATCTTTGTGTTAACCTTTCTGACACACTCTGTGTTAAACTTACAACACAGTGAATTATTTAAAATGACCACAACATGCTTTGTCCCAAAACTCACCCATTGATGTGTAAGAAGAATTTAACACAGGTTGTGTCATTTTTAACATAAGATGTTTTGGAAAAATGTCTCTTTTTTTTTTGTCTACAATAAAAGTCAATGTTGTTTAAACATCAACGTTCTTCAAAAATAAAAAAATGTATTCCACGGGAAAGTCATGCAATTTGGAATGACATGACAGTGAGGAAATGATGACAAAAACCTTAACTCACACAACCGCTATAACATTGCTTAGATATTGTTTATGTGTAGGGTACCCACGGAGCTAAAGGCATACCTTAAGAAAAAATGAGCTTTTCACTATTCCCATAGTGTATGATTGCAGAAAAAATACATATGTTTGTATTAAACATTTATGGAGCAACAGATTTTGCGTGAAAATAAATCATTAAAGTAGTTTATTTTGTTTAAAAATCTTATAGACCTAAATGTATGAGGTGGGAAGGTGGGCCTTTTACCCCACACACGGGCAAAAGGTACAGTATTTATACAAATACTTAAGCTCAAATAATATGTTTTTAATAATGTCTAAGTTAATACTTGTTCAAAACAATCTTAGCAAAGTTTGCACTATTTTCTGTTTATTTTGATAAAGAATCATTTTTGTTCAATAAATATACTGTCATTAAAATATGTTAATATAAAATATATTTTAAAAATACATCAAATTATTTTAAGCAGTAAAGATTCTGAAAGCAAAGATATCCCATAATAATTTAGTTCAGATTTACAGTTGTAACATTAAATCATATTTCATTACATGATTAATATCAACTTTGTTTTTTAAATATGATGGTTTCATTAAAAATATGATGACTCTAAGGTGGACACCGCACTTAATATATTTACCATCTGAATCTAACCGTCATGTCAACAAATTGAAAAATCAGCCATATATTTATTATCATGTTAATTACTGAGCATTTAGCCCCAAAAGCAGGGGAGCCTTTTACCCCAAATATACGGTGGCCGAGAGAGCTCAACGCGCTGCAACTGAAGAAAACACATGCAAATAGAAAAACACCCGCAAATTAAGAAAACATCTTCATCAGTTTTACAACATATGGGTGCTCCAAATACTCACAACACAACCCAAATACAGAAACGCGCTGTAAATAGAACATAACACAAAGGAAATGTTTCCAGGGGACCCCAATAAGTGACGAACCCTGCTGGGAAGTATCAGAGCGGCTCTGGGAAATATATATCGCTCAAAGTCTCCTTTTTTTTTTTGCAAAACATACAGAGATTACATGTTTATGACATAACTTTGTATAGCCTACAATATGTTCAATGTCATCAGAATACAAATGAGAAAAGAAAGGTTAACAATGAGCTGAATAATAATAGGCCTAATAATAATAATAATAATAATAATAAATAAATAAATAAAAAAGATAGAGAAAAAGAACACGAGGGTGAGATTTTAACCTATACATCAGTTACACAAATTTTGTCATGTTATGTTTAAATAAGTTTCATAAGAAATGCTAGGTAGGCTAATGCAGGGTCCAAAGATGAGACGGCAAGTTTTAAAGACACTCACACACAGATATAGCCTATTGGCTAACGCATATTTTAAAAACTTTTTTTTGTATAAAATGTATATATATTTGCAACAGTTATGTTAACAGCAAAGACATTTCTGGTAATAACAGCTATTCAGCTGATGGACGCTGTGCTAGCTGCATTGTCCTGGGAATATCCCAGGTGAAAATAATGAGGAAATTACATTGTCTTTCTTGCTCCCTTTATCAAGTGTGTTCCAAACGGCTACATAATGGCACACAAGTGCCGTGCTCACTCCAGAGTCCCCACTTCAAGGGCTCTGCCCTTCGAAGGGAATAGGGCATACTATTAGAACAGGGAGTTCTGTTCTATTTGAAGCGCGTTTCTGTATTTGGTTGTGTTGTGAACTTTTTGGAGTGCGTTTCTGTATTTGTATTGTGAACATATAGGCTATGTTTCAGTATTTGGTTGTGTTGTGAGTATTTGGAGCACCCATGTGTTGTAAAACTGATGAAGATGTTTTCTTATTTTTTTTCTATTTGCATGTGTTTTCTTCAGTTGCAGTGTGTTGAGCTCTCTCGGCCACCGTTCTACGACCATACTTTTACATATTTTTCTGTTATTGAAAAACTATTGCTTTAATTAGTTTGAACAACACTGAAAATCATTAACAAGACCATTGTCACAGAATATAATCAATTATTTTAGTGATTCTCATAATTGCTACTTAGACTAAATTTACAACATTTACAAAAAACAACATAAAATGTTAGATCAAATTAGATCGCATCAAGAATCAGCCAAAAATCCACGTGTATCTTGAAAAGCAGATGTTTTGGAAAGTACTGAGGCAAGTGTTTGTGCCATCTAGTGGAAGTTTTATACCATCATCAGTGTCCTCATCAGCGCTCATTTCCCAGTACATTCAGCATCTAGCTCATATTCGCCATCTCAAACATATTCTCAAAACTATCTTTTCAATATCTTAAAAATCAATATTTTGATCGCTGACAGCTTCATCACCAGATCCACCATCAAATGACAGTGATACTAATATTTGATTGCGTTCAGTACTTGCAGTAAATCGCTGAGACATTTCAAGTTGTTTTCTGCCTGTGGTAACTATGAGTGAAACGTCACTTCGTCATTGTGTAGGCTATCAGACATTGCCACATTGTGGAATAAAGTTGAATTGCAATTATTCAGTCATCAAATATTCAATTATTGTTGTGCAGAAAGAAATATACTTCCACTGTTACAATTTTTTACTAATTTTTTATGGGAAAACAGGCATTATTTTATAACTGTATAATTTTGCTGTTAATGAATTGATTGAGTAATACTTAGAAGGTAGATGTCTAAATTAAGACAGTAGAAAATTAACAGTTCAATCACTGTCCAGGTTGTTAGGTGTCTCAGTTGGTAGCACTGTCACCTCACAAGAAGAAGGTCCCAGCTGAGCCAGGAGTCCTTTCTGTGTGGAGTTTGCCAGGTCTATTGGCGCAACCCGGCACGGGGGTTTATCACGCATATTTCACACGTATAGTGTGAGCAGTGAAGTCGCAGCTCGATGTTCGGACTGTATAGTGTGAGCACATAAAACGCGAGCTTTGGCTTTACATCGCATGCGATCTACTTGTTCAGTGTGAGTAGGTAACCTTGCTGAAATCGCACAGACATCACACAGTGAATGTCCTCCTTTAGTGAAGCACTAGAGACTTATTCCCAAGTGATAGTGTTCATAAGGGGCGAGGCGTCGACTGGAGACGTGCTAGAGTATAAATTCGTAAGCGTAGACTGGAGATGCCACAGGTTAACTTAAGTCAGGTACGTAGGAGAATTTCTACCACAGTACTGTTCCTGTTTGCCTGTGTTCCCTGTCATTTGACCTAGCTTTCAGTTTGATCCCTTGATTAAACATTCAGGTCACCTGACGTTTAATTAATTATCTAATTTATTCTGTGTGTTTATACTCCCTGTTTTGTTCAGTTATTTGTCTAATTTCATCATTGTTTAGTGGTTGTTTCCTGAGTTTCCCCTGCCTGTTTTCTGAGTGTTTATCATTATAGACCGTTTCCTTTCACGAGTTCACATGTTAATGAAATCTGATGTAATATTATAATGCGTATTTGGCTTGCTGTCCGGGGGGAGGGCTCCGAGCTTGGAATTCGGCCCGACCCCAGAGTACTTTATTTATACTGGCTTCTTCTTGTGCTGATTGGATGATTACCTGAACATGCTCCTCCCGAACTTTGTTACATAAAACTTCATTTAATGATTCTTCGTCGTGCAATTACTTATAGCATCCACCTGTGACAGAAGACTGGTGTCACAGTTGGTTTTGGGTTTTGTTTAAAGTCTTTTATTTAGTTTTGTTCCTGGTTCTTGTCATGTGACCTCCTTGCCCTCTTGTGCTTCCCTTGTTTCATGTGTCTTGTTCTCATTGGTTGTTTTTGTCATATGATCCGTATAGTCCTTTATTTAAGCCCTTTTGTTTGCCATGTTACTTTGTCGTGTATTGATGTACGTGTGCCGTTCCATGTTTCCATTTGCCAGGTCTGTTCATAGTCAAGTTTTGGATTTTGATTATACTTTGTTTTATGGTTTTGGATCTTTGGAGACTGGAAATAAACTGCACTTGGTCCTGCAGCCAGATTCCACCACAGACACAGAGCCTAAGCCTGCTGCGGATAACGTGCCAGCGAGACCAAATGAGCCATACCCTGCCCCGGAGGCCCACTTGTTACCCTACTCAACAAGAAGAAGACAAAACTTGTAGTCCATTATAACATCTACAAAGACAGCATCCATGCTTTCAATATGGAACTAGGCAAAGCTAGACAGACTTTCTTCTCAAATATTATAAACAGTAATTTAAACAACACACGTACTCTTTTTGCTATAGAGAGACTGACAAACCCCCCAAGCCAGATTCCCAGTGAAATGCTCTCAGACAGAAAGTGCAGTGAGTTTGCTTCTTTCTTCTCTGAGAAAATCAATAATATCAGAAAGGTGATCAGCACATCCTTGAGTTGAACTGAGGTCAGACAGATCAGACCACCTGTGAAAGTAGTTACTATGACTGATTTCAAAGAAATTGATGGCAAAATTTTGGAAGAAACCGTACAGCACCTTAAAGGAGAACTCGGCAACTCTAGCGAACTCTAGTCACTTCTTCGCTGATTTTCCCTTTTGTTGTCGCATGTTTTCCCCACGAGCTCCCCCTACAGCTGTGGGGGGGCGTATATTTCACAACACGGACGTAAAAAACTCACTTGCGGCAGCCTCCTCCCCCTCTCTACCGCTGCTCATGTGCGTTTGTTATGATCGGAGCAAGCCAACTGTATCGTGTGGAGCTATGTCTACCGAGGTGGGTAATCTGGTAATACATCATACATGCGTGTGTGTTTATGTCGAATTGTCGTAAAGCAATTCGTGTTTGGCGCTCGCGCTCATTCTCGTTCTCGCTTCTCACGAGACTTCCAATTTCTGTCTTACCGGGACGGCAGTCCCCAAGTTGCAAGGTTGGTTTTCCGCCTGGGAACGCTGGGGGGAGCAGGGAAAGTCATCAATATCACCAGAATAGGTTGTTTAACCATCCAAATGATTTCTAGACAGTTTTATTAAGTTAAAAAAGTTACCAAGTTCTCCTTTAAAACATCAACCTGCGCTCTTGACACACTTCCCACATCTTTTTTCAAAAGTGTGTTAAACAGTTTAGAAGCAGATCTTCTAGAAGTGGTAAATGCCTCACTTCTCTCTGGGTGTTTTCCAAACTCCCTGAAAACAGCAGTTGTCAAGCCCCTCTTGAAAAAGAGCAATCTGGATAAGACCATATTAAGCAACTATGGGCCGATTTCAAATCTTCCTTTCATAGGCAAGATCATTGAAAAAGTTGTCTTCAATCAGCTGAACAAATTCTTATGCTCGAATGGATACTTTGACAATTTTCAATCTGGTTTCCGACCGCACCACAGCACAGAGACAGCGCTCATAAAGATAATAAACGATATTCGCTTAAATACTGATACAGGCAAATTATCAGTGCTGGTACTACTTGACCTCAGTGCTGCATTTGACACTGTCGATCATAACATACTTCTTGACAGGCTGGAAAACTGGGTGGGGCTTTTTGGGATAGTCCTAAAATGGTTCAGGTCATACTTAGATGGGAGAGGTTATTATACGAGTATAGGAGACCATAAGTCTGAGTGGACATCCATGACATGCGGAGTCCCACAAGGCTCAATTCTTGCGCCACTCCTGTTCAACCTGTATATGCTCCCAATGAGCCAAATAATGAGAAAGAACCAAATTGCTTACCACAGCTATGCAGACGACACACAGATCTACATAGCCCTATCGCCTAATGACTACAGCCCCATTGACTCCCTGTGCCAATGCATTGATGAAGTCAACAGTTGGATGTGTCAAAACTTTCTTCAGTTAAACAAAGACAAAACTGAAGTCATTGCGTTTGGAAACAAAGATGAAGTTCTCAAGGTGAACGCATACCTTCACTCTAGGGGTCAAACAACTAAACATCAAGTCAGGAATCTCGGTGTGACACTAGAGTCAGACATTAGTTTCAGTAGTCATGTCAAAGCAATAACTAAATCAGCATACTATCATCTGAAAAATATTGCAAGAATTAAATGCTTTGTTTCCAGACAAGACTTAGAGAAACTTGTGCATGCTTTCATCACCAGCAGGGTGGATTATTGTAATGGACTCCTCACTGGCCTTCCCAAAAAGACCATAATACAGAACGCTGCCGCCAGGATTCTTAGCAGAACCAGAAAATATGAACATATCACACCAGTCCTCAGGTCTTTACACTGGCTCCCAGTTAAATTTAGGATTGATTTTAAAGTATTATTACTGGTATATAAATCATTCAATGGCCTAGGACCTCAATATATTGCAGATATGCTCACTGAATATAAACCCAACAGATCACATTAGGATCATATCAGCTAGAAATACCAAGGGTTCACTCTAAGCATGGCGAGTCCGCTTTTAGCTATTATGCCAGCCGCAGCTGGAACCAGCTTCCAGAGGAAATCAGACGTGCTCCTACAGTAGTCACATTCAAATCCAGACTCAAAACACTTCTGTTTAGCTGTGCATTTACTGAATGAGCACTGTGCCAATGTTCGTCCGACTGTACTGTATTTTATTTTTTATTTTTGTTTTAATTATTCTTATTTCTTTTTATTATTTTTAATTTCTTCTATGTAAAGCACTTTGAATTGCCATTGTGTATGAAATGTGCTATAAATAAACTTGCCTTGCCTTGCCTACTCTTACCATTGTGCCCTTAAGACAGCTTGACTGTCTCTGTGAATTTCTTGGTTAGTGGCAGCAGCTCATGTCACTTACGTAGATCAGTGCTTTTCATCTGGTTTTCCATATTTCTACATTGGGCAGATTTTACAAGTGGCCACCCAGCTCCGTACTACAATTTATTCGTCAGAAGTAAACAAAAATGTCCTCAAAATTAAACATGAAAACTTATTGTTTTCACCATGTATACATGTTCCTTAAGAAGATCCCAAAATATCTTTTGGATCAGCTAGTCACAGTTTCACAGTAAACACAGGAAATACTAGTAGCCTTAACTGAGAAACTTGGTAATGAGATAATCAGATTGCAATCTTTGCTAACAACAAAATACAGGATTATTCCCACAAAGTTTGAGTTTGTTGAAAAAAAATCTGGAACTTTTCAAATCACCTTCACCCATGAGGTCATAGGTGCAAGTTTTGAACATTTTTGAAAACGTTGTGTAAACCTCAAAAACATGACGGCTTGCACATGCATATAATTTAACTAAACACTGAAATTAAAAAGCACATTTGTTAGGGTAAGAAAAAGTCAAAATATGCTTATTGATAATGTAATGCAATGCATGATGGGAGCCACCATAGTACAATACTCACTCATAGCTCCCAGCATGCATTGTGGCATGAATAAATTATGCAGCTAAATTCTTACCATTTTTCTTGATTCTTATTATTTGATTTAATTTGCTGTTGTTTTGTTGTGACTATCTCCTTTTATGTTTAGCTCATTTTATTCAGAGTTAATCTGTTTATCTGGTGGAGCAAAATTATTATTAATGACAAAATCCTTTTTAATCAGTACATAGACATTTTATTTTAGCTTCCTTTGCAACTCATACATTTTTTTCTTAAACACACTGTTACAAAAAGAGAGATAAAGCAAACTTTAAGTCAAGGGTCATGACTCATGAGCCCAACTAAAGTAAACACTGATCACCACAATCTTGTGGAATGACTTCAAAGAAAACATTATCAATAAAACATCTAATCCTCTATTAAATCTCAATAAGAACTTTTGTCTATGCATGTTTGTGATTATGTTTCAGTAGGAATAGGCTAAACTGAACTGAGATCAGTTACATAACTCACATTTAATACTGATTCAGGAACATGTCCAACTTGGCAAAATCATAGGAACCTATTTCAGGGTTTGCATTCTCGAGCCACCAGGCACCGTTGTCGTGCAAATGAGCGGCCAGAACGCATTAAGGGTTTTCTGCTTTCAGTTAGAACGGTGTCGTGTAAGCGGCCCAGTTAATAACTAATGATCTTTGCAACGGAAGTGAATCAATCAAAAACTTAAGCTGGACAATAACTTTTTTTCTAGAGCTGCTGTAAAGCTAAAAACATTAATTTCCTATTATTACTGTAAAGCTGCTTTGAAACAATCTGGATGTTAAAAGCGCTATATAAATGAAGGTGACTGGACTAAACGTGTTACTTGAGGCCCAGTCAGTGAAACCAGTCACTCACATAACTAATCTTCAGACCAAGTCTGCAAAACACTTACATACATATACATCTATCACTTAGAAATCAAAACTCAATGTTTTCAGAAAAAAAAACATTGTTTAGCCTCTTGCACTTCTGTTTATAGTGTAAAAGTTCTGCTGTAAAGCAGCTCTAACAAGCCAATGGAGTCATTATTCAGCTCAAATCAGTTTAGTGTTGATTCAGTTCAGTTCAATAACGGTACAGTTCATCAATTGTACAACAATTGTGCATGCATACTGTATTTGTGCACATACATGTATCTGTGACCAACTCCTGTGCACTCCACTGCAGAAGACACAAGAGAGTAGTGTTTTACATTTATCAATTTTAATTCAATACAATTTGACACATCAACATCGACCTAAAATTGTTTCAGTGGTTGCTTGCTATCTGGGACATACAGTCTCCTGCCTCCTGCTATCTCAATCACTTTAAAATGTGTTTAAACAACTTTAAAAAAAAAATTAATTCAAAGCATTTTTGCTATTTGATACAATGGAATGTAAATCACCACCCCTTTTAAGCCATGCCAGGTAATGGTATTTCCTACATTCAGATTCATTCTGTCTCTCTAACATTTCTGACTGAGAATGAGAGTGCTGAGGAAGATTAGAGAAAAGTGATACCAACAAGCCATTCCTATTGTGACAGTGTCACAGTGAACACAGGAAATACCATTAAATCAGCCTTAGAAACTTGAGCTGATGATGAGAAACCAGGTTGCAGCCTTTGCTGACAACAAAATGCAGGATTTTCAGTATTGACAAAAAAAAAGAAATTGCAATCTCCTTTTTGAAATCTTCGGTGAGCCGTCATCTTTGTGAAGCTTAAGAGGTCAAAGACATTCGATTTTCAAGTTAACATTACATTTCATATCAAGTTAAAACATGAATTTTAGTTTTGCCTGTCTTTTTTAGTCTGAAATGTGCAGTAGAGTAGAATAATTATCAATTATGGATTCTAATAAAAATTTGAAATCTTGCTTTTAAAAAACTGCATTCATATGCAGTTTTTTTTGTATGTTTTAGTATACTCATTTGTCAACAGTAAATGGCCAAATGACAAATCTATAGCAACTAAATATTTTTAGTAAAATCTTTAAACGTGAAGGTTTAAAGGGATCAGATTATCCAGCATTTATCTTTTAATGTATACTATTGATATATTGATGTAATAGAATATAAAAAGAGAACAATTACTATTTGAGAAAAAAACTGAATGAATAAAATATAATTTAGAGATTTATTTATAGTACAATGTTCATAATAAAGAGGCCAGGTTTGCAACTCTGGTTGTCCAGCAGATGGCAGGATATGCTGCATTCTTCTTACTTGGCTAAAAGCTCAAATCAATTGAAACTGTTTGAAGAAATCAGTTGATACCGACCAGTTTTTTTTCTTTTTTTTCCTTGGATCTGAATCTGTATCCACATCTCCTTCCTTTCACTTCTCTTTAGGGTGATTATGAATTCAATCAAACAGACGTCATCAGAGAATTACAGGCATCATATTTTTATTTGGGAATCTGTTTTCTTATTTGAATGTGTCCTCCTGTCACACTGTTGGCAGGGCTTCTGCCAGTCTCACATTTTCTGACACCAGACAAGCCATAATCCAGAATCAGACGTTTTCCTTTAAACTTCCCTTTGAAAGCAGCAAATAATCCTATTGTCTGTCCTGTCCTGACAAGCCTCCACTGAGCACAGAATGTGACTGGGGCTGTTGCTTTATAGCTTCTGCTTAGTGTAATAATGTTGTGGATTGTAAATCGCACATTAATATGGAGAAAAACACTCTCATTATACTTATTCATTGTGTAGAACACATAGCCAATCCACTTAGAATTTGATGGGTTTTTATTCATTCATTCCTGGAAATGTTTGACAAAACACTGTTTCATTTGTTCTTATATATATATACAGGCTGTATAACATCAATATATTATCTAATCAAATGTTTTTCAAAGACTTTAAGCCTGGTGGATTTGAATGACATATTTATGCTTATAAAGTTAACACTGACTTTATTCACAGACTCAAACAGTGTTTAAACTTCTAGTGATTAAGGTGTTTGTAGCGAGAAATTAGATTAAGATACCATATAGCTTTTCTCCTTCAAGTTCTAGGAGATTTGTCTTGAAACTAATGGAAACAGGGCTCATTACACTTGCATTATATTTAATTAAGTCTTCCCCACAGAAATTAAAAGGCTGAATTGCGATATTAAACACAAAATGTTCCCCACAGGATATGCTTGCAGGGAATAATACAGTGTGGCAGTGTATGGGAGCTGACAGCAGTCTCTACTTAACTTGGATTGGGTTGACAGTCAGCGGGACTGCACTGATGTGGACCAGGGGAATTCTGGGGTGATGTATGAATTTGCAGACAAATGAACTGTGAATGTGGGACTAGAGTGAACTCCACCCATCAGAGGTCAGAGAATGCACAAGCTGCCATGAGAGAACAACATATGGTGTACAGTATCAGCATATCAAACATACTGAAACAGTAGAATTGGCCTCTTTGTGTTTAGAGGGGCTATTTGTCCAATTCAGAAACCCTTGTTATTAGTGACACCGGTGGCCGTTAAGTGAACTGCAGCCAGCAAACACTTCGCTCGTGCTCACAGCCTCGCAGTCGTGCATGCGCAACATAAAGTAGCCTACAACAAGAGACTGAACGTGATTCAAGATCACATGACATTCTTTATCACTCTTTGCTTAGAAGTAAAAATAAGTTGGAGATACTGTTAACGAACATCCAGACGCCGTTCATGCTGCTGAGGGGTTTAAATGAATATTTGCTGCGTGCTTTCCTCTTAGTAATAAAACAACAAACATGACAGTGGTGAGAAAATAGCAGTTGAGAAAGCATTTGATCATAGGATGTGGAAATGTTTGCACGTGCTCTGCAATTCACCGGGATCATGTCGACAGATGAGGTACAAATTACACTGTTATGATAGTTTAAATATAAAATATATTTGAGACTATAGCAGTAGAGGCTCCTGACCATAAATTTATGTAGGGCAGATTTTTTGTCTTGGCGCTAGTTTATGTTAGATAATTTGTAAGCTTTATATTCTAATCGCTGAACTGAACACACACATGCAGACACTTATGGCTGAGGTCTAGTGTCCTTGTGTTATTATGCCTGAGGGTGGTGCTAATGTTGATTGACGGCACATGCATAGTATGCTATTTTAGAATTGCCTTAATGAAGTATTTATTGCCTCAGAATGTTGTTTTGGAATATTAGCCTACAAGTTGAGGAAAATAATGTCATGTCTGTTTTTAGAAGAAACATAAAACAAAACATAATTATATAAATGCTATTCACTCGAGCATGAGCCATCGCAGTCTGTGAAAAGGGTCCTTTGCGTAAGAAGTTGCTTTTGACAAATCACATAATAGCCTATGGCACTGCTTGCCTGTAGGTGGTATGAATGGATTCAGCGTTTTTTACAACAAGATGCCGATGCTGATGCCGTGCTACTCCGGACCCGTCCAATCTTATAAAGGTGATCCGCAGGACGCTCCGTTGTAGCAGCTCTTGCATTTATGTCAGGAAGAGGACCATTCCAGATGTTATTTAATTAACACCAAACGAAACTTAAACATAGATTTTAGAATATAAACTACTTCATCGGCCAGTTAGGTTTACTAAATATGAAGTGTTTGTATGCCTGCTATTGTGCGTTTAACTTGAATCATGCCCAACAGAGATGTTTAAAGCTGTTTAAAGCAGTGGGTGAGTAATTCACTCCTTGATTTGCTTAATAAAAGCCTACTTTGAGATTCTGTTGAGAAACATGTTTATAGTGCATTATTTTCGTCGTAGTGGGGCACTGCCCAACCTGCCCTTGCAGACGGGCCATGGCTGGACTATAGACAATATAGATCTTAAGTTTAAATCAGTCCCTTTTCTTTGCATGACACATTTACATTACAGTACAGAATGACTGTTTTGGCATTATCCTAAACATTGTATAAGCATTCGTTTCATGTGTCAAAGAAAGGAGGCTCTCGGGAGCGCACGGAAACATCACATCCTTTTGAGTTCCCGGCAAAAACGTGTCCTTGAGATAAAAATCAGTATACAGGCTTTCAACCTAGGAAGTCGGGGAAGGTCTCAATTTTGAGTTTAGTTACTAGCTGTAACAAGTTTAGTTACTTAAGGACTTCATCATGTTACCCAAGCCTGAATTTTAAGTATATGGCACCAGAAATTATACAGAGCTGAATAAAATCAATATAAATGTAATGGAATTAAACATTTAATTCATCTCATTGATCAAAGACAATAAAAAATTAACTCAATATTATTGTAATCTTAACATCTGCACTTCTCTAAAGTTGTTAATATGCAAAATGCTTTCATTTTAGATGTGGCCAATATGTTAATAATCTAAATTTCAGCATCTAGACAAACATACAAAAAAGTGTGCTTGAGCTACACTTTACATACAAATACCCCACAATTACTAATGAGATGACATTGGTTTTTATTGTATCCTGCACTGTCTAGACCCCTTGCAGTGCTTATAACCATTCTGTTGTTTATATGACAGTTATATGACAGATAGTTATCCTGCCCGATATATTGTGCGTCCTTGTGTCCTTGCATTAACTCTCCAGTATAATTTACACGTTTATTGCCCTTTAAAATGAGCAAATTAGAAAATTCCTGAAAGTTAAATCTAATTAGTTATCCTCTGTTTTGGGATATATTCTCTCTTTCACACACAAACATACTTTTTATACTCTACATCTTCAGGCAATCATGACAATATTTGGCTCCCTCTATACAGGAAGCCAGTCCATGAAAGCCATGAAAGAATAAAATTACAATCCATCATTGACAACGTAATCCCTGCTAGTCTCCACACACTTCACAGTCGGCACAAGAACAAGGGGAGTGACACACACCCATCAATATGTTCTCTTTTGCAGAGATTATCTCACCAAACAAACCTTCTCATTCTGAAATGTTGGGAGCGCTCCAATCTGTGCAAGAACAATAAAGTCAGTTAAGTTGCGTGAAATGCACATATCATACAGTGACAGTCTGTGGCTGTTCGTGATCCAGACTCTTAGACTTACTCGCAACTGTAGTTTAGAGTGACATTCAAATTGCTTTATTGCATTACGTCTGACATGTTAAGAGAGAAACAATTCAGGAAATAAATACTGAGGGTACAAATTACTAATAGGTTTGAAATGGTTTGTGTGACAACTAAAATTACTCTCTCCAAAAGCAAACACAAAGAAAACAATGGCCTGTTATTTATCAATTAGTCAGGTTTGAACCTCAGGCATGGTATTGTGCTTGGCGTATTGGTATACTGGAGCTGAGGTCCACATGACTGTTGTAGCAACATGGCGTATAAATACCAGAGGTTGCTAATGTGATTAAAGTTGCAAGTGATGATGTGAATACACATCTCTTCGTGAATGCTAGATTGATGTCACCAGGTATGGAATACATCATAGCTGTTTTATACTGTATCTCTAAACACTCGCATAAATCTAGAGTTGCCACGTTAGATAATATAACACGGCACCTTAGTTGAAGGTTTAAAGCGCCCGTTTACCACACAACCTAGAACAATATTTTAGCTATGCCTATTATCAACCGTGTGTTCCTTTCCTTAGCATTTTTGGTTTAATATACCTTTAAAGACAGACCAACAAAGCCAGCAGCCTGCATTATATGATTCTGTCGAGAAATCTCCACCGATCTGACAATCGAAACAAGTAATTTTAATGGTTAATTCAACATACAAATCATAACCACTATGATGGACTTTTTTTATTCTGACAGGAAGATACAAGATAACAGACAGATAAAATTCTATGATAATTTAAACAAAAATCAACATTTCAACACATGTATTTGGTGAGTAGCCAGTGGCGAATCACTCAGCAGATTTATGATGACTTATGCTTAAAGGAGAACTCCGGTCAATTTTAACATTGAGCTAATTTTTTTGTACATTTGGAGTGCTGTCAATACAGAGAACAACGACAAAAATCGGTGTTGCCTACACCGAGTTATTCTATTTTTAAAATTTGCACCCTGTTGACTTCAATGGGGCAAGTACTAAACCTGCTTTTAGCCTCTTAACATCCTTGATGTGTCATTACAAGTGCACAGAAAATGTGAGTGATTCCTTCTGAGTGAACACGAGTGAGTCTGACTGCAGTAGATGTGAAAGAAATGTATAAAAATGATGTTATTTAAGCCAGCGCAAATACCTTTGTTTACATCCTGTTTTTCGGTTGAAGTCCAAAGTAGTCGATTGCAGAGTTCACATGCATAGGTTTAATACCTATGATCACGCGCGTGAACTCGGCAATCGACTACTTTGGACTTCAACCGAAAAACAGGATGTAAACAAAGGTATTTGCGCTGGCTTAAATAACATCATTTTTATACATTTCTTTCACATCTACTGCAGTCAGACTCACTCGTGTTCACTCAGAAGGAATCACTCACATTTTCTGTGCACTTGTAATGACACATCAAGGATGTTAAGAGGCTAAAAGCAGGTTTAGTACTTGCCCCATTGAAGTCAACAGGGTGCAAATTTTAAAAATAGAATAACTCGGTGTAGGCAACACCGATTTTTGTCGTTGTTCTCTGTATTGACAGCACTCCAAATGTACAAAAAAATGAGCTCAATGTTAAAATTGACCGGAGTTCTCCTTTAAAGTCCCCATGAAATCAAAATTGACCCTATTTACTTTATCAGCGCATATTACTAGTCTTGTGGTGAACAATTAATTCGTGCAAGTAAATATAAAACAATTTTTTTTTTACCATGGTAATCTTTAATCAAAATCTGAAAAGTTACTTCCGGTCTGGAATGGCGTCTTTTTCTGATGACGTAGGTTTGACGGCTTGGGTTGAAAACGCTTAACCACTCCCCTCAAACCGTTAGTCTGCTATGAGCGAGAGATGGAGAGGAGGAGTGCTAAGTAAAACCCTGCCCTCTTTTCAATATTCCTTTTCACTTGGAAATATGTCATAACACTGGAGAAAAGTCGTCTGCAACTTCCGGTTCACAGGGACTTTAATGGCCTGCTCTGTGTAAATCATTAGCCACCAGCTAATGTTACCTGCTTTATCTCTATGGTGTGTCATCTTACTAGAACAAACAGTATGAAATGGACAGCTTCAGGGAGTGTCTGAGGCACACAGTGAGTGAAAGACTGGAAGGGTTAAAAAAGAATATGAAAAATGTGGCCCAAAACTTCAGGCCTCTCATTCCTCTCTTGACAGTATTTTGTGTGTCTCTGGCAGTGTGATTAGTCATCAGCTTGAGTGGTCTGATTTGACGGTGATTATTACCATGTGAACTGTGAACTAATGAAGCCCATTATCCATTATGAAAGTATGATGTCGTCACTTTTTGGAAGGATAGAGAGAAAAGGCCACGCAGGCGTGCCAGAGGGGAGTTTTGTTGTGGGAAAGATGGTAACTGCAAAAACTTGTGTTCCTCATACCACACCAAACATTAATGTGACAAATTTTACATTGAATTTTGCTTCCACACAGATATTAAGTCCTGATGCACTGAAGGTTTGAGGTGGCTTTCTTTTAAATGTCAAGTAGCCTATGAATATGCTCAGTAGACCATCAGCAAGGCAAACAAGCCATTCTGCTTAAAGGAGAACTCCGGTCAATTTTAACATTGAGCTAATTTTTTTGTACATTTGGAGTGCTGTCAATACAGAGAACAACGACAAAAATCGGTGTTGCCTACACCGAGTTATTCTATTTTTAAAATTTGCACCCTGTTGACTTCAATAGGGCAAGTAGTAAGCCTGCTTTTTAGCCTCTTAACATCCTTTAAGTGTCATTACAAGTGCACAGAAAATGTGAGTGATTCCTTCCGAGTGAACACGGGTGGATCTGACTGCAGTAGATGTGAAAGATATTAATAAAAACGAAGTTAATTCAGCCAGCGCTCATACCTTTGTTTACATCCTGTTTTCGGTGGAACGCCATAGTAATCGATTGTCGAGTTCACGCGCATAGGTTTAGTTACCAATGATCACGCGCGTGAACTCGACAATCGATTACTATGGCGTTCCACCGAAAACAGGATGTAAACAAAGGTATGAGCGCTGGCTGAATTAACTTCGTTTTTATTAATATCTTTCACATCTACTGCAGTCAGATCCACCCGTGTTCACTCGGAAGGAATCACTCACATTTTCTGTGCACTTGTAATGACACTTAAAGGATGTTAAGAGGCTAAAAAGCAGGCTTACTACTTGCCCTATTGAAGTCAACAGGGTGCAAATTTTAAAAATAGAATAACTCGGTGTAGGCAACACCGATTTTTGTCGTTGTTCTCTGTATTGACAGCACTCCAAATGTACAAAAAAATGAGCTCAATGTTAAAATTGACCGGAGTTCTCCTTTAAAAAATAACGAGCAGTCAATAAAGTTCCTACACGCCATGGTTGTCACCATTATGTTCCGTTTAGTTTATGGACTTTTAGTTTGTTTTCGTCAGCCACATGTGCTTTGTCTCTGTTTCCCGCCACTCATCTGTTCCTATGGTTATGATCGTTAGTTAGTTCAGTTCAGCTGTGTTTAGTCAATTACCTTGTTTGTGTTCGCTACTTAAGTTGTGCCTTTGCTCTCACTCATTGTCTGGTCAATATTGTGTATAGTGTGTTGCTGCCTGTTTTGCTTTCATTTATATTATTACCATTTAAACCTGTTTGAAATGCATCCTCATCTTTGTCTGCCTTCCTGCAACCACCCGTGACAATGGTATACTACCACAATCCTGGGATTTTGTATATTAAAATTGCATCCTTAAGACCTTTTAGTTGACCCATGTAGTTGGGTATTAAAAAAAATGTACTGTTATGAAGAAAAATATAGATAAATCTTACAAAGCTAAGTTTAACTTGCATTAAATGTCGAAAGAATGCTCAGTTCCATTTAAAAAAAAAATAGAACTCGGTTGTTGCATGTGAATTCTTCCACCTATGCGGACAGAACTCTAAAAGTGTAACCCATGTTATTCAGAGCGAAACAAACAGCATGACCAGTGAAAGCCAGTCAAAATGTCATTACATCATGAAAATGTAAACTCGGAGGAAGACTGTGAAGAGGTTTAGGATGCCATTCGGGACAGGGGCATACTATTTGTAAAGTCTAATTTCTAAAAAAAATTATTCAGAGTCAATTCTTTACTGAATCAAATATATTCTGTGACCCAGTAAAATCCATTTCCCAAGAGAAAAGGTGTGTTCAAGGCACCTTTGCCATTCAAAGACCTATTTCAACACCATATCTTAGTTTTTGGAAGCATTTTTATTAATCTTGGTGCCATTTTAGACCAGTGTGTGAGCTGTGTCATGGCGGTGGGTGGGGCTTTTTTTCGTGCGGAGGCCCCTTCTGTTGTGAGGCCCGTTTCAAGTGAACTGGGTGCAAAGGCCGCTACTGTTGACTTGAAGCGACACTGCGCAGATCAATAGGTGTATGGCACTGAAGTACACAAGAGCAATTAGAGAGCAGACGGCTCCATATGCTTTCGAATCGCTCTCGCAGTATTTTGATGTCATACACCAATCGGTCTGTGCAGCGCCACTTCAAGTCGAACACACCCTCTAAGTCGGTTATTTTTAGTGGATCATATACTGCATGACCAGTGAAGTCTGATTCCTGAGAGAAAGGCTGCATCCGAAATCGCATACGTCCATGCTATGTAGTAGGCAAAAAACAGTTTGTGACAAAATAAGTATGTCCTAATTTACAGTAGGCAACTCATAAAAGAGTAGGCAAAAAGTACCCAGATGACCTACTATTTCTAGCGAGATTCTGAAGTGCGCATATGATGGACACTTTACTATCTACTACTACTAATAGTAAATATATTTACTATTTACTATCTCCTGTGAGGCCACAGGAGAGGATATGTGAATGGCATTGAAGCAACTCGACGCAACTGAAGAACTGATACACTACTGTATTTTACTGTACCTATGGTTTGTGAAACCTCAATCAGTGTAGTTTCTGACCAGTTGTTCATATGACATTGTGTAAAGCAGTGTTATAATCATAAGTTTGTTGTTTGTTGTTTGTTGCACATTTTTTCTGTTGTTTTAGAAATTATTGGAACAATCCCAGCATTTGGCAACATAATTGCATTTCTTTCTGAAATTCAAAAGAATCATTAATGCAACCATTATGAAAAAAGGATTATTAAATTCCTTGTGGTTCCATTGCTGTTCAGTGATTCAGGAATATTGTTATAATCCAGTGTGACTGGATGTGCATGTTTACTGTTAATGTACGGTAAATAAGCTTAAAACATGCTAAAACCCAAACCTTGTCCAATAGATCAGATGTGCATCATTTTTGGATAGGTTTGCATTATCTCTTTCAGCTTCAATATGTCGGGATGCTAATTTAGTTGGCCATTTTAAGAGTGTGGCTGCAGGTATATTACTGTCTATTTGAATCAGGATTAATCTGACCTGAGTTTTACAGACAGCATGCAACACAGCCAGAAGCATTGGCAAGCAATGGCAATAATATGGACGTGGTGCAGAGTGCGAGCTGCAGGAATGTTCTAGATTAATGATGGGTTTTACAGATACTTGTTTTCACACTCCCAGGCGCCTGCACAAGGGAATCTTACTGGACCAGGCACAATCAAACATGATCTCTGTTAAAATCTCCCTCCTGTCCAATTTGGCTGGGCTCCATGCAGTGCTACCTGCTTGAGGAAACCTTATCCCTGAACTTGCTTCGGATGCCCCCACGAGGTGGATGTTAACCATAATGCTTTCTACACATGTGCAGGGGTGGAGGTGGGTGTTGTGGTGTTGGAGTTCTGAAGCAGTAGGGTTCTGTGGAAGCTTCACGGCAGGGGAGGCAGGACAATAAGGATTTAAAAAAAAAACAAAAAACAACGCAGAGAACCCTATATTTTGCTTTGAACCAGACAGGATGTGGGATTAAGAGGAGCAGGAAAAATAATATCGAGCTAAAGGAACCCACACACACAAACAAACATGCAGTTTCAGCTTCCAGGGCCTCTCAGCTTGACTCTTTGAATAAGCTCTTCGAGTGCAGACATGCTCAAACTGATTTGTTTGCTCCGTGTCCAAAATACGGGTTCCTCTATAGCCCCTGGAACTGGAAGGTTTTTACTTTAAGTAATTATTATGAATGAGAGACATGAGACAGCAGGGAACATACTTAAGACAGCCAAAAGAGGATAAATAGGGTGAAAACACAGGGTGAAAACCACAAATGGAGATTGAAAGATAAAGAATGGGAAATTAGAGAAGGTTTCGCTTAGTGCCAAATGTGGGTCAGGCATGACCATGACCTTCCCATACTGCAGATGTTGTCCTCTTTGAAGCATATTCTTACCATCCTAGAGGGAGCCTACCAATAACACAGTTGTAGACACACTTTCCTGTGCTGAGCTGTGTAATTTATGGAAAGGGGGCGCCCGATGGTGTCACGAGAGAGGGGTTTTCCCTGTCAGAATGAGATCCTGGTTGCTGGCAACAGCCCTGGATAGAGCCAGCGATGAGAACCGATGTAGATAAAGTCATGAGCAAAGAACGGAAAGAGGCCCCTCTTGTCTCTTGTATACACATCCTCTCAGGCTGCCAAGCTTGGAGTTGCATGTTCTGCACAGCTCACCATAAACAGCTCTCGCAGTCCGACAGACTTCATGCCTGAGTGGGGCTCCTTCAAACCGCTGAATCATGAAATGTTTCAAGAATGGTGTCATCGCACCAAAGATTCATCATACAAGACATTGCCACTGGAGGGAGGTGGTGAGCAGCTAATCACTCATGAAAGATATGACAGCTGGATGGTCTGTAACAACCTGATCTAAAGAGAATGGCAATTTCATTTGAATTTGCACAATGTGATTCTTGTAGGAAAAAAACGAAGTATGAAGGTCCACCCTATAAACCTAACCATCAGTGGAGAGTATAAGCAGATCATATAAAAATGTATTAATGAAAATGTACGAATTAGCCACCAATTTGTCATGAGAGGGTGTTGGCTGTAAAGAGACACATACAATATGTTGCCATTAACTCTTTTGCCACCATTGACGTGATTTTCCGTCATTATTGACTTAACACTTGCCCACCATTGACAAGTTTTTCTGACAATCCATACTTTCACTGTTATATGGGATGGCGCGATGTTCCTGAAATAGTACAGCACCTCCGGATCCAAAAACAAATAAAGAAAAAGAACTGCGTAAACCAGAAGGAGCGGATAGAAGTTGCTAACGCACAAGTAATGTGATCACCATACATTCAACTGCATATAAATCAAAACTGAAATGTTGAACCCATATGTTGAAAATGTTGAATGTTGAAGGGGGGGGGGGGGGGGGTGGGGGGGTGGGGGGGTGGGTGGCTGTTGATGGACTCTATCTACCTGATGTATGTTTTGAACATTGGTTTGAATCTGATCCTGACAAAGTATGACAAAAACTCGATTTTCTCAGCTTTTTGGTCGAAATGTTGCTTTTTTATGAAATGTACCCACAATCAAGTGTTTATTATTATTATTTTTTAAAGCAAATCGAGGCTCCGTTCTTTATTTTGATATATTGACTGTTTACATATTCATACAACAAATCTCAGGGCCATGTAAGTTTTGTGAAAACGATAAAAAATGCTGGTGATGGCTGGCAATTTCTTTTAGTAAACTCTGGTGGGGAAAGAGTTAAAAAAGTGCTGCATCTCGGAGCAGGGGCTGTGGGGTTAAAGTTGCAATGAAATAGAAATTGCCACAGATCTTTTCTTCAGTATTGTGACATATCCAAGTGTAGCAGATTATTGAAAAAGCAAATTCAGGACAGGGACATGGCCGTTGCACTCAATAATGGATGCAGATGAACGCAAGCTTGCAGGGTCAGAGTTTTAGTGGGCTTAATGATTGGAGAAGTTCAGCATAAGTCACCAGAGCGAACCATGTTGTTTTCACTGGAAGGTCCAGTTATGACATTTTTGATTAAACATTACAAGATAATAATTTTTTTTATTTTTTTTATTAAACATATGCACGGAAAATTGTTCACAGTAAGATCTATAACATGCATTTAGAAAATTGATAGGGTGAATTTTCATTTCAGGCCGACTATAAAGAAAAACGGTGAAGAGAGGTCATGTCCTCAGATACTTTGCAAGCACCAAAATCTGCCCACTTTTCATCTGATCACTGACGGCAGGCTTAGAGGGATCACTCTTGTTTTTTAATAATGTTTTCAGATGAAACAGCAACTGGGGCGCTCCCTTTCTTTAATCTTCCTTTCCGGTGACATCAAATCCTCATTATTGTCTTACGCACGTGTGGATGTCTGTGTGTCCTTAGTTGACTGATGGAGAAAGGGAACGTAAATGATTGTACATGTGCTGCTGTTGCAGAGGCACATCTGTATAGAGAAAAAATGTCTTATGGACAATATACAGAGATCAAGACTGTGGTTTGGCAGTTGGAGGGAAAAATGAAAAAAAAAAAAAAATGTGTATGAAAGATGAGAAGTTGACTGAAATAAGATTAATTAATTAATGTTATCAACTTATGTTTTCATTTTCTTCTTGAGATCACATCATAATCACATCATGCGCAAAGAGGCATTTACATAATTAGGAGGACACTTTGAGGACGAAGTCTGCTGTCAAGTATCCTATCTGAATTCAGAATAGCATAAAATACGTCTCTTCCTTTTTCTGGCATAGAAAGTTATTAACTAGCAGAGCTACTCCAGCCAGTTTATGAACCCCTTTTGTCACAAAGCAAATGTTTTTTGTAGGTAAAACTGGACAGACAATTTTGGAAAATTTACAGCATTTGTGTGAATAGTTGCAATATGGATACCCCCCCCCCCCCCCCAAAAAAAACCCGGAAGCTTGTGTAAATAGCAAATGTGGTACAATTACTGGAAAATGTCATCTGGCAAATTCTTTCATCATTTACTCACCCTTATGTCGTTCCAAACCGGTTTGACTTTAATTTCTGTAGAACACAAAGGAAGATATTTTGAAGAATGTTGGCAGCCATCGACTTGTCCGTTGACTTCCAACACTGATACATTTCTCACAATTTCAAAAAAAATTTAGGTGAAAAAGTCAGGTTTGTACTAGTAAATGATGACAGAATATTCATTTTTTGGGAGAAATATTCCTTAAATGAGTTTTGACTGTGGAAGTGGACTGTCTGGGAAAGTGACACTGGAGCTGGAGCATCTGGTGAGCTGCATAAAGCTACTTCACCAGAAAACATGATGCTTTGGTAAATATAAATATATTTATACTGTTGCAATACACTGTTTCTCAATTTGCACACACTTTCTTGTACAGTGTTTGTTCTGTTTACTCTGTAGATGTTTATTCTTATTCTCTTCTTGTATATAATATATGTAAGTGCTCAGAGATCCTGCAAGCTGTATGTGAGTACACTTAGCCAATAAAGCTCTTTCTGAATCTTATTCAGATTATTTTGCATTGCAAAGTGGAATGTGTATTTTCCTGTACTTAAACCCAAGCTTGCTTGAGTGATGCTTACAGATACTGTTCCATCCAGACACACCAGATGTTTATTCATTAAGGTAGCAGATTCAAGAATTAGAGCTCAGGTATCTTGCCGACACCATTCTGTTTCCTCCCAACGTAGTGTCATCCCATTCTGCCAATCACTGCTTAAGGACTCCTTAGAGAAGCCAATGAATGTTTTGCCACCACAAGACTTGTCTTCTTTCAGGATGCTAATGATCTCTGACCCTTGCTCCATAAAGCGATCCCCTATCAGCATGTTTTTAAATCTGACAGTGACAAGAAGAAGAAAAGAATGTTTACACAGAACACTTTGCACCCATGGGCATATTGAGGAATTTTCACTAGCTGTATGGGATATAATGATATCAGATTTCAGCACTCTAAATCAGGTTTTTATTAATGCCGAGTTCCCCTTGCAAGAGACCTCCTTCCTAAAGTAAATTAAATGTATATTAATTTGGTGCTGAATCTTCAGGATCATTACTGCAGTCTTCAGTGTCCCATGATCATTCAGAAATCATTCTAATATGCTGATTTGGTGCTCAAGAAACATTTCTGATTATCAATGCTTAACATTTATTCAACTTTTGTCAATCAAATAAAATAATCACGATAAATATGATTTCTGACCGTTCTTGAGAAAAATTGTGCATTATTTTAAACATATATTAATCTCCTTACTACACAATTTAACAGCCCTAATAATACATTTTGAGGAAAAAACAATTCTCTTAAATGTTTCGTGAACCCTCTAGCACCCCCTTGTGGCCCCCTAGTTTGAAAACCACTGCTCTAAATAACAGAAAACATCAATGTCTCCATTTATTTTACAAACCGCTTGTCCTATGCAGGGTCGCTGTAATAGAAAGCATCTTGCTGAGAATAGGATGAAATATTAATCCGCATGGCATGATTTCCATATGGTTGTTTGAACCTTAAACTGTGATTCTCTTCTGTTGTTTGTGGGGGTGAGTGTTTGTGTGGGTGTATGTAGGTAACCCTTAGCCCCCGGTGTGGCCTCTAATCGATCACGTCTGTTCCTGCCCTTTCATCTGCCGCTTGGCTAGGCTTGACTGGCCACGTGGGCTTTGCAGAGTTCATCCAAACCGAAGCCCTGACTCAGCAAGTGACCAGAGGGCAGGGAATGCGAGGCTGGGAAAGAGCTTTACATTGCGGGATAGAGCCTCAGGATGCACAGACCTGGAGTCTGTGGCTGCCAGCAACCCTGCAACACTGAGGCACTGTTCAGACTCTCCAGGATACTTCTGATTTCCTTGACTGGCTCAGATTTTTAAACCACGATCAGTCTCAGTGAAGCAGGGATGTGTATTAAGGCGTTTCGGAAAAGTTGTGTCCATTATTTGAGAAATTTAAGTCAATATTTGCCTTTGACACTAATGACTCTCATTTGAAAACACTAATGTGGTAAATGGATAAAGGTCGCCTCTATCCGTTAGACTGAGAGACAGTGGAAAGTGAGCTGGCCTGTGCTCTCTCTCACAGTTAGAGGTGTGGTGCAGTACTCTATGTGGCTGTATGGAGGTGGTGGTGTAAACCAGAGCTCCATACTACAGATCCTGTCTGTTAATTGTTCTGCATTCCCCCCTGATTATTCTAAATCCCATCACTCAATTTGGGAAGTGTCTCCATTCTTACTCTCATTTGTTTTCTCAAGAGCTGTTCCTATAGAGGCCTAATATAAATAAACCTCGCCTTTCTTCTTCACCACTGAACATTAAAATAGTTGTTGGATGTTATGGCCCAAGATGCTAATACGCGCCACAATCATACATAGGACAAGCAGTTAAGAGAATGGACGGATGGATTTATAATACTATCCTAAAATGTAAAGTGCCCTTTATTTCAAGCTGGCACAAACCTCATATGCGAAACCTCATGCAAGTTTTCAAAAATTACCAATAAGACCACATAATATTATGAAATGTCATTCTGATATTTTGTATGATGTCATTCAGTGAGCAAGTTATACGGTGGATTAGTATTGATTATAATTTGACTAATTATGTAAATCTGTTGGTTAAGGCATAAACGTGTCCTGCTATTTTCCCCATAAATGTATACGCTCATTCTTTACATTGTCTTTACACATTCTTTACAAGCCTTAATGTCCTGATTATTAACAATCAATGTTCATAACAACATGATATCTGAAAATATATAGTCAATTTGATTGAGAACATAATAAAATAAATAAGCTTAAAGGATAAGCCACATATTCAGTGCTGTAAACGTCATTTTACGGTTGCCTACAACTGACACAGTATTTGTCGGCTGCATGTAAATATTTACAGAGTGTAAGATGATGTCATGTCTCGAGTCCCTTGTTCAAAATGCTGATTGTCTCTGCTGGGAGCAGCAGACGTGGTACAACTCCAGGACTGCGCGGCCATATCAAAACAGAGTCACTGCTCATTCTGACCAATCAGGGCGGAAAATTGGAGACAAGGGGTCTACGTGGACTTCTAAAGCCGGACCAACAAACAGCAACCCACACATAGTGTTTCCTTTGCCTAGGAGCCCTTTCAAATGTCCTCACAGATTACACTAACAATCCCTATTGAAACAGATCATTGGGAAACAAATGTCATCCCATCAAAATGCAATTATTCATGAAGGTGGGGAACGATGGGTTATGGTTGTTTTCATCACGCCGCTGTGAGGTCTAGTGTGGGACAAACTGCCATGGTAAAGGGAATGACATCTAGTTCTACCTTTAGTTTAGAAATTAGAACAACAAAATAACACAACTAAAGGAATAATCTGGGTTCAGTACAGTTCAGTACATGTTAAAGGAATAGTACACCCAAAAATGAAAATTCTGTCATCATTTACTCACCCTCAAGTTGTTCCAAACCTGTATAAATTTCTTTATTCTGCTGAACATAAAATATTATATTTTGAAGAATATGGGTAGCCAAACAGTTGATGAGCCCCATTGACTTCTATTGACATAAGATGATAAAAATAATAATAAAATACTATGGAGGTCAATGGGGCTCATCAACTGTTTGGTCACCGACATTCTTCAAAATTTTTGTGTTCAGCAGAAGAAAGAAATTCATAAAGGTTTGGAACAACTTGAGGGTGAGTAAATGATGACAGAATTTTCATTTTTGGGTGCACTAACCCTTTAAACTTAAGCTTGACAGCACTAATATTGTGGCACAATCAATATGTGTTATAGTGAGTTAAAGTTAAAATGTTAAAGTCACATGAAATGGAAATTCACGCTATTCTGTAAATTCATGCTTATTGACCTTATTGTGAATGATAATTGTCATCCATGTATATATATTTTTTGACATTTTGCCTTCATCAAATCAACAACTGATGCATCGAGCCAAGTCCCTGCCCGTACATTTTTTTCTTTTGCGTTTCAATCAGATGTACCTCAAAATACGGAAGAAAAGACCTGCCAAGACTGTTTCAATAGTATAGCCACAAGAAGTAGACAATATGCATGTTAAAAGAGATTGCTTATTAACCTTTTCTGTATAAGGGTATGTGCCTATAACCTTGATTTTTGCAAGGGACAAGTCAGAATATTTTTTTTTGTGGTTATCAACATTATGCCACACATGCAGCTGATTGAGCTTAACTTGTGTTGAAATTAAATATATTTAAACAAATAAAAAGATTTGCAGTCACTTACTTTAATCTTCACTGAGAACTTAAGTAAGAACCCCCCCCCCCCTCCCCCCAAAAAACATCAACTCATAAATCTTCATTTCCCAGTATTTTCACAAGGAATGATTGAGGTTGCACAGTCAAGAAAACGAATGCTTGATTAGCTCAGCTGTGGTTTTGCTCTGTGACAGACAGTGGATAATGGGTATTTACAGTACTGCAGACAAACATGTCTGAGCGTGCGGCTGTATTGTGCTCGGTCTCCCGCAGTGAATGTGTTTTAACGAGGAACAAATCGTCTGTGGATTTCTTAATTGATGACTCTTACATTTACAGAAATGTATTTCCACTGCTCTTCAGGCTCATTTAAATTTGAAAACAAGATGTGAAGTTTGAGATGCTCTGAGGGTGGAGAGTTTTCAGGATGTATCAGTGTGTTTTGAAAGATCTGCTTCAACACTTCTGTTTAGACAAGAGGGATAAAGGCTTTCAGCGAGAGAAATGAAGCTGATGACAGAGTAATTTACAGCATGTGAGCCAGAGAACCAGTTGCAATCTTCGATGAGGGGAAGGATTTATTGTTGATCTCATGTGCTATTGCGTTAAAAACACCCCTAAAACACAGAAACCGTGCCAGGTGAAATGCCATTATACCCAAAGCTCCTGAAAATTGCAGAAGCAAAATAAACATGCCTGATTTATCACCTGAGAGGAAAGAGCTCACTCTACACGCTGTAGAACAAAGTTGAACATAACAAAGCCACATTGCTCCTGATGTTTATTACCCGCTGACTGGTGCAGTGCTGAATGTCTTGATCGGTTTAATTCATTACGTGAGCCTCAGAAGTCACACACCCTGTAGATCAAAAGATTGCAAAGTGAATCAACTATTGTGTAAAACTGTGCTATTGTATGTTTGGAGTTATGTATGCTGCCGCGACGTGTGTGTGCTAACTTTAAAAGTGCTGACTGTGTTTATACAAACAAAATCTCATCATATTCAGGGCTCGAAATTAACTTTTTTACTTGTTAAAAACTTCAAAAATTTAGGAGCATGCACCAGCAAAAATTTAGGAGCACCAAAACTACAAATTATATATTAACATATTTCATTTCACTGGGGCTTTACACATCCTGTGGCCAAGATTTGAAATTTGGTCTTCTGGCTCTATATCATTTCACCCCGATGATATTGTCACATGATTTGTCATTTGCAAATCAATATTTTAGGTCTCACAGATTAAATTTCAGGAGCATATGCGACCAAAATGGTCGCAATTTCGAGCCTTGATATTTGTTCTATATGACTTTAGATTTTCTCACATTAACAAAAATGTGATTTTAATCAGATTTTAAACCGCCTGTTTGGATCGGTCTGGTACAAAGTCGTATTTCATGTGTTTCTTCCTGTTCAAACTATAAAAAGTATGAGTTTTGCTTTCTGCCTGAACAAGGCCTAAAATGTGCTTGAATTATTTGATAAGAGCCAGATTATGATACCTTTTGAAAGCTATTCGTTAGCATTCCCATTCATCTTATGCCATTCGGTGGGAAGTGCTCAGATAATGTCCTGCTTTATTCATCTGGATCATGTAGTTACAAAATCTACCAACAGGGGCTAACTGGGTCATGCTCACCAGCCATACTTTGACCCCTTGGTCATGAAAAAAATAAATAAAAATAGCGCTGGTTGACATCTTGCTATTGAGTATCTTATCCACAAGAAAATTACATTGTTCTGTCAGACCTGGGTTTTTTTATTCTCTTGAAAGAGTGCAGAGAGGATGTTCATGACACACCTTGGGGGAAATGAAGACCTCCTTCACACCACTTTTGGCACACTAATACCCAGCCATATATGAGAAGTGAACAAACGATCTTTGTTTCCAATGCTTAGTTGAGTTTTTAAAAGGGAAACACTGTGTCTGTTGTTAGGGGAGGTTGGCAGAGACCAACCGGAAAAATCAAGAGAAGAAAAAAACTGAGTAAAGTTGGTGTGCAGGTGCTGTGGAGTTATGAAACTATCACCTCAGAAGACTGCACCTGAAATCTCAGGCTCTCGGAGTAGTCATCGAGTCGGTACAGTGCTCTCTCTCCACTGAGCTTTGTGGTCAGCAACACTTCATCCTCCAACTTGTAGAACTTGGATAACAATTTCATGGTTTCAGCATGGAGCGCTGGCCCAAGAGAAGCCCACTTTTATTTTAGCAGAGCTACATTTTCAGTAAAAAAGACAAAAGCGTAATTCACCCAAAATCAATAGCAACAATATGTATTTAATTTATATATATATTGAAATATTCATATTTATTATATAATACTAATATATTTTAATACTAATATTAAATATATAAATATAAATAGACTTCTCATTGTCCATTGCAGGGACTGAAATACATACAGTACAGTGACACTTAATATTCAACAATTTTATTGATTTGACTGCACTGACACTATTGGATGAGAACTGATCTGACCTGGACGATGACATCACTGTTTTCTACAGAACTGTTTTATAGATAAAATTAACTAATTTAATAATAGATGATCTTTACAATGGAACTGAATCAACACAGAACTGACTTCAGCTGAACAATGACACTATTTTCTTTTAGAGCTGCTGTACAGCCCAAATGGACTCTATTTGCTCTGAAACAATCCGTATTGTATAAAGCACTATATAAATGAAGGTGACTTGAACTTTCTATTCATAAAATAATCCTAAAGAATGTTTTACCATTAAAAAAAAGATTAAGCAGTACAACTGTTTTCAATATTGATAATAATAAGGAATGTTTCTTAAACACCAAATCAGAATAAACCAGGGTAATGGCTGCAGAACATTCAGCTTTCAATTACAGGAATAAAAAAACGGTAGTGTATGAAAGGTTCTGTGCATGAGCGTTCTTGGGCTAGTGGATCTTTCCAGTGCTTAGTGTTCCTGTTTCAGATAATTGAGGTTGGTGAATTGCTCCTTGCAATTGGATTTTGAAACCCATAGCTGGAACTTTAGGCTCAAACAGGCCTTCCAACTCCCACAACTCCCTCCTTTACTTTTGTTTTGTTTTGTTTTTTTGACTTAGTATGGCCTCTACATATCCTCTACCATCTGAAATGTTCTTATTTATTGTTACTGTAAGTGCCCTCTTGGGTTTACATTTATTTTTACATTTAATCATTTAGCAGACACTTTTATCCAAAGCAACTTACAAATAAGGAGAGCAGAGAGAAGCAATCAAACTAATAGGACAACAATATAAAGTGCAGTGACCAGTCCTCAGTTAGCCCAGCACCATACATGTAGCAGATTCTTTTTTTTTTTTTTTAGCTAGATATAGAATAGTAAGTGTTAGTATTAATGGGTCAAGTGTTGCCGAAAAAGATGCGTCTTCAGCCTTTTCATGAAAATGGCTAAAGACTCAGCAGCACAGGTTGAGTTAGGCAGGTCATTCCACCAGCAGGGAACAGTCGAGGTGAAGATCGGTGAAAGTGATTTTGTGCCTCTTTGAGATGGAACCACAAGGTGCCGTTCACTTGCAAAACACAAAATTCTGGATGGCACGTATAGGTCAGGAGTAATGAGTTTTGGAATGGGGTGCCAGTGGTTGTTCTGTAGGCAAACATCAGTGCCTTGAATGTGATGCGAGCGGCAATTGGCAACCGGTGTAATTTTGTGAGGAGAGGAGTGACGTGTGCTCTCTTCGGCTCGTTAAAGACCACTCTAGCTGCAGCATTCTGGATCAGTTGCAGAGGTTTGACAGTGCAAACTGGAAGGCCTGCCAAGAGATCATTACAATAGTCCAGTCTGGATAGAACAAGAGCTTGGACAAGGAGTTGTGTAGAATGCTCCGATAGGAAGGGCCTGATCCTCCTAATGTTGTATAAGGCAAACCTGCAGGGCCGGGCAGTTCTGTCAATGTGGTCTGTGAAGTTCAACTGGTCATCAATCACAACTCCAAGGTTACTGGGTGTCCTGGATGGAGTTATGGTTGACTAACCTAGCTGAGTGAAGTTGTGGTGGAGTGTTGGGTTGGCTGAGACCACAAGCAGTTCTGTCTTCACAAGGTTTAGTTGAAGGTCCTTCATCCAGCAAAAAATGTCTGTCAGGCAGATGAGATGCGAGCAGCTGGTGCCGGATCATCTGGCTGGAATGAGAGATTGAGCTGTGTGTTATCAGCATAGTAGTGATAGGAAAAAACATGTTTCTGAATGACAGATCCTAGTGATGACATGTAGATGGAGAAGAGAAGTGGTCCAAGCACTGAGCCCTGAGGCACCCCTGTAGCTAGATGTTGCGACTTAGACACATCACCCCTCCATGACACCCTAAAGGACCTGCCTGAGAGGTAAGACTTGAACCATTGGAGTGCGGTTCCTGAGATGCCCTTTGTCTTGAGGGAGGATTTAGTAAGTGGTTAACTGTGTCAAAAGCAGCAGACAGATCCAGCAATATCTAGGTTTGAATGTAAAAAAAATTTTTTTTTGATTGATTGCAGTCATGTTTACATTAGCATCAGGATTTAATCTGGTGAGAGTAGGATAAAATGTTCAGATGGGCCTCTGTTTTAAGTGACACTTGTTCAGAAATGTCTGAAATATGTCTTTCCATAAATTTCCCATTTGCAAAAACTCTCTGACTGAGATTCTGCAAATTACACATTGACACCCAGTTAAACCAGAGTAAAACCTATTGATTAGAGTGTAATTCTGTTCCTCACAGATTCATGTCAGATTAAAGATGGCATCTATTGTGACTAAAGGGTCCTGCAGCCAGGCCAGTCTCTGGACATAAGCCCTAAAATACTCAACCCCTCTTCAATAATATCTTAAAGTACATGTTCCTTTAAGTAAATAATTATAATACAGCTCCCAAATGACATGTTTTTTTCCTGCTTTGTGGTGAATCAGCAGAATGTTTAAAGAAACATCAAAGGCAATCACTCCACCCATAGACAAGGCACACCACAAAGTAGAGAAATTATCATAATCAGGGATGAAACTTTTCCTATAGAACAGTTCTAAAAATACCTCATACCAAAAAAGTTTTCCCTTCATTTTTCTACCTCATGATGTTTACCCTCTAACTTTGGAAATGCTGACATTTTGAGCCCAGACATTGACCAGAAAGAGAGATTTAAAGTGTGTCCTGCCAGTGTGGTGACAGAGTTAGGCACCCTGAGGTCTGTCACGTCCTCCTGGGTGAGGCACTGTCATTTGCCACAGCCGGCTCACTGAGGTTTTATAGATCAACATTTTTAATTTAGTTTTTATTGCTATTTATTTTTTCAGTCTTTCTTTCCAGTTTAGTTTTTTTTTTTTTGTCAATTTTACATTTTAATATATTGTAAAATATAATTTATTCCTATGATAGCAAAGCTGAATTTTCAGCAGCCATTACTCTAGTCTTCAGTGTCACAATAACAATGTCACAAAAAATGTATACCTCAAATGCACTATAAGCCGCTTTGGATAAAAGCATCTGTCAAATGCATAAATGTTAAAAAAACAACCCTTTTTATGATTTATATCCTGTTATTCACATGTTTCTCAACTACATTTTTGCGATTATGATAGTTTGCATCTGTGTTACATAGACCGCAGTGGTTATTGCACAAACACACACATGAGTATGTATAATCGGGTAAAGCCGATTTGGGTTTGGTCATATTAATCATTTCTATCTGGGAGGTGAAGCTGCTGTATTTGATACAGAGAGCTCAAGCATTGCTCTGTCTGTAGACACACAGCACTAATGAGTGACAGGCAGCTCCCACAAACACAAAGCCCCGCTTATCCTCTTTAAGGCATAAATCCAAATTCATTTGAGTAATCCCTGGCAAATATTCCCCACAGACCTCATGATCATCAGAGCTTCCGTAGTGATTTCTGGGAGAAAGCCGATGTGTTAGATCTGACCCCACGCCCAACACATGCTGATAGACAAAAGGGGAAAAAGTCACACGTCAGATGTATTTACACAATTAAAACACATGGGTGAAAGTGAGCTCATGCTATTGCCCATTTCAATGGAAAGACTTTCTCCACATGAACCTTTGGTGTGTGTTTGTGTTTATACAGACGTGTGGGAAGTAAATTATCCTGTCTGCTGTCTCCGAAGTGTGTGTGTTTTCTTTGCTTTATTAAGCTTTACAGCCCATAAACCTATAGTTCTCTAGGAGTGCTGGGCTTTGATGGGGGGCTGTTAATTTTCCCTGCTCTCCCTCACTGTTGTGCAGGACTGTGAAACGCCGGTAAAATGACTGGGTTAAGACCTCTCTAATAAAAGCCATTACGTGGCTTGTGAGAACCGGCACGTGATTTACTTTTGGGGTCACTTGCTTCAGTTTTCTCACTCCTGTTTTCATCGGGATCTGCATGACTGTCCGCTTTGGATGAGTATATTTTGTTCTGAGACATGTATCGTATTTATTTCAGCCAAAGATCAGTGGAAATAAAACACAAAGTGGATGGCTGGATGGTAATTTATAGCTTCGTAAATATAGCAGCAGATCATGATGTGGTCCAGAGGGCACTGTGGAGCCAAGCTGTTGACAGTGAGCGATTGAATTTGCTCTACCCTCCCATTATTCAAAAATGTAGCCTCGCTACATCCCGTGCGCTCTATCAGCTCTGCCTCTACACTTTGGGTCTGTGCTGATGTGGCACGACTGTGTTAGAGAGTCTGCACTCTTTCCAGGCAACATGAGCAATGAGGAGTTTATGAGTGTAAACGTTGGCGAAGTCCAATTAATATGAAAGAACATGTAGTGTCATAAACGATTCATTTTCTTAACGTCTCTTAAATCAGCTCATTTTTCATAGTTGACTCCAAATAAAGCTTACTTCAGAATAAATATATCATGGCAAACAAGTTGAGGATTAGCAGCCAAGCAATCAGACAATGTATTAATTGATGAGCGGTTTCCACAGCGCAGGGGACCCATAACATGTGGAAGGCTGGGAAATTTGAAGGGCCCTTTACAGGCAGTTGGGCCAGCATAACCTTCAACTTTTTCCTACATGATTTTGTGATTTAAACGGCCAGTTTGTGCAAGTAAGCTATTCCTTTCCTATTCGTGATAAGAGCGATCTAATGTGTGGGCTCCCTCTTAAGATGTTTAAGCCTGCACTTCAGACTCATAACACTCCAGCAGGTACTGACAAAGTCAAAATTAAGATATGAGAAGCAGAAAGAGAAACAGGAGAGAGAGGGAGTAACTTGAGCATTGTTACAGCTGAGTTATACGATTTTGTATATATGTTATTTTTTTTATTTTGAAAGTTTCTTTTGCATTACTTTAATACCACTGCACAATCACAAACTCACAGTCACATGCACAACAATCACTTCAAGTTTTTTTTAAAGGTAATTTATGTTTTGTTTGATCAATATTAAGACTAAAAGCAAATACAGTTATTCATCCACTGTTTATGTTCATGCTTATTCATAATTATAACATATTTATCAAATTTTTTTACAGGTTGGACTTACAATAAAGCAGGGGCCCAGAATCAAGCACCCGTGCTTCAGCATACTGAACAATCTCCTCCATTGACGTTCTTTTAATAAGAATAGCTTCTGGTAACCCTGTTACATTTTTCTGAGCAGTACCTACATTTCGAATTGTGAGTGTATTTGAGTAAATTTGCTTATTGTTAACTTACATATGTAACCTCAACCTGGATAATCTACTGACTGCTCTGTACTTTTTTTTTCTGCCCATCAACTGAGACTATGAATTACTCACATGTCCTCAGACAAGAATGAAGTAATGCCCTTTTATTCACTAATATAAAGGCTCTCAATAAGAAGAAAAAGGAAGAGGAAAAAAATAGGTCATACAATTTCATTGTAGGATGGGTAACTGGAGCTCTTCACAAAGTCATTGCCAACTTTTTCCTTTATTCGCACACACAAAAATATAAACTTGAATGGCTGATTGTGGTTAACAGCGGTGGCTTTGCTATTGATGGAGCTCTGCTAGCTGTCTCCCATTCACAACTGAGACCATGTCACAACGTGTCCCGTCACGCCTGTCTTGTGCCTCCAAATGTCAATGAAAGTTAAATATTTATCTGCCTAGTCCCTGTTACAGTAACCGTATTGTTTAAGAGCATGACTGACTTTTGTATTTTAATGTGGAAGAATCTCTGCACTGTGCATTCATCCTCTGTGGTGGTTACACTGTGTCAAGGGAGACAGGATGTCAAATCTTCAATGCTTCAGTATGTTGAACTTCAATGGATCCTATGTATTATATGTTGCTGATATATTAAGTAACTTAAAGGGGTGGTTGATTATGATTTCACTTCTAACTTTAGTTTGTGTGTAATGTTGCTGTTTGAGCATAAACAACATCTGCAAAGTTACGACGCTCAAAGTTCAAAGCAAAGGGAGACTTTCTTTAACAGAAATCGCTTTTTAAGGACTACAACAGATGGCTGGTAGGGACTACTCGAGCATCCTCCCGGGTTAGTGACGTCACAAACCCTAAAATGTACATAAACCCGCCCCCGGGAACACGCAAGCAGTGTTGAGAAGAGGAAGAGTTGTTGTAGTAGAGCACATTTGGGAGTCTGCTCAAGCTGTTGCATCCATCTTTTCACATTTATTGCAATACAGTACGTAACACAAAATGCATGTCACTCTGTGGTAGGGCTGGGCGATATATCGCATGATATTGTTAGGCGCATCTCGTCAGTAAAGCCGGTTCCTTGATTAGTAGTAAATCGCCATCACCTGCTTTCAGATGGAGCGGCATTCACTACAAAGAGCCGTAGTTAACTGACAAGCTGAGCCATATCGCATTAATTATTGCAGGCGATACGTCCGCGATATTAATGCGATATGGCTCAGCTTGTCAGTTAACTACGGCTCTTTGTAGTGAATGCCGCTCCATCTGAAAGCAGGTGATGGCGATTTACTACTAATCAAGGAACCGGCTTTACTGACGAGATGCGCCTAACAATGTCATGCGATATATCGCCCAGCCCTACTCTGTGGGCATCTTACAACAGTTCCCACACTAGCGATTTCTAGATTATCATGAAAGAATATGCTAATCAATGACTTGAAGATAGTTAAATCAGCTACATACATGTATCAACAAACCATTCAGAAACGTCTTGTTGCATTCTACAAGTTGTCACTTCTTCTTGAGTCTCTCCATCATTGTCCGACTTCGGTTTGAACATAAAAGGCAGAACAGTTTCTGACATTTTAGTGCATGTCTGCAAGCTGCTAACACACAAGCTCTTGAAGCTCCGCCCTCTGAGGCCGGCAGCAGCAGCTCATTTGCATATAAAGGGACACACACACAAAATGACTCGCTTTTGCTCACCCTCAAAAAGGGACAATTTTAACATGCTATAAAAAAATTTCTGTGGGGTATTTTGAGCTAAAGCTTCACATACACACTCTGGGGACATCAGAGACTTTTTTTTAATCTTGTAAATTCACACATACTGCATGTGGTGGTGCTCATATGAACAGGTTACTGCATTCACACTGAGAATGTAAACTGTGCTGTGTTGTGTTCCAGAAGCATCCTGTTTAACAAAATGCACACGGATATGTATTCAGTGACTCACTCATAAAGACAGTGGCTACATCTAAAATCGCATACTCTCTGTGTAGATGCTTCTTTTGAATAAGTAATTACTTTGCGACTGTTATTATAGTAAGAATGTGTACGTGTGTAGTGATGTTAATTTAGACATTTGTTATATTGTCATTGTTGTGTGACTTGCTAGTGTCTGTTGTGTTGCTTCACTGTTATTGCAGCTCCTCTCCAGTGGCTTCATGGGATAGTAAAGGGTCCATTGGATCTTCACTTCAGAATCTCACTGGAAGTGAATCAGTGTTGTTTAATAAATTATTTAAATGAATGACTCAATGACTTATTAATCAAAACCATCACTTGTTTTGTTTCTATGTGAAAAAGTGTTGTTGAACAAATCTGTTGAATGAATGATTCAATGACTCTGTCATAAAGACCATGGCTGCTTCCCAAAGCTGAAAAATGCTTCCTCCGCAGGCCACATTCAGGCACTGTCCCAATGTTTCGTGAGGTGCAACGAATCATCTAAATTAATGATTACATGACTCACTACTAAAGACCCTCACATGTTGGCTGCGACCAAAATCTTATGCAGCTGACTTGTTGCCTTGCTGCCTTATCAGGCAATGACTTTGTAGGCAGTGTTTGCATATGAAGGTACAAAATAGAGTGAGCTTTGGTGATAACTAAGCAAAAATTTTATTACTACAATAGTAATTTCTCGCTAGAAATTACATCAGAAGTGAAAAATATTGGTCAAAAACATACATTTACACAAACTGACAATTGCAACTTTCACACTATCTTTATTTTTTTTAGCTGAACTGTCACAGAATGGAAAGCACAGGATTGTGGGATATCAAAGGGAGCAAAGGATACATCTATGCTGCCTTCAAAAACCGATCAGATGAAGGTATCTCAGGAGACAGGAAGTGAAGCTAATATTGGATTTGGATGTGCCTTGATACCTTCCGACCTTGGAATATGTCCTCTGAAGGAAGTATTTTTAAGTTTCTGAACGCAGCTGTTTTGTTCCTAATTGAATCAGTGCTGTTAAATTAACAGGACAGTCACTTGTCGCAACCTACTGGTGTAGCTATTTAACCTGCAGAAAGACTCACTAAAAACCAATGCCTATCTGGATTGAACAAACAGAGAAGTGGAGTGATGCAGTGCAGTGATGTTGGATATTTTATACATTAAATATATGGCATATATCAACATGCTACAACATACTTCTGTTATGCCTACATATAATTTACTCTCTAACAAGGACAAAACAAAAATGTCCTCTGTAAAAAGGTGCAGACTCAATGGCTGTTTGAGCAGAGAGTTTCTTTGAGCAAAGGACAGGCATTGACGACTGTGAATGGGTCAGAGTGAATTGGCCTCCTGTTGATGCCCGGAGACGTCTCTTTAGCCTGAGAAGAAAGCCAGAGTGCCACTCAGCCCATAGCTAATACTGCCTGCGGCTATTTGCAAGACCCCATGTGAATGTGAGAAAACAGAGGTGGCAGGGGGCTAATTTGACAAAGTTAAAGCAAATCATCTTAGAGAGTGAAAGGAGCAAGTAAGACAAAAATGTGCGTCTGTCTGTGTGTTTTCATACTATTGACAGGCCGGCCAACAGGGGGCTACATTGGGAATTCCCAAAGCATGCTGAAACACATCCCCTCCTTTTTCAGTCTCTTTAACCTCAGTTCTGATCACCAGCAATCATCACACTTTTATGCTCTTTTCTCATTCATTCTCTCCAACTCTCACTTCTGAGAAAACTCTCAACAGATTTCTTCCTCTGAAATGAGGCCTTCCTTTGGTGGTAAAATCACATTGCCAATCTGAGTCATGTAAAGGTAAAGTCTTGAATCCTAGCAGGCCTGATAATTACTTCAAATTTATTTGGCTTCAATTTTGCCTGATCAAATAAAAAATAAATAAATATGGTAATGTCCTCATTTGTTCCTAAATCTAAAACTCACTGTCCAACATGGGAACTTTAACTCTGATTAACCTTGTACATAGACAGTCAACCAACTCTTACAATGTCCATAACAGAATTCACATACCACAAACCTTTTGGCAGCAGGACATGTGTCATAAATTATGTTTATAGATGGACATTATTTTGCAATCTCCTCTTATTAAAATCTAAAGTGAAATGCATGGGGTTTAAAAGGACATTACACTGGAGAAATGGTAAGCCATCAAGTAGACATGCAACACAAACCGGACGTTTTGTGACGAAAGACAATTAGCATAAGTCTGTTATTAAGCCATATGTGAGGCTTTTCTAGCTGAAATGGAATATAAAAGAAAAAATATTGCTGCAGAATAATACACACACCACTTTGACGTTTGCCATTTAGAGACGTGGTCAGTCTCCCAGTGAGAAGTTTATTTAGTCTATGTGATGGTGTCCACTGACAGCTCATGGAACATCGGGTATTAATTGTTGTTGTTGAACTTGTGATTCATCATGATTGTAAAATAATGCAATGTTCTTTCTGATGACCATGTGTTTGTGTGTGTATGTGTGTGTGTGTGTGTGTGTGTGTGTGTGCAGGTTTAACCTACATCTACTTAACCTAATTCTGAACCTGAACTGTCAGATTTAAACTTGCAATAATATAATATAATATAATATAATATAATATAATATAATATAATATAATATAATATAATATAATATAATATAATATAATATAATATAATATAATATAATAGCATTCCACAATACTCAGTGGAGCTTTAGAACCTGGTAAGATAGATACATATTGAGTTGTGTTATCTGTTGTGTTGGAATTCAGCAAGGTATTAAAACAAAAGGGACTTTTTTGAAAATCACACTTACTTCATTCCAACTTGTCAAGCTATAAACTCAGCAGATGAAAGAGGGACTCCAACAGTTCATTCAATTCTATAAAGACGCTTCTGTCGTGGATAAGTGTCTTTCCCATTGTTTATTTATCCAGTAATTTTAATGTTCATCTCCGCTCACCTCTCTTATTCTTAACCTCCAGAATGGCTCCCTCAGCAGCCTGCCCGGGGCTGAGATGGGCCCTGCCTCCTGGTGTGTTCAAAGGCTAGCATTATCCTCTAGAGGGGTGTAGGTTACAGTGCCATTCACTTTATGGGTGGTCAAAGGGTCAGATGTACATGTAACCACATAGGAGATAAATCTTTAAGTAGCAAGCCCAGGGTCAGATAAGTTGTGATGTATGAGGCAAAGTGGGGATGATATCAGATCCACTGCTCTCACGGACCACCATGACCCGGACACTCAGTTCATTTGTAACTTATTTAAACTGTGTATGTGTTGCCTTGAAATCAGAGCTCAGTGATACAAAACAATGAGATCCTCTTAGTATAAAGACCCAGATGAACTTACCAATGTTCTCTGTGGCATTGATAGAATTTGTATGTCAAGATCATATGACAAGTAAACCATTCTACATCATATATTTTATGTTTCGTTTCTGAATTATTATGCATTCAAATGTATAATCTAGTGTAAGTAGTTCTACACACCTGAAAAAAGTCTCGAGTTAAAAACATGTTTTTAGATGTGCATTAATTTACACTAATTCAATGAATAGGTTGCAACAGTTAGGCTTCGCAAGTAAAAATCCCATTCCTTTTCTATTTAGAGTTTTTACCAATAACTCATAAACCTTTAAAGATAGACCTACTTTGAGCTCTGGTGTTGTTAATTAATGCTGTAAATATTAAAATCGAGACTGTTCATTCCCTCTGGTTTCTAGCCCCATTGTAAATTATTAATCTGTGCATGCTAAACCTAAAGTAAAAAATGTTTTTCTTCATAAGAACTTAAGTTATTATAAAGGTAATAACTTGCTCTTCCTCTGAAATGAGGCAATGCAGACTATAATGTTAACAAACAGCCAAATCACTAATTATTTATAATTTTTCATTAAATTACTTTCTGCCTGAGTCCATTCTGGTGTGTAACACCATTTTCCTCATCCAGTCAATTATTGATAGTTAAAATGAAGTCCCATCATACATATTTTCCTGCTTAGTGGGACTGTAGCTCAAATCCCTAATTAAAGTGTTGTTCCTTTGTCTTTTTGTTGGATTTTCAGATCCTTTTTGGCTTTAAATGAAAGTTTGTAATGTTGTGAATCACCTCAGGGTTGGTTGCTTTAGTTCATAGTTTCGAACTCTTTAACAACTCTTTAAGTTAGTTTAGAACTTATTAACTTATATTATTTAATACGTTTTTATTTAAATCCCTATGGACATAAAAAACTGGGTGTTATATTATCCCTCACTTTAATCCAATTGTTCACAATTTTCTTTTTTCTTCATTTTCAATAAAGGCTGATGATATCTGATGCATTACATAACTTTCTCAGATCTCACCACGCTATAAAATGATGATTTATAAATTAGAGTTTTATACTACATACAGTATATCTACTTGACACGTCAGTCTGTTTGAGTAAATTGAGTAAAAATGGAGTAAAATGAGCCATAAACACTGTATCTTTATCTTGATTATTGTATTTGGATTGTCCTTGGTGCCACTCCTTATCCCCCGGCTCTCTTTGGTAATTGTGGTAAGTCAAGAAAGAGGCTTCAGAACAAACTTCTGCCTGTTCCTCTAACCTCTTCACTCATGCAATTTTTATATTTCCACACATGAGGGAAAAAAATAACCCAAACAACAATATTTAGGCTGCAATTACGGGAGAGTTAAATTCTATGTCTGACAGCGAATGAAGGATGATGGTTTCGTATGGTCAAACACGCCACTCAGAAGATTCTTCGTGCGCAGACCGCTAAACTAAAAATACATTGGGTCTGATCTGTTTGCTCACTGCAAACAAGAACACAATGGAGACTTGCTGTGAAGTTTACTCTAACTCACTTCAACAAGCATAAATCAGATGCTAATAGGATGTGGAGTTTTTACTGCTTGAGTAGTTTTGTGAGCTTTCATGTACAACATTAAACACTGGCGTTTTAAAGGTTGTGAGCACAGGAACAAATTAAACGAAAGTATGTAGATATGCTCAGTAGGTCTGTCACAGTGAGTATTTGATAGAACAGAGTGATAATCCTTTAAAGAAGAATCGGCAGACTCCCAGGAGCCTCGTCTCCCACAAATGATCTTCCTCTTACCTAAAGCCTGCAGGGCTAAAGCCCACCTGTGGTGATACCTTTCACAGGTACAGTAGCCTACATTCTTTTTTTGTGGATCGGAAGAGAAAGCAGGGTTGTCATATAGAGCCGTGTATTTTAACGTTTATTTTTCTTTCTTCTGTTGAACACAAAAGAAGATATATTTTGAAGAATGATGGTAACCAGACAGTTGACGGTAGCCATTGACTTCCATAGTAGGAAAGAAATAGTAAGTCATTGGCTCTGGTCTTATTGTGAATGATTCATATGTGCATGATCTGAAAAGAAAAAAAAGTTTGTCTTTGTAAACTTTAAGAAAAGTATTAACTAGCTCTTTTTCTGTAATGACTTTCCTTTTCTGGTGAAATCACTGGAAATTCCATTACCTTTCAAATTGCGCAAACTGAAATTGGGAATTGAAAATGCGGCCAATGGAAACACGTCAATTTCACAAAAACTCCCATATATCGCAAAAAATGTTTTTACGCTCGCATTAGGTGGTTTTTCAGGCAATTCGAAAAAGGGATATTTCGCAAAACTGCAATGGAAACAAGTTTTTTTTTTGCATTTACTACGTAAAAGTCGATCATTCTTTAAAGATGACGTGGTATGTTTGGACAGAAGACGAGAGAGAGTTCTTCATTAAACTCATAAAAGACAAAAGATTTATGGGAATACTGGACTATGTGTCATTCCCAAGTATAAGAGGCTTTCCTTGCCATTAATGCTTGGATAACACGCCTACATCTCCTTCGAATAATAATAATAGCTAGTGCAGTGGTTGGTATACGTGGTATAAACCTACCAACATTCATTGCAACGATTTTTAGAATGACTTCTCGCGAGAGGAAAACATGTTTTAGTCGCATAACATCGGTTAATGGAATAGTTTTTATCGACATTAAGAAAATATTTTTTTCAGATTTATAATGGAAACGCAGCTACTGAGGACATGCAAACAGCCAAATTGCAATTTGTTCAGCATTTTTATGAAAATCGAATTCTGTCTGGCTCCATTCTGGTATATGTAACACCATTTTCCTCAATCTATCAATTATTGATGGTTAAAATGAAGTCTCATACATATTTTCTTGCTTACTTTCCTGTTTGCTGTTCACTTACTTTTACAGTAAAGGTAAATAAAATATTTTTAGTACTATATAGGATATATTCAAAAAAGTCCATCATGGAAATGAGACATTACGGTTTTATGGGTCATCACTGATGGCTTTTAAGGGAATGGAGGAGGGGGCTTTATCCCAGATTAAGCAGTCATTAACTGCAGTCTTATCAGATGTTAAGGCATTGTTTAATACATATCTGAGTCTTTTTCTTTTGCCCCCTACACCACACAGACTTAAACATATGTGTGCAGGCCTACACACTCTAGACAAATAGCTACACATATACAAACCTCTCTCCCATGTATTTGTATTTATATGAATGTATTTATATGAGCATTTGACCCTTGTCTAGAGCCCCGTCATGTTGATAGTATTGGAGTTATTTATTTTTATTGCCCTGAGCTTCACTGACGATGTCAAGCTGTTTTTTCTTAAACTAGGCTGCTTCTCAGTGCTAACATCATGAAATATGCTTGATCATTTATTGAGTGCTGACACGGTTTTGAAGTCTAAATTCTCAGGCCAGGTACACAATATCAGGGAATAAACAGACAGTAAACAACATTAAACAGACAATAAACAGCCACATCAGCGCCAATTTAACCATTATTTGACCCATAACACACGTGGACAAGCTATGATCTCTAGTTAACCCTTTAAAATACACACACAATGATAGCTTTTAGAGTTTATTATGAATACATACGTATATAGCCATATTTGCCATGATGTCTTTGAGAATGCAAGTTGGAAGTTTCCCGAGGCCCTCAAGTCATGAGATAACAGTTATCAGGGATGTTCTCCAGGGTATGAGCTCAAGTCAAAAGGTCAGGCTTGAAAGGCAGTTATTTCCTAGACTACTTGGAGTTTCAGTGACACAGTCAAATAAATAGTGAGTGCAACCGCCACTCAAAGGTGTATAGATTCTTGTCATGGATTAAGATTTATGACCTCTCCAGTCAACATCCTAGTCTGGATTCCATTTACTTCCCACATAGACTTCATTATGGATTTAAACATTTTGTTGTTGTTGCAGAGCTGAATGGAAATTGGTCCATTCAAGTAGATTGTGACTTCCACAATTTAGAAGATCTATAGGTTTGTAAAGCAAATTGAATGAGTGTTCTCAAAACTGAAGTTACCAAATACATGTCCATGAGCTGCGCTGTGTTATTCTGCCTAAATTAATTGAAACCCTTAGATCATCATTATTTGTAGATGTGTTTCGACTGACCATCAGACATTATGGTTCCAGTTTTGCATTCTGTGTTCTAAACGCAGTATAGGGTAGGCTAAATTAGGAGCAGATATGGGCAACCCTGACCTGGCATAGTTCTCCCCAGCTGGAGCCGCTGCTGGAAAAGCCATTTCTCTACAACATGCAAACAAATATAAAACAAATGGTGTACAACCATGTAAAGAGAGGGGGGAACAAATGTTAGCAAATATGAGGTCAGAGGCTGAGTTATGACCTCACTGCCTATTGCATTACGTTAAATTGCGAAAGTTGCTTTAAACGGTAATATGTGCCAATCTTTTGCACAAAGCAAATCTGAACTGATGAAGAAACAGGTTTAAGAGTCATTTCATTTACTCCAGAAGTTTTTACTGGCAAGTATTGTATCTGCGCCCCTCTAGGCTTTCACTGCTCATTGGTTGGTTGTGTGACAGACATCTATGAGTGAGCCTTTTGACAATTTTGGACACTCCATTTAACATACTGTATAAATAAACCAATATGCAAGTAAATACCATGGCTTTATGGTATGTTTTTGAATGTTGAGCTACAGTATCTGTGCCCACTCCATTCAGTGGAGTTAGGGCACAGTTTTAAAACCAAAGAGAAGTGTTGGCACACAAACATATTGTAAATAACAACACTGTAGTCAAAGCAAAACCATCTTCCTTTGGGGTTTGATGCATTTGGCTTTGACAAGCTGAGCCCCCAGCCAACTTACTAAAACATCTGACAACACTCTTTCTGAGGACTTTTCAAAACGAGGCTGGAAACTAATGGATTGTAAAGCACAATTAAACTCACTGGATGATTCTTTTCACATGGAGACTTTCTTTGAGCTACTTGTCATATGGTTGATATTGTGTAGAGGTACTGTAGATAATCTTGGCCTCCTCTGTTAATTAGAGGCAAAATCAGAAACCATTGAAATAAATAAATAAATAAATATCAAACTACTTTTAATCCACCTCTTATGACGTCTTGAGTTGATCTTTATGCTTTGGCTGAACCTTAATTTTAAACTTTTATATGATTCATAAAAATTTAGTATGAAAATCAAGTAGTTTTATGAGATCCTTTAATAAACCAGTAAAGAGGGAAAACAATCAAACAAATGAGAGTGTTCAAGTCGACCCAAACGACAGAGCTCTTGTCTTAATAATATTTTGGAGTCGGTGTGTACTAACCTCTATTTGGTCATCATAAGGCTGGTAATCAAGAACCAGTTTTTATTCAGACCTGGTTAAATCTTTGAAATGTGGTTGCCCAACAAATGAGTCAGATCTTTTGGAATGATTTTTGACTTTTTGAAAATGCTTTATTGAATGAAAACGAACAATTAGTGTCGTCCGATTTCTGAAAAATGATTCTAAAGTGCAGATTCTTTTTTGTGATTCAAAAACACATAGGAATCTGTCAAAGGGTTCACTGAATTAATCTGACTCATTTAAGGAATGTCATTACTTTGAAATGACAAAAAAAAAAAAAAACACATTGTGTTGTGTTGTAGGTTACTTATAAACTTGGGACATTTGTTGTTTATTTGTTATTTTTCATTTAACGTTTAGGGCCAATGGATTACTAAAAGGTATTTCAAAGTATGTGGAAACTACTTATCTACACCTATAATAAATTCTATAGATCAGTGGTGTAAGCATATATTGAAAGAATTGTAGCATAAATTAATTTCTAACTTATGTAATTTGACAACAGACTACTTGTTTACTCAAAAGTTGCCAAGTAAGAAGAGTTTATTAATATACAACTAAGGTCATCTAGGTCACAACTAGGTCATCAGGAGATCTTGTTTGCACAGTGTTGAAAAAAGCCTGAATAGATGCAGTAGATGAGCTTTCGTTTTTAGGAAGTTTTTAGGTTGAAGAACACTCTACAATAATAACTCAAACAAACTGCTGTACAAATGTAACCTACGTGTTAAAGATCAGCTGAGCGCTTGCAGAACAGATGACAGTACAGTTTTAGGAACAAGACCTGACGTGAAAGCGCTTCATTATACAGTACAGCGTACATTATCATAAATCATCCCGCAGCCCATTCACAACTCTTCAGTTTCACATTGAACACATAAACTCTTTCGACAGCGTGTGTTTACTTGCTCGGACCGTTCATTTAGAGGGAGTGCTGCGAACATGCTTCCCATTTCAATGAACTCTGTGCTCTTTTTATGGACGGTCGGACAGTGAGGAGCGCTGATGCGCCGAATCGCCCGCAGATGGTCGTCGCTGATTGGTGGAAATTTGAACCCCCACCCTTTCCCCATCAGCCGGTGCCATTATTTTCGTATAGTGTACCCCCCCCCCCCCCACACACACACACACCCACACACACACACACACACGCGCACACACACCCGCCGACTGTCAACGCTCAGCAGTCAGCAGTTCTCTGTGTACCTGCGCTCGCAAACAGAGGCGGTGCGCGTTACCCAAATGGACCCTTTGGATTTTACTTGAGGAACGACTGAAACAGGGCAGTTTAGCAATAACACAATTAGCAATGTCTCTATATTGCATTGCATGGATTTACGGATCGTTCCTTTCCCCGTTTTTAAAGAGGTAACAGTTAAGGTGCATGCATGCCAAAATGGATTGCCTTTTCCTTTTGCTTTGGAGTTTACAAGTCCCTCTGGTAAACAGCACATCAGTGAGATTACTGGCGAGTGTGTCTTTTGGGAACTTCATTAAGGCAGGTGACACACTGATAATTAATTATTTACTATATATACTGTACTCATTGTCATTTAGCAAGTTAATTGTGGTGAGCTTTTTGCAGGCTCTGCAGTTCTGTTGCTTCCACTCTGTGACATCGCTCTCATTTACCGGCGACACCGGCGGCCTCTATCAAGGTTCGTGTGTTTACGTACTGCAATTTATTATTGTATTTCTATTCTTTATAATTATGACATGGCAATGATTGATGCCAATGGCGCTCTTGCACTCTGGTTGAGCCGAAAATCCTTACCTGTCCTTATTGGATATACCTGTACAGCTAAATATATAAATACGCGGAAGCATGCTACATAGATTCGGGGAATTAGGGGGTTTACAACATAAATATACTCCCAAGTTGTGAGTTTCCTGTGCCGGTGCACGCGTAGGCTACTGTATGTGTGGGCGCATTAAAGGGATTCCCTCATCTCTTATCTGCCCCGTAGGAGCTCACTGAGAGTTTGTATTTTTAATTAAGATTTACACAACCATTGGAAAGTTTGGAAACGCTTCCTCGTGAGATTATGGTTAATGCTTGACATTAGTTTTGTATATAAATTGTGGCTACATGAAACGTTAATTTATAGCCTCTTCATCATTTTCACAGCTTGCACAGGCTACAAAGGGTAGCCTATTGAAATACTTGTAAGGCTCAGAAAAAAAAAGCAGAAATATAGGTAGGCTATTATGTATAGCAACATAAAAGTGTAAACAGTGATATACAGATTTTGAGTCAGGAGGTAATTTTACAATTTTAATTTTATTTAATGGATAAGTTAGACCATAGGGAAAGTAAATAAGCCAACAAGTGTTGACAAGACCCCATGAAATGGTTTGACAAATGCAGATTTCTTACCGGTATTGTATTTCGTATTAACAAAGAACGTTTTGGTGGGACATGAAAGGGCTTATTCCTTAAAGAATAATGATAAAAAATAAATAACCATTAGAATTCCTAGTCTTTGGCAGGTGGTATTATGGGAGTGACAGTATCATTAGAGACCATTTCATCGGACATAAATGTGTAGTGCAGGATGAGTCATCAGTGTTTTTGCTCTAATTTTCCTGGAAGAGAAAGACTGTAAATTTTAAAAGTGTATATCTGGTAAAATTGTCAGCTTTTAGGAGTGTACTAGCATAGTAATAACCACAAAGACAATAGACATGGAATCAAAGCCACAAAACAACCTCTCCTAATTCCTGATGGACAGAAAACTGTTGCTGACATTACAATATTAAGTTATAGTAGTAAGACTAATGCTATAATTAACTGGTAATGGATTGGTATTGAGTCAGATGATTTAAACTGTGTTTGTCCCACACACAGATTACGATTTTGCCACACCAGTGCAAGTGGACTCACTTGGAGGCTACATTTCCCATGATGTGTCAAGACATGAACGAAGCAGGAGGTCCCTGTTAGAAGCTGGCGGTTTGGTGCACTATCATGTCTCTGCATTTGGCAAGGAATTGCATTTAGACTTGGAGCCATCCCATGTGCTGGCAGAGGGGTTTACCGTACAGACACTGGGTGCAGAGGGCATCAACACAGCGACCCTTGACCCTTCTATTCATAACTGCCTCTATCAGGGTTCCATACGAAACCATTCTGAATCCTCTGTGGCTATATCCACCTGCACAGGTCTGGTAAGTGTCTCCTTTTACACTCAAAGATTACAAAGATTCACTGATTCCAAAACTTAATGAGCTACAATGTCTGCTAGTTTTAGAGGAAGCTATGAGGCATCCTATGGAGCCTTCCTAAATTAAATAGAACCTCACAAGTGACTGATTTGAAATGCTCTACATGGGCAGCAATTTCTGTGCTCAAACATTTCTGAACATTTCACCAAACAAATGTTTTGGTAAGAATATTCAGTTTGAAATTATTTTATAAATTGTTTTCAGCATTGAATGAAATATAAGTATTTTTTTAAAAATTAACTTTATTCTGCTATGTTCACCATCTTGGATTTTTTTTACTGATCCTCTGGGATTCTCTTGCAGAGCTGCCTTTGAATTTGGTCAAAACTAAGAGGCAGCATAATAGAGTGGTGTATAGGTTAGGCGTCACTTTGTAGGCCAATTGGCAGTTAGCATCATACTTGTTCCCTAAAGAAAAACCCAATAGGATTTTTCCATAGGCTTTTGGATTATCACAAAAAAAAAAAAAAAACTCTGTGATCATCAAAAGTTTATGATACTTACACGTTTTGTCCATCGAGATAATTTTCACAGATGAACACAACTTTGATAAATTTTGAAGCTTAAATGCAGTCGCCAGAAATAAAAAGACTAATAACGAGACTGCCTCTGTAGTCCCATTTAGCCACTTGTTAGCAACCGCCTTTTTCAAGACACGTTACAGCTTCAAAAAAATCATGAGTGAGATAATACTGATGTATTTTTTGTCACAGAATAAAACATGGAAGTGTCTTGAGCTTGTGTTCACCACAGACCTCTTTGGAAGCCATTTAACAAAAATCAATTGACTCCGAGACGATGGAACAGGAAGTGCTAAAATGCTAACTCGTTTCCACGTTTTGGCCTACAAAGTGAAGTCATACTTGACCTTTATATTAAGTTGCTAACAAGCTTTGTGTCTTGTGCATGCTTAGACACTGCACTGCCATCTACTGACGTGGATAAGTTTCTCTGAGTTTTGTCAATTACACTGATACAGGGAGTTTAAGAGAGCGGTCTGCACAATGATGAATTCGCTCACCTGTTTAACAAAAGAAGCAACTTGAGCATCACAACCCAGTCGTCAAATGTTTTTTTTTTTTTTTTTGTGTGTGTGTCTTTGTCAGTCTTTCTGTTTCATGGCTTTTTTGCTTCTTCGGCTGTACAGATATTAATTCAACCGTGATCTCCGCCGGTAAAACACAATAATAAGTGTGTTCCATTGTCTAATTTAGATTTTTTTTATTTTGCAGCAAAAAACTTTTTAAAATTAGCATGGAACTGCTGAATGCGTTGACTATGAATTTAGCTCACTGATATTTATAAAAAAGGTAATCTGCGCTGCTCCATTTAAGTATGTTTAAGTATCTTTACTCATTAAGTATGTGTTCTTAAGTAGCTGCCAATGTCAAGTAGCAAGTATGCAAACATATTTGAGTTAAGGTTAGTAAGGTACATATTGTGACTGCTGGAGCTTAGGAAGTATACACTCTCAGAAAAAAAGGTACAAAAGCTGTCACTGTGGCGGTACCTTTTCAAAAGGTACACCTTTTTACCTAAAGAGTGCATATTAGTCCCTCAAAGGTACATATTGGTACCAAAAGTGTACATATTAGTACCTAAATGGTACATATTAGAACCCTTTTGAAGGGTAATGTCCCAGTGACAGCTTTTGTTCCTTTTTTTCTGAGAGTGTATGGTGTTTCACTGAGCGAAAAGTGTTGTGTGCATGAAGAGCTTAGTAAAACAGGTTCACTGGAGCACTGAAGTATGACGTAAACCAAAGTAGAGACATGGCTTGGGTGGATGGAGCATTGAGCTTTGCTTGACGTATCTCACGTCTCACCTTGGTTTGTGGGCTACTGTAAAATCATCCCCAGAGTTCTGCTGAAGGACTCTGCCTTCACTCCCTGCTCTTTTGTTCTGTGTTTGCCCTGCTTTCCTGTCTCCCTTGTTCTCTACAATTAAAGACAGAGTGAGGTTTCAGGCGCATGGCTGGCAGCGCTAATCTTTGCATTGTCCTTTTCATTAGTGGTAGCTTCTCCACTATAAAACAGCAGTGACCCATTCTTTTAAAACTGTGTGACAACACAATGTGATTTGGGAGCAATTGCATCTGAATAGTCTGCAGGGACTCTTTGATCTACTCCCCCTTTCTTTTGAAGCTCTTTTTTTGAATGATGGCCCGAGCTCTAGGTGATTCTCTCGACGGTCTTAAAGGTGCCCCTATTTCAGATATACAGGGCGCCAAACAAGACCTGTGTGTCCCTTCAGATTTTGTGCTTAAATGTACAGAAGAAAAAGGAAATGTCTGAGAAAAAAGGGGTCTCTCACTCTGTCACTCTGCCTCTTTCACTCTCCCTTTCTTTGTTGGATTGAAAAAGAACGAGTCACAGAAGACTTTAACCCTTCCATGTCATCTCCGCTTGATGAGGAGCTTTGGATTAACTACAAATGAGAACCCATTCATCCCTCTGCTGATCCGCAGCAACCCCTTGTGCTGTGAAAGGCTAAGGAGGCAGTTGCTTAGAGGAAGAGAGGTTTTGTGTGGCGAGAATGCCAGTCCAAAAGTAAAATCAATGCTTATCTGGTTGAGAACCCCCACAGTCGAAACATTCAGAGGTAATGCCGTTCATTAGGTTACTGAGTTGATGAAAGCCTGATTTGCTTGTACTAGTCCTCTTGCTAGCTGTTAAACAGTGCATAACATAGCAGATGGACAGGGATTCTGTTGTTAAATGAAGAACAGGCGGTCCCAGCTTTTAAGTCAGGAACAGAGGGATTTACTCGCTAAATCCTGCTTCATTTAAAGTTTTTAATTACTGAGCACTCTTCAATTGCTGTTATCACTTGCTTCAAATGGATTGTGTGGCCTTCAGATTTGACGACATGATCAAACATCTTCCATCCATCCTTTAAACAACACATATCATCGTAGTAATGAAATCCTGGTTGATTTATGGATTAGTTTAGTCATGTGTGCTGTTTCTAGGTTGGTTCAAAATGGCATATGAATGCCAGTCTGCTTCAGTTTTTAAAAGCGGATTAGCAGGTGGAGCTTCTGAAATGGTGCTCTGCTACTTCCTGTTCAGAGGTCAGAACTTCCACCAGATCATGCTTCAGGGTCACATGGTTGAGCAAGTTCAGAGTTGCTTTTCCAGCCTAGGCATAGACAAATCCACATCCTCAGGCCTTCCTTGGGTCACTGTTCCATATGGCTGGTGACAGGTTCAAGCCCATCCCCCTTTCTAGACGTGTTTTGGCTGGCTGGGCCACCATGCCGTCCAGAACTAGTTTAAGGATCACAATGAAAGACTTAGAGATCTTTCACAATACTGTTCAACTTGGATTTTTTATGGATGAACTATTCTGGCAGTGCTGCTATATTTAGTTATGATTTGTTTGACACATGGGCACTCATTTCTGGCTAGTCCAGTTTAACATATCCTTAGACCTGTCAGATCAAGTTAAAGCAAGTAATGAGACAGTAGACTTGACATGTTCTTATCTGTTTATGTTAATTGGCACCATTGTTTGCAATTAGCATGTTAACAACAATTAGCATGTTAGCAAGCGCTGCTGGGTAGGAAAACAATGGGTTGAATATAGCCTTAGGTTACAATTGTTGACACTGTGAATCAATTAATTATCTCAGTCAACATACATGGATGGAAAACGTCCCCTTTATCATGATGTACATCTTGATAGAGATGCTGTTTGCTGATGTTTGTTGTTTGTTTGATTAAAACGCACCCTGGAGCAATTGCTCTGTTAGTGCGGTTCATTTGAATAAGTATGAGTGCTGCCATCCGAACCCTGGTGCGCACCAAACAAGGGGACAGAGACCGGTTCCGAACCCTGGTGCGCACCAAACAAGGGGACAGAGACCGGTTCGAAGGAAATATGAATGCAACACGGACCAAAGACATGTAAACGAACCAAAAAAGGGAAGATGAGACCCTAAAAAGGACAGAATTCTCACGCATACCTGTTTTTTCTCATAGTCGTGATGTTGCCCATTACATTTCGCGACAGTGAATTAATGTGTAATTAATTGTGAATGTATCCCTATGCCTTTAGGTTCAGTATCTTTAGGTTTGGTGTTAAAAATGGCAATGTGAAGGCTAAGTGGACCAGGACCAGAGGTCGCGTTAACCGAAAAGTTTACGCCATTGACGGAATTTTTTTTAGCAGTGACAGAAAAATCTGAAGGCCATCCATCATTTTGACAGATTACACTGAGAGTGATCTATTGTAACTTGTAACTATAAATTTTTTTGGGGGAAAAATCCAGTATGGGACGTGTGTGCCATAGCCATGCACACTTACTAGACCATTTAATTCTAGCATTTAATGCTAAGGAGGATTCTAGCCTATAAGCCTCAGAAGGATTGGACTAGGAAGGACGCAGTCTCGGTAGGATGCATCCTTCCGGTTGAGTAGCACCTGAGAAGTCTGTCCAAGCCGATGCATTTGATTACACACAGGCGAGCACCCAGTTTAAGCCCATTTTATAATGATAAAGTTATAATACTTATACTTACATAATTAAGTTTCTAATCCAGTTTGTTTTGTTTTAAATGGTGGCTGTCACAAAAACTTGACGGATTCATTCAAAAATACATTAAATATTCAATAAAAAAAAATATTGTGTAATATTGTACATATACAGTATTTAGCAAAATACTAAATATTGTGTAATATTGTACATATACAGTATTTAGCAAAATGCTCTTCTCTACATTTTTCTTGCTGATTATCAAGTTTATGGTCAACTAATGATTTTTGTAAGGTATAATGTTACGTGACATTGTTTGCAACACTGATTTAGCGATTACATGAGAATATGGATTTTGGTAAACTGTACTGTATCTTTCAACATATTTTCTGATGTTCATGTTCATGTTTATTTCGTTCTGTAACGTAGTAAAGAGGAAGGGATGATTGCATTCATATCACGATCCGCGACAACTGTTCAAGATAAAAACTGATGCAGTGACGCATAGTCTTTGTTCAACTTACTTTTCATAATATAAATAAATGCATAGCCTATATCATTGTCCTGTAAGTTTGTGAATAAAAATGAAAATGTCAACAGAAACTGAAGCTATTAAATGTCTTATTATCATTAAAATATGAACATTTAAAGGTAATAATAATTATGACGGAATTTTTACGATCTTGTACATCAAAATGACAGAAAGTCTAACACAACTTTTTTTTTTGCTCCGGACCAAACAAACCAAGCGAACTGAACTACAAGTGTGAACACACCCTTAGAGATGAACCCAAACTTTTTGTGATAAGGCCAGAAATGTGAAAGTAGGCATGGAGTGTTTTTCAGAGTCTATCAAGCAGACAACTTAGTATAGTTAATTATCCTCCTATTCTTTTGAATGGTTTGCAAGCAGGTCTTTGTAGGACAGGGGACTCACTAAATTTGCCCTTTACTGAATTCAGCTCTTTCCAAACATGTCCAATCATGCTGAACTTAGACATGACCTTTCCCAAGTCCCAAGTTATATGAGTAACTTATTCAAGCATACTTATTTAAAATGATCTGTTACTCATTTTGAATTAATCAAATTAATGTAAAGCCTTCATAAATGTATTGGTTGATCAGTTGATGTGACATTCAATGTAAATTCATGTAAATCATACCTTTTGTGTAAACTGTGCAAATGAGTAAAAACAAACGGAAAACTGAATATATTGTGCACAAGTTATATTTCCCACAGATTCTCTCTCTCTCTCTCTCTCTCTTTTTTTTGGGGGGGGGGGGGGGGGGGGTGTTTCATGAAGTCTTTTTGGATGGTAAAGTGCTCTTTTATCTTTTATGGACAGCCCGGCCAATCATAGTCCAACCTCGTGGGTGCTAGACTGTCTGTGAATGTGTGAGGTGTGTGTGTGAATTGCTGCTGAAGCACTTCAGCTGTGTTTATTCAGTACCAGACCTGCTGGTTCAAGCTGATGCGCTAACGTGTGGGATTGCACTTAGGGACAGTTGTGATGCTAATTCACTCTGACTGGAAAGGAGGCAAGCTGTCAGTGTGCTCAAAGCTTGGATATACTGCAGTGAGAGTAGAGCACCGGGCCATTCAAACATCAATGGAAGAGAGAGGCTGGGAATTAGCATACACAGACTCCGAGAGCAGATCTGTAGTGCTTGTCTGACTCAGGAAATTGTAAATGCTTTGGGGTTTCCATCAGACATGTTTGTTGTCATGATTGGTACTTATGGATTCTGCTAAAATGGTCGCTGTTTGGGGTCTCCCAGTTTAAGCCCCTTTTCCGGGCATCATAATTATATATTGAGATACTTGATTGTTTTGAAATTGATTACACATAAAAAAGTAAGATCCTTGTGTCATTATTATTTTAATATATCATTACTTCATGTAAAGGTCATGCAGGTCATGTAAATCAGAGGTTTTTAAACTGTGGTCTGAGCCCGGGTAATTTAGGGCTACATTTCTGAAAATAAATAAATGTTTGAGTCCAAATACGTAAATCAAGAGATTAATCATGATTGTTAACCATAGATATATATACATAGATACATCATTAGCAGCCGTTTCAGTGTGCCGCTATCCGTAAGCTGTCTGCCATATTGGAGTAGTCCGTGAACATTCGAGAGCAAGTTGACTGATCGTCTGCAGTCGTAGTTAGACGCATGCATTAATATGAAATAGACTTTAGCAGATGTTTTTGCTAAACTAACACAATACAAAAAGACATAGGCGTCAGGTGACATTAAAAAGTTACCATAGTAAAAGTAAAAACATTAAAAGTACCATAGTAAAACCATGTATTGGGTTAATACATATAAAAACACAAACCAACACATTCTCACCTGTAAAAGGTTATCCAATTTCTTCGGGAATTTAAATCTCGGTGGTTTCACAAGCAGAAGCTGCACCTATGTGTCTGGAAGGGTTGGATAAGTCATCTGTGTATACATATCTATGGTTTTAACACTACAAATAAAAACAAATCTGCATATATTTCTGTAAAAACATTTTGCAAGAAAGTTCAGAGTTGCAATGTATATACTTACAACACATGTTTGTACATCTAGCAGTACATATACTATTTTTCAGATAATTTTTTTCTCAAGGCTTTAGAACAATGACAACATAAATTTAAATTATTGTATATTTAACTATTTTGTTTTTATAGTATCACATTTACAGTTTTCTCACACAGTATAAAAATGTGTTCACATTAGCAAAATTGAATGGCCAAAAAAGGTCCATTGTCAATTATCAGTAGTGTAGCATATACACATAATACACATATACACATATACACATATACACATAGTGTAGCACATCTCACACAAAAGTCACTTTCCAACCAAGCTGATTTCTGTTGGTCCAAGCGTGAGCAACTTGGACCCGCTGCAAAATCTTTCGCCATCACACGAAATTCATGTTTGCATGCAAGATTTACATAATTTAATTAATAGTAAAATTCCATCAAATTGATTTGAATAATCCTTACATAGTTTAATTGAATAATTAATTGTGCATTTGACAGCATTTGTGTCGTGATGTATCATATCATGAAGCATTTAGCGATACCCTACACATATCTCTACAGGGGCGTTCCTGGGACCAGTCTGGGATTCTTCCTGCCACTATTTGACTCAGTCCCTTGAATTAACCACTCTGAGTCTGCTAGTTGAGAGTCAAATGCTCTGCACCATGGGAGACAATGCTCAGGTGACGTGGTGGACATTTACACTTGTCTGAGTTTTGGGAGGGCAGACAGACAAATTGAAACCAGAGTGAATATATGCTGGGCTTCTTTGTAGTTACAAATGTTCCTCACTCCCCCTTTCATAATTCATGGGGTGTTATGCCATGTTAGCACTATAGAAGTTGCCAGGGGCTATTCCCTGGTGGTCTGTGTGGTGACAGTGATGTAGAGGCTACTTGGGGATGTGAGAGAGAGAGAGAGAGAGAGAGAGAGAGAGAGAGAGAGAGAGAGAGAGAGAGAGAGAGAGAGAGAGAGAGAGAGAGAGAGATACTTTTGGGAGAAAGTAAGGAAGGGGAAAGGCAGGCTGTTCCTGTAATAGCTCTTGTTCTCACTCACTTGAAGACCTAAAACTAATGGGCAGTGGTAAAGTGGCTGTCACACCAGCGCTTAGAAGCCATAAATATTATAAGGAATCCCATATCTAGTGCCTTGGACCATTTGGGACTGGCATTTTAAAATTCTCATGTCTCCATTGAGGTTTAATTATGTTAGTCAAGCTCATGCATCTTTCTGTGAGTAATAGGGTTATGAAAGGACACCTTTTTGTCATTGACAACTTAGCTGTGCGATATCTGAGGCATGGGCAGTGCTTCATCTTTTTAGTCACTTCTCTTGTTTGGTTTATTTATGTTTACCCACTAGACCAGCTTTCAATGTGGTTTTACTCAAGCTTGCTTAATAGATCTTAGTCAGGGTGGCACCATATTTAATTTCTGTCATCTTTCAAAAAAAAAAAAAAAAAAACATTCAGCAGACAAAAACAAATTTTTTGAGTCAGTATTGAAAATTATGGGATATAGTACCTTTACACAGTACATAACATTGTAATAACTCCAAGTCTATTCCTACGACTGTAACCCTGAAGAGGGAACGAAAGGCTGCGTCGATTGATGTTGAGGGAACGTGTGATGCGTATGACGCATGATGATGTCTTGAAGCACATGTGAAATCAGTCCAATGGTGTGGCGGAACTTCAGTGGACCCTGAGATGTGTGCTCGCCGGAGACCGCTGCGCCCCGGAACACACAAGGTGGTGCACCATACAATGAGGTGTTAACTGCTTTACTTCGGGGGAGACTGCCCTCGTTGGCCTGACCCCTCGTTGGCCTGACCCCTCGTTGGACTGACCCCTCAGGCGTCAGGACCTTTTCCCCACAGCCTTCTTGGAAATAATGACTGTCCTCAGATCCGTCTTACCCCTTGAAGGTTGCGGTTGAGATCGCTTTCCCTGTCCTCAATATTTTTGAGGGGGAGCACGGGAAGCTACTCTCTGGTTTTGTGTGGCACGGTGTGAGGAGCTGGCTTTAGATGTTTTGGGACTGCTCCTGCTCAGCAGCCCCGGAGACATGAGAGCGGCAGGGGAGGAGTTTCTGGAATGCAGCCGCCTGTTTGGCTGCGTCCTGGAACCTCTCGACGACTGAGTTAATAGTGTCGCCGAAGAGGCCAGAAGGTGACAGGGGTGCATCCATAAGGAAGTTTTTATCTTTCTCCTATATATTGCTCAGTTTGAGCCATATATGCATCTCAGTGGCCACACCAATACCCCTGCCCTCATCCATATCTCCTAACAACTCAGCCTGGTAGACCTGCAACAGCGACATTGTGCGTAGGCATGCTGCAGCCTGACCAGCGGCTGAGTAAGCCTTACCCACCAAGGAAGTTGTTGTTCTAACTGGTTTAGTGGGTAATACCGGGGCCTTTAGGGAAGATGCTGATTCAGGGGAGAGATAACTCGCGAACGTCCTGCTTATCTGCTGGCCAGTCGAGACTTAATCTTTCCACAGCTCTCGTTACAACCTCAACTAGCTCCTCAAAAGCATGAAACTGAGGTGGCGAATCCTCAGTATCTCCTGCTTCAACACTGACAACATCTAAATCCTCAGAATTAGATAGCTGCAGTGTAGGTGCCTCAATCGAGGCAGAAGTAACTGCAGCCCGTGCTTCCAAACCCTGAGAAAAGGCACTGGATCTAGTCACCACTGTGCCTCTGCAGCAGCTGGACCCGAGCCCTGGGGAACGCGAGCCCGAGCATCCTTCGCGAAAGAATACCAGGCGGGATCGGAGCGTCCGTATGAGAAGCACATCACAGTGCTCACAGCCAGCACCCTCGAGCAATGACTGTGCATGCTCCTCAAATAACACAGGCAGGGGTGCACACACAGTCTAAATTGCTAATCGTCTTTAATATAAATATAGATAGATAACAGTTTCACACTGAGCGCTTACTTAAGACTCAGAAGCTAGCCCTGCTTTGCTTTTAGGCAGGCTTTATAGTTTCCTGGTTCGTGAAGTCACCCGCCTCTGACGTCCGCCACACCAATTGGACTGATTTCACATGTGCTCCAAGACGTCATCACGCTAAGCGTTCGCAGTGCGAGTTCCCTTGAAAGGTTGTGAGAATGTGATATGCCTTAGTCTGATCATCAAATCGCAATGGCTGTAATGTAATTATTCAGACAGCGCATGAAAGGACAAAAACACACACACACAAAAAGCCAAAATGCCTGTTTTGTCAAGTATCCTTGCAAGCACAGTCTTAAATTAGTTAAATGAAGTCTTGAATGTAGAGAGTTGTGAGAAAATAGGATGTCTCAGATAAAGTGACAGCAGCCTAGCAGCCAGCCTGCTGCTGTCTGTCATTAATAAGGATAATCAAAGGACAAAAGAAAATGAGAAAATCACTCACTGCTCTTGACTGAATAACTTTTGTAGCTTTAATAAGGATTCATCTATATTTAATATATAATTTATGCAGTGAAGACTGTGAAGTGTTTGATAACTTTATTCAATTTCTGAATCCTACCTGTTAGACCTACCTGAAAATCGCAAAGCACCATTTACAATGTTACATGGTTCAAAAACAATGAAAACAATAGTTTGTTGTGCATTTAGTAAAAATATGAACTGCCTAATGTTAAAATGTATAGCTTTCAATTATATGGTAATGCGGAATTAAAAGCTAAAGGAGAAAAAAATCTATTTCATAGAGACATCAGTAGCAGTATTGGTATTGGTGGTACTGGCCTTCTTTCATAAAAAAAGCTACTGTCTTCGTGTTGTTTATACATTATTATGGTGATTAAATGTGAAATTATTACAATATAAAAATATATTAAAATCTTTAATGTTAGGTGTGATCACGATTAATTACAGAAAAATGTGTGATAAATTAGTAATTTTTTTAATCCATTGACAGCACTAATAAACATATAGTCTGACGCAATGCATATTTCAGCGTAATGCCAAAGCACAGCACTGTATTCATTTTCAGTGATTCACAGTAAGTTCTACTTACTGCTGTGTTTGAGTCACTTATAATTTGCATTTGGGAACGCAATGTGCACCAACCATCTTGACATATTGATAATAAGTATTGTTAATAAATTAGTTTGTTGTCAACAAAGAGAAGCGTTAAGGTCTCTCTGTGGTTTTCCACCAAAATGGATGCTCAATGGTTTAAAAGTTTGAATGCAAAGAAATTAAGGCAACCATAAATGTTAGTATTGTAATTTCACTGTTCTGTAGAGAAAAAAAGTGCACGGGTGGGGTCAGGTTTTCCTTCTTTTTTGTCTCATGACCAGATGCCTGTTTGCTTCAAATGCAGTTTGAAGACATACTTTTGGGCTTCACAATTCACAATTTAAATAGTTAATCCAGGGTCATTAACATTATTAACCCCCAGGCAAACATAGTCTTGTTGCATATATCACACAGTTCATAGATTTTTTTTTTATTGATCCTTTGTTTTTAGCTATATACAGGGGAACTGTCAGGAGAGGGCTTAAATTATTGTAAAAATAAAACTTTTTTAATAAAAAGTCTTCAGTTCTATTCTAACAAATTTATAATTTGACAATAAACTAAATCTTTTTGAGGAAATAAACCCTTCAAATCTGCCTATTCAGTTTGTGTTGTGTTGTGTAGACGTCCATTTTAGACGTCTCTATTAGGATTTTTTTGAAAGCCCCTAACGCTTTCAGCTCTGCGATTGGTGGTCCAGCTGTAAAATTACAGAGGGCCAAGCCATAGATCTTATTCAGAGCAGCGACATGACAGGTATGAAAGCGAGGCTGTGAGGGATAGACTCACCATATTTTCAGTGGCATCTGCTGTAAAATGCTTTATAAAGCTCCTAGATCACTTATAATTTTCCACAGCTCATATTGTGTGGGGTTTTTTGTCTACTGAAATTTCGCGGAAAGATATCTTTGCAGTGTTTCGTCAGCGGAATAACTCAAAAACACAATAAATAACAGTACAACCCACTGAAGAGATGTTTGTCTATTCCTCACAGTCTCGCTTTCATTGCCGTTAAAAATCAAAGATGGCGCTGCTGTGAATAAGGTCTATAGCAAGCCAATGAGAGACTAATTTCAAATGACAGGAAAATTGAAATAATCCCTCTAAATGGGTGTGGCTTGTAATTACTAAGTTTATGACGCGTTCCACCTGCTGTGGGGAACACCATTGGATAAAATAAATAAAAAATTATAAAATAGCTTGCGCTGTTCGCTATGGAAACAGCAAGCAACATTAATGAGGAGGACATTGTTGCTAATTTATTATCCACGCTGTTTTCAAGATAAGCTTTTGAAGAAAAGCTGGAGTTAATCGGCAAAGGAAGACCTACACCAGAGCTTAATTTTGTGCAGAAAGCCACAGCAATTATAAGCGATACCACTGGATGACGGCATCAACCAAGAAGCTAAAGCTTTACTGCTAGAATTGTTTGCTGTGTGGGTAAGTTATTTAAATTCGAATTGGTCACGTGACCACCAGGGTTATTATAGTTTTGCATTTTTCATTAGTTTTTATTTTTATTTCGTTTTGACTTTTTGTTTTCAAATTCAGTTTAGTTTTAATTAGTTTTTAAAGTGGGTTTGCTAGTTTAGTTTAGTTTTTATTTTTTGAAAATGCTTAGTTTTAGTTTAGTTTTTATTAGTTTTAGTGTTAGTTTTAGTCTTTTTTTGTAATTTGGGTTATTTGTCAGGGGCAAGATTCAAAAAAGTCAGAAAAAGTATTGTGTAATAATAAAAACATAATACAATTTTAGAAAAAAATTCACACCCCATTGAAAATCCTTTACCTCTTACAAAATCCACACGCTGTACCAAAAATCTACACATCTTCTATACAGAATTCACACCCTATACAAATACCACAGCTGTACAATTTCCACACCCTATACTAAATTTACCCTATGGGGAGAGTGGGGTGATTTGTGCCAGGGGGGAAGTAGTTCCACCCCTTGTTTCTGGAAAACCATAGAAGAAATTGGTCATGTGACCACATAATTTTGAAAAGCAATCACTTTTACTCATCCTCCAAAGAGACACATGGCATGAGAGTTAAGCACATTTTAGTGCAAAAAACAGTTTTTTCCCTTTCAAAGTAAAATTTCTATGATTAAGGTTTTTTGATTGTAGTGTCTGAACAATTATAGACAAGTTTGAAAACATTTCACACATGTTTTAGTGCTTTAGTAGGCTACACAATGAGTCTATACAGTTAGCATGATGTTAGCTCTTAACTGCTGGATCATGCTAGTTTTTCAAACTTGTGGGTCTGGGGTGATTTGTGCCAAAGGGCCTGGGTTAAGTTGTGCCAGATCCAGACCACCTAGACCTACATACTCACAGGGGATAATCTTGAGAAGTGAGGAGATGGGCATGCCTCATCATTGTTTGACTTAGGCCTGCCTGCTATTTGTTTAATTTAGCTAACACTGATTTCAGTTTTGAGTTTGCACTATGTAAAGAGAAGTTTTATTCTGTTTTTAAGTGGCCTATGTCACAATAGTATGTTTAGAAATTAGCCTAGTCACTTTATTCTTATATGTTACATAATTGACAGACAGCGCTATGTCAACAGGCATCTATTGCCAAAGCCTTTTTGCCTGAAATGATTCACAAATATCATATATTGTGTTGCTATGGTGCTCTAAATGGTTGCTAGGGCGTAGCTTGATAGCTTCACAATGATCCTGAGAGACTGATTGGTCGTCTGAGTAAAATGAGCCCGCCCCCTTGTCTCTATGACACTGTGATCCAGAGTTATGTTCAATACAAAATCCCTATGCAATTGACCATAGTAGGAAAAACACATGCTATGGTATTCCAGGGTGACAATATCTAAATAAACCTTAAATTAGTAATTTTGTATTGAAATTGTCTTGCTTTCATATAGCATTACAGTTCATAACATTAAAATGTTCTGTTTTACTTCAGAAATCACTGGCACAATTTACCCCAATGTATTCCCCTAAAGGCACAACTTCCCCCGCACCAGGGGCAAGTTGTGCCATGAGACCACTTTTTCCCCAAAAGCTATATTTCTGAAACAATTTATTTCAGATCCAAAGTTATTGTTCTCAGGGATGCACCACATCCTGAAATATATGTACATCGTTAAGTTGAAGGAATTACTGCCATGGCCTCACTTTAAAGTCACTTTGAGTAAAAACTGGCACAACTCACCCCACTTTACCTACAGTCAATAGCCTACTTATCTGGATTGAAGCAGCAAACATTAAGTGTAAAAGTAAAAAAATGACATAACATTATTTAATATTTGAATCAAAGCTTATATAGTGTTTTGACATCAACAACCACAACCAAAAAGTGCATCTTACCTCAAACTTGCGACTAGTTAACTTTCTAAAAAAGGCGCAATCGCTTCTCGGGTCGACATTAACACACTGACAAAATTATATTCAGAATTTAAAATATTTTGATACCACTTTTTAATGTGTGATTGTAAGGTGTTCACGAGATAGAGATACTAACCTTTAGCGAACTTGCTTTCAACGTCGAACGAACACTCGTTCTCATGGAGACGCGGTGTGCAGGGAGGGGAGGGGCTGTGTGTGTGTGTGTGTGTGTGTGTGTGCGCGATGTGAGAGACGTATGAGTGACAGAGAGACAGAGGGAGAGCAGGGAAAGGAAATGCAGCTGAACGAATACGCTGCGTGTTTTAAATAGCGTTAAAAAATGAAAGACCTTGACAAAGACGAAAACTAAGGACATTTACTCTATAATTTTATTTTATTTTAGTTAGTTTTGCCAAACACACATTACAGTTTTAGTTAGTTATCGTTTTTTTTTAATGCCTCGTTTTTATTTTTATTTCAGTTAACGACAATGTTTTTTCCCACCTAGTTTTCGTTTTTTCGTTAGTTTTCGTTAACGATTATAACCTTGGTGACCACTGCTGCCACTGATTTATATGTTACGCTTTAGTTGAGAAAACAGTAATTATTCCTCTAAAATGCACACAACGATTGTGATGATGCAATTCTTTGTAATGATGATTTCCATTTTATTACTTTTTGTTTAATTTTGGTGATAACTCACATTGCATTTCTTGTCAAAGGTAACTTATGCAGTACTATAGAAGAGGACATGGAAAGCTAGGCTGATTTTAGGCTGAGTTTCATTTTTTCCCAACGAGGGAAGGGGGTGAGAGGGCCAAGGTTCAAGAGTCATGGTTTGATATATATCAAATATTTAGTTTATGATTGATTATCTGTTGCAAACTTAACATGTAACAGTCTAGCACTGTATCATTTCAGACCTAATACTTACTTTTTAGCTCTGCGAAACCATGCTAGCCCAGTGTTTCATAAACCAGGGTTAAAAGTAGGGGTTTAAAAAGATCTCAGATATCCCAGTGTTAAGCGCAGGTTGTGAGTTTGTGTAGATATCCAATATACAAATGCCCCTTAATTGTTCATCATTTTTCTGCGCACACAAACACACACTCTCACCCCTATGTAGCCAGTAGAGCCGATGCTCTGGTCAGATGTAACCCAGCAGTGGAATGCAGATGTGTTTTAAAGCTGGGTAATAAGCAGCTTTGGGTTTCTCACTGCTCCCTTCCAGCCTTTAACAGCATGTAAGCACTTACTCATCTAGATTATAATACCATGGTTGGAGGCTTTAAAAACACTCACAGTTTACACAAAGAGAAGCTAATTACGTTTCATAGAATCACAGAGACAGGCAATAAATTATTTCCCATACTTGCACTGAAGACTAGTCAAAGACAGATCTCATGAAACCACATAAAACAGACGATCCCTGTGGTGAAATCATCCATAGAGTACTGCTTTGAGTTTGAGGATAGTGGTTTATTAGTTAATTCCCAACATCTGATATTCCTTTGAATATGTGAAGACTCCGACTCAATGAGGGGAGTGAGAGTTAAAAGAGCTCTCATGGTTTCTGTGTTCGCTGTGAAATTGAAACGTGTTTATCTGGCAGCAGACAGTGGCCCTCTAATCTACATCTCTTACAAGTGTTTCTTGAAGGAGAGAAGAAGAAGAGACTGCGGTTGAGTGTTTCCCTTCGCTCCCTCGAGTGTAATAGGCTCTAAGTAGTCAGGTGTTTTTCTGTAGAAGGCTGTAGTTAGGCACTCGTGTAATTATGTGATCACCTGTCACACGTTTTTACATTAAAACGTATTGCAGCTCAGTAATATCTTCTACAGCAGAAATTCCCAAACTTGTTTTTGTCTGTCAAACCCCTTTGACCTAAAATATTTACTTGGAAGTACTCCCTGATATTTTAAGTGAATATCCATGATTATGAATATCCGTTATCCATGAATTAATTAATTATTTTTTATGTTTTCATTTAATCATCTCATGAAGCCCTTGCAGTTCCTTTATGATCACCAGTTCGGAAAACCTTGCTCGATAGAATCAGATTTGAAGACTGAACCTGAATACTGATATTAATTTCCTTTTTTAGAATAAAATTAGAAAAAAAAAAAAGAATAAAAAAGAAAAGAAAATTGATGTTGTGATAATAGGATCCCTGCAGTTCTTCAGTTAGTTTCCTCTCTCATGTCTTCAGCCAGCTCCTTTCTTTCTGCATCCCGTAAGACATAATGGCCAAAAAACAGATGGCCCCAGATGGAATCCATTTACCCCCATTATCGAAGCAAAGCAACTCCATCTGCTAACTGCTGGACTAAGTTGTTAGATATTTGACAGTAAAGTTTGTTATGTCTCTAAAACAAATGGAATACATGTGTGATAATTGTGTGAGTTGGACTGCGGGGCGCTTGCAGAGGTCCTCCAGGATGTTGGTTAAACACATGCTTGCGGGATGCCGTGTACGGGGAGGGCTTCACTGCAGGAAGCTATCTCAAATAATGTGCTAACATGGTTTATTCAGAAAATTACAGAATCTTGCCAGTTTTTCTGAAAATGCCAGCTTTTGGAGCCAATCATCCCCACTCACTCTTAGGGCAAGTGAAAATTAGTGAAAAGAAATTTCTGTCAGTGCGGTTTTAAACGCAAACCCACATCACAGCGTCGGGAGTTGTCCAGTTATTTTTGAAAGCAGTGTTTCATAATTTCTGCAGAACGTGGATCAATGGCATTGGCTTTCTGGTTGTGAGTAAAGTTTTAATGCAAAACTACACTGTAATTCCAATTCACTAATAATAGGTTGATTCTGCGCTATTATCATCAAAAAAGAATCTTAACCCTGTTATTTAAAGAAAGCAAATTACACGCTGCCCTTCTTTGGTAGATTTGTATGTGCCAGACGTTAGCTTGTGTCTTGAGTCTGTTTGTACATTTGATGTTCTAAATGCTTGAATGCAGATTTCAGTTTTACAGTGGCGCACACTATGACTTGACTACATGAATCAAATTAAACCCCCACACATGGGCAGTGTGAATGAGAATTGATGTCCTGAGGCAGTGGAATGCACTTTTACATCCAATATGATTATGCTCCACAGTGTGCATTACATTTTTACTAGTAGTGGTATATGTAGTAGTGGCTCAGCACTAACGGTGTCCTGCTGGCCTGGAGCCGGTGTGAGAGAGCTTCAGACAGATCTGTCATAACCGTCAATGCATAGCTGCAGTGCTTCTGACATTTTTACATTCATTAATTTTGTATATCCATTTTTATGCCTTACAAAATTGTTTGATTTTCTGTGATGTATTCTACATTGTTGTCACAAATTCTCCCATTGCCACTAAGATAATGATATCTATCTAGCTAACATAGCTGAGGTTTTGACGAAATTAAAATCATCATTTGCTCACCCATATGTTGTTTCAAACCCATAAGACGTTTGTTCATCTTCAAAACACAAATGAAGATATTTCTTCAAAGTCTATTCATCACTCATTGATGCTTCAAAGAGTTCTAAAATATCAATGAACATACATAAAGCATTCAGCTTGCTTGACATGTGAGAACCAATCAGGTTTATTCTCACTTGTCACGCTTCCACCAGAACCATCAAGGTTTGTTCTTGGATGTCAAACAAGAGTTGAGCTTCCGTTTACCATTTTTGAGTGATCTATGTATGTTCGCTGATCAATGTTTATATATGTTTATAATATTTCATTTTTGGATGGACTATCCCTTTAACATAATTTTTATTTTGAGCAAATATAAAAAGACTTTTTTTTTATGTTCAAAATGAAATGCAATGAAAATTGCTGCAATAAACTGATGTACTGATCACCACTTGTGATCACCCTTTTCCCTGAGAACACATTTGTAGATGTTGGTAAAAAACCAACAGCTCACATCAGTCGTCTCAGTTTTGTTGCCTTCAGTTAGTGGAAGAAAGCCATTAGCCGTGAAAGGAGAGGTCAGCATGGCTGGAGAGAGACGAGTGCCCTTGTTGCCCTGTGTTTAATGGTGGGAGCAGATGCCCCAGATCATTGCGGCAGCCTGCCACGGTCTACCGCTGTTTTCACAGCATGGGCTTTTGCGGGGACCGCCTCGGCCCTGGGAGTGGCCTGTGTTTACTTTGCCACCTGCGAGACGGGAGGGGTCGGGGCACACAGGATCAAACACACAGGGGCATGAAGAACACAAGCGGGTTCAATCAGTGATTGAATTCACAGCTATACTGCAAGGATTTGCCTGTTCGTGAAGGGTGGGATTAGGTAGAATTCCAAAGCCAGACGGAATGTGTGAGTTTCAGCAGTTTGGGAGACAGAGGTTAAAGATCTAGTCTTAAACAGGGAAGATGACCTCAGCTCGGTGATGAGAGCACCTCAAGTCATTCAGGAAGATGCATTTTCCCGTGACAAATGGTTTCTTTACGACACCACGGGTCTCTAAATATTATGTTCGAATTTGTGTCAAGCCAGTATTTAAGAAAACATTCAGAATTTAGAGAGGGAGAGAGAAAAAGAGCATGCTGACTTCTCTGAAGTTTTTCTCTTTGTGAATTATGGCTCTGCCAGACTGTATATGGTCCTGGCACTGATGACTGGAGTACTATGAGCAATTTTACAACTGCAACACTTCCCACTTAGCAAAGCCAGACCTGGCAGGAGATAACTTCGTGGTCATATTTTACATGACCATATATAGAGTATGTTTGCACATACTGAACAGGAAAGAGACAAAAGTCAATAAATTAATAGAGATACACCTATTTTATCATTTATTGCACTCTAGCCTGTCTGCAAGAGCAGTAAAGCAGTCATTGATACAAAAAAAAAAATCACACATCAACCAACATGTATTGTGTGTTAACCTAAAGAACACAACTTTATACAAAATAAGCATTCTGTAACCTAAAGAACCTAATGTAAATCAAATGAATCATATCATTTATATTACACTTTATATATATATATTTTACAATGTTTTCCTCTAAACTTTCCAAGGACCCCTAGCACTCCCTTGTGGTATAGGCAACACCATGTGGGTCGAGAACACTTAACAGTAACTGTACTGTCTACTTCTTCACCGTAAATCCTTTCTGGATACATTTTAAGTGCATCATTCTGTATCGAATCATTTAGCCGGATCCTGTGATTTCCTCATAAAGCTGGCTAGCTCCATCCAGTCTGAAAAGTGTTTTCGCCGGTAAAGTCTATTCCGGCGCAGTATATTTTGTAACGTCCTAAAACAAATGGTAATGCCATGTTGGTAGATTAGCACCTGTAGAATTTCCTTTTGTTGAAAGCCCAGATAAAAGTAAAAAGCTACTATTATGTTTAGATCCATGTCTGAGGCAGTTTGACTTCACAAGCGCATTTCTTTACTTGCTAAAAAAGAAGAAGAACTTAACTGAAGATTCTCGTAATTTTGATTTTATTCTCAAAATATTACGACTTCAATCTCTAAATATTTCGACTTTAATCTCGAAATATTTTGACTTTATCTCGAAATGATACGACTTTATTCTCGTGATTTTAGATTTTTTTTAAAAAGATCTTTTTTTTCTGTGTGTATCTGGTAATAGTGTTATCAAATGAAACGTTAACAGCTAAAACAGCTCTGGAGATGATGTTCATGTGGAGTTTCCTCATTTAGAGAGAGACACTGAAAACGCACGAGTGTCATGCATGCTTTAGTAGATTCACACAGTGTATGCAGAATTCATATTTAAATAACAGACGTTTGTGGTTTAATATTCACCGACACTAGTTCATATCATGATTTGCCTACAGCCCTACTTTTGATTTATTCTCATAAATTTAGCTGTGACATTTTATTTTTATGATGGGATTCCCTCCGCATTTTCCACATTGTGGAAATCACAGTGTCCTACTAAATACAATGAAAAGATTCATCATGTTAACCTAAAGAAAGGATTATGCCTGAATGTGTAGTACATGTTTGTTTAATGAAGCTGACATATTGCTTTTCCCATTGGCAATACAGTTCTGAAAAGTGCTTCATTCTGAAACATTGCTATACTTTGCTAGAAACACTGACCCAAACCAAATAAATCTGAAGACACATGTGTATGACTTATAATGAAGCAATTAAGCTTTGACATGTTTTATTAGTAATGGCTAAATATGAGCATGTGTTGGCTTGCTGTGGATGTGTCCCAGGGCACCAATGCGTGTCACTATCATAGCAGAGACGATAAGCTTTGTGCTTGCCTTTGACCCCACACCTCATTAATCAACTGCTTGTGAATATCTGACCTCCTCCATGTACCTCTCAAACATGCCATCTAATTCAGCTCTAAAAGATACATAAAACTCCACCAAGCAACACAAACACAAACACACACACGGACGAGAGGAGACTGGGTTATGCGATTTCGATCTTTCAATTAATATTAGTATTTTTCTGATAATGCGACTATGTTTGAAATTGAAGTTGTCATGAAATTGAAGTTGCGATAGTCTTTTCTTCCCTATTGTGAGGTAGGACTTTGCCCAGTCAGACTTTGTTCGAAATCGCACCCTATATGCTCATTCACTATTCCCTACGTTACTCCACTATTATAGGCCACCTTAAGGAGTGAATGAAATCTAGGGAGTGGATTCGGACACTTAGTGTCCCAGAAAGGCTGCTGCATTTACATAATTTGTACTTGCTGTTTAATAATCATTTGAAACTAAGTTAAACCTTAATTAAACAATTTAATGATCAATTAAAAAGGAATTCATACCATTTTGGACCAGCGGTTTGGTAAATGTATGAATGGATGTTTTAGCAGCGTGCGCCCTATTATGGCGAGACGCAGGAATTCATTCGGCACGACCCTCACAGTGCATAATGGGTATTCTCTAGCCGTTGAGTGTACATCATTTGTACATTCATTATTGCAGTGCATTATGGGATTGAATGAGTGCACTCGATAACGTCCACTATGGTTTTGGACACTACAAATGGATGTCCCCTCAAATAATGCCCTATTTAAGGGAATAGAGGGTGATTTCGGACATAGCTGAAGATGTTGCTGCAAAAGGGTGGGAATGTTACTATGATTAAAGATTACAAGGGCACATGAATTCTAAAAAAATAAGTAATTTATAATAAATACTGCAATATACCAAAAAAAAAAAAGAAAAAAAAAGAAGAACTGTCGATTTTGATTTCATGGTGACTTTAATATTAACCACACAGCATGGTACTGTACAGTAGGTTTCCTCACTTTAACTTCTCAGGTTTCCTTTTCCTTGGAGAAATGGAGTTAATTAGAGATTTTCAAGGGCTGAGTGTAGTTGAGAGAGGATGTAGATAGTATAGTCTATCATACCTGTCATGCCTGGCTTGTGGCCATGCTAATCGTCACTGTAAAACAAGCTGCTGAAAAGTTACGCTGCATATGAACTTTCCTCTGCTCTCTGTACTGAAACATTTGATAAATGGGTTGCTCTTTAAGATGGCTTCAGAAGCCCCAGGCTGCTTTACATCCCACCATGTCATCGTTTGTTTATTGTGTACTGACAGCTGTAACTATGGCGATGCCCGTTTTTTGTGACTCTGCAACAGCTGTTTTTTAACCACTGTTTCAGCTGGAGGGACCATGAATCCCCCACAACCAGGAATGTTAAAGTCGATGGTCTCCTTAAGGGCTTTTCTTTCCCTGACATCAAACTCACATAAATACCTCTATGTCTTTGATTTGATATATTTTCAGTCCCACATCTGTGCGCTCTGATTTTAACTTGGTCTTGAGGGTTATCTCAAGGCTAACGTGTCCTTTTAGGAATATTCCTGGTTAACTAGAAGTTGACCTCCGTTGACAGCATCTGTTACATGCTGTTGCTTACCACTGAGAACAAGCACAAATCAGCCCTCAGTTTGTCAAAACAAAACAATAAATATGATGACAGTTGTGTAAACATGTGATTACAATGGAAATCTTTTGGGCAATTATTTTATAGTGCGCAACAGATGCTGTTGATAGAGCTCAACTTGGAAATTATGCACAGTATATCGGCACTATATCAGTTATCAACCTATATTAGAGAACAATATTGTAAATATATATATATATATATATATATATATATATATATATATATATATATATATATATATATATCTCGGCCAAAATTAGATATTTATTTGTTCATGCTCATTGCCCCTATTTTTACATTTAGATTACCTTTGCCATCATCCAATGCTCACTTATAAAGAAACTGTTAAATGTAATATTTAGAAAATCTCAAAATTCTCAAAAAGCTCCTCCTCCGTTCTCTCACGGCTCTCAGCCCCACCCTGCTTGCCACACAGCATATTAGAATCATTTCTGATGGATCATGTGACACTTTACTGTATTTTTGATCAAATAAATGCAGCTTTGGTGAACATTTGAGACAAAAAAAAAAACATTAAAAAATCTTACTGACCCCAAACTTTTAAACAGTAGTGTATATATACAGTACATTTGACATAGAGTCCAACCTCACTGTTTGTTATTATATGGTTAGCCACTCATTGCTTCCTCTTCCTCTGTACTCTGCAGTCAGGTCTGATCCGGTTCTCCGACGAGGAACTTCTCATCACTCCGCTCCCACAGCATTTGGCTTTACGACACAACTACAGCGCCCCCTCTGGACATCACCCACATGTGATCTACAAGCGATCAGCTGAGCGCAGAGTGCATTCTGAGAAGACTGACTGGACCAGCGACTTTAAATCAAACAACGCCTATGAGGACCACCACCATCACCATCACCGTCACCATGATTACCAGCACGGAAAGCTCCAGAGACAACATTTCTGCGGACGCCGCAAGCAATGTATGTAAGGGAATTTCCTTTGAGCTATTTGTAAATGGAAAGTGCATCACATATGATTTACTTGTAGAATTTGTCAGTCTGCGTATAACAGCAAAGCCCTCTAAGATATGTTGATTGATTCCAAAAGCAAAATTACTGTGTCATTATTATCATCTGTTGTGTGGAATTGAGTGAAAGCTCGGAAACAGCATGTGAAGTTAATGACTGTGCATTTCCTGGTCTGTTGTCGCCTCTCTGGCGCCAAGCTTGGAAACAGGAAAATCAGTTATCTGAGGCAATTTCCAGTTTCTCTCACTCTTTTTCATGAGTTTCCATACTTTTATCTCTCCACCTCATCCTAACTACAGATACTCCCAAGCCTCCTACAGAGGATCATTTTTTCATGCCTGATGAGTTTGAGCAGCAAAGCCGGGTGAAACGCTCCGAGATTACATCGAGCAAAGAGGGTGGCCTGAATGTGGAAACTCTGGTGGTGGCAGACAGGAAGATGCTGGAGAAACATGGAAGAGAGAACGTCACTACTTATGTCCTTACTGTCATGAACATGGTGAGAGAGCTGTCAGCAGTATTGTTATTGAGAAGACACTTTGATCTGGCATGTTCAGTGAACATTTACTTCTTCCTACAGTAATATGCAAAGTGTTGTTGTGCTGAACAGGTCTCCAGTCTTTTCAAAGATGGAACGATTGGAAATGACATTAACATTGTTGTGGTCAGTCTCCTTCTACTTGAGAAAGATCCGGTAAGATACATACATACATGGATACATACATACATACATACATATGCAGTATCCATCATCCATCCATGTGATCAATCATGATACTAGCACATAACTTTTATGATATTGACATCAATTAAAACGTGATTCAATTGTTGATTCAGTTACCACTATGATGACTCAAACCAGTAACAAGCTGTTTGTTTTTATTCACTAAAAAGTCATTTGTTTGGCAATCAGAATAACTGGTCACTGTGTTTTTTATTCACTGCAAAGAATCATCTGATAAAAGTCATTAATTAAGGAATCAGACAATACTGGTCATGCTGTATGTTTTTTTTCTCACAAAAAAGGGCTTACAAAAGTTATTTGTGCATAAATCGGACTATACTGATATGTTGTTTTTGAGTGCAGTCCTGCAACTTAACAGAAAGACATTTCTTGGCATTATTACAAATAATGGATACAAAATATGATTTAATTTGCTTTTGTAATAGTGTAGGAAACACAGTAACTTTAGCTAATTTAATCTTAATAAAGGTAAATTTGATGTGTCATATCTTTTTTTAAGGAATCCCAGTCTTTTTTTCCATTTCTTTCATACATGACAGATGTCTGATCATTCATTACTCTCTTATCTCTCTCTCACCACCCCTCTAAACAATTCATCTCTCTCGGTTTCACTGCTGTCAGCTGGGCCTGTCTATCAACCACCACGCAGACCAATCCCTCAACAGCTTCTGCCAGTGGCAATCAGGCCTGATAGGTAAAAATGGCAAGCGGCACGACCATGCAATACTGTTGACGGGGCTGGACATCTGCTCATGGAAGAATGAACCGTGTGACACCTTGGGTAAGGCACTTGACATTCACCATCCAGCAGCAGAAATGGGTCATGTGTTGTGATGTCAGTGGCTAATAGAGTGACAGGAGGCTGAATTACACAATGCCAAGGTTAGAAAGATCTTGTGGTTGGTGATGTGTGTCCTAGTCTGCCCTCAGGCAGAGAACTTCACCTGATTGAATCCAAGAAAGCTCAAATCCACTTTGCAGTCAGTTGGCAGTTTTATCGTTTTTTTGCTATAGAGGCGTCAGCCAAATATAATGAATTCAGCTCTGACGCTCCAAACCACAAGTATGCACTGCTTTGAATGTATGGCGAAGGGGAGAGCACTGCTTTTAAATTGCCTCTGTATGATGTGAAACTCAAACTCAAAGCTTTTTCTTAGACCATGCAGTCAGAGAAATAGTCTGAAAGTGTGTTTATGCGTAATGGGATCCTGTATCAAATTCTATAGTTTTGAATACATTGTGGTGTGTTTAGTGATACTTAAATCATATATTACGGTTTTCATCCAGACCTCTTGGATTGTAATGTTTCTGTAAACAATCAATTTGATTCACGTTCCCAACATTCATCAGTCATTCATATAAATATTCTTCCACCCATGTTTTGCTGTTTCTTTCTTTCTGCAGGTTTTGCTCCAATAAGTGGGATGTGTAGCAAATATCGTAGCTGCACGATTAATGAAGACACAGGGCTGGGTCTCGCCTTCACCATCGCCCACGAGTCAGGACATAAGTACGTTCATTCATTCTTTCAGGTCCCACATAATTTCAATTTGGGAAACCATATGCTGTGCAACAGGCAAACATGTTGTTTGTGTTTGCTGGTTGCCACTGTGATAAGGGGAAGTTTATGTTGTACGTCTGAGACTTTGTTTTTATGACAGCCGTATTTTGAGTCCTTTGGTCCGTTGGCGCATTCTCAACATAAACTGGAACAAAATCTCTCCTGGAGAACCACCAGGCTGATAACATGTTGTGGGATTTGTTATTCTCAGTGGTTCAAACATTTTGGGCAAATGAAATGGACACGTGCGTCCAACATGCATGGTGTTTGGGGCAAAATCTTCACCGGCCAACAGTCATTAATCACTCATTTATTGGGGAGTGGTCATTTATAAACACATGGCATATCGTGCAACACAGTTCATGTCTGAATTTCGTGACCATAGTGCATATGTTTATTTTGATGCATTAATTGGTCTGATTCCCAAAGGGCTGATGAAAGTAAGTATGTAAATGTGTGAGTGTGAATCACATGAATTGTTATATTCAGCAGAATACAGAGATTATTGAAGAGGTTTGAGGGATGAAATAGCTTTTAGTTATAGAGGTAATGTCCCACCTGACTCAGGGAGTGGTTTCTGTCCTTAGGTTGTACATTAATAGTCTCACTGGGTAAAACTCACAATATCCATCTCTCCCTCTTTTGCTCCGTCCTTTTTTTTTTACCCCAGTTTTGGAATGATCCATGACGGAGAGGGGAATCCCTGCCGGAAGACTGAAGGGAACATAATGTCTCCCACATTGGCTGGGAATAATGGTGTTTTCTCATGGTCTGCCTGTAGTCGGCAATACCTGAACCGATTTTTAGGGTAAACTTTCACTTCACATATCATTATATTCACTATCAGAAAAAAATGGTATACAAATATATTTTAGAAATGTATATATTTTATTGTAATACACACAGTAGATAGATAGATAGATAGATAGATAGATAGATAGATAGATAGATAGATAGATAGATAGATATGCAATATATATAAATATATTTTGAAAAATGCATGTAACTATATTATTTTTTCATAAACTATTTATATTTAATATTTTACTTATATACATCATAAAACATTTACCCCATTTGAGATACATATAATATGGCATTTTTTTAAAAATGCCTGTTTCTATGCTCATGTTTCTTTGTATGCATTTGTGTTCACAGTACAGCTCAGGCTTCGTGTCTAGTGGATGAGCCCAAGCAGATAAGCCAATACAAATACCCTGAGCAGCTTCCTGGTCAGCTGTACGATGCAGATATACAGTGCAAATGGCAGTTTGGCTCAAAGGCCAAACTGTGCAGCCTGGAATTTGTAAAGGTAACTCATAGTTCTTTAAAATATGCTGTTAGGCTTCTCTTTCAGAGTTTGATTACATTTTTATGTTAAATTAGTTTGAACTCATGTTAGAATCGTCTAGTGACTCATTTAACAATTCAGCTTCAATCAATAATTTTGACAAAACACAATGCCACAGTAGAATTCACAGAGATTGAGTTCATTTAGGGTCTCAGATATTTAAATGTGCTTCAACCTGTAATGTTTGTGTGTAGAGACATCATGGTCAACACAAACACATATCTGAGCTTTGGAAAGAAAAGGAACTTCTAAGAGGAAACCCATTGCCTCGAAATCAACTCTAAGTCTTCATTCACAGTCCATGTACAAAGGTTCAACAAAGATGGACAGGGCCCCCTTTGGCATCCGCTGTAGCTTTTAGCGTCTAACACACACATTGATATGCAAATAGTTATGCTTGGGAAATTAACATTGCGAGAGTCTATCTGTGGGATTAGCTCTCATGCTATGGACTTCCTTTTTGAGAGATCCCTGTTGCTTTTGTGCTCTTCGAAGACCTCGTACGTGCGCTGAAAAGAGTCTTGAACGTCGACCTCGATGGAAGGCAGCTGTACATCCTAATTAAGAACGATTGTGGAGATAAAACCCAATGTTTTTGTTTTCTGTCCCCTTAAGCCATCCCGTCCTTGTCCCAAAGCCGTAAAGATGTAATTAGCCGTGGGAGCTAGTGGTGTTAGCTACCCGGTGATCCAGAGTCCAGTGTTGCTAGCTTTTGTAAACCATGTCTCTCTCTCACTGTCTGCCAGATGCAATTGGGCCGTCGGCCAGCAGTGGCCGGTCTCCCAACCCCTCATCACCCATTATTATCGTTGTATTGTGGGAAGAAACAAAATGCAATGATAATAGCATGTTTCTTTTGGGCAGCACAGTGATTGATTTTGACAGGCTTTTTTATTTGTTGGGAAAGTTGATTGGCCGTTGCTGTAGAAACAAGAGGTCGGCATGGCGAGGTGCAAGCCAGAGAGGTTGAAGGGTTCCCAGTGGGTGTAGGCTCGTCTTTGACTGTGCTCTCTGTGTGTTTATGCCCACCAGGACATCTGTAAATCATTATGGTGCCACAGAACAGGACACCGGTGTGAGACCAAGTTCATGCCTGCTGCCGAGGGCACCATCTGCGGACCAGACATGGTGAGTGAATGCTTGTCTGTTCACCCTTTCTCCTTCTTAACTCACTGAACCACCATTAAGGATGAATATGGACTGACCGGTCTCTCTCGGCATCTTTCTTCATACACACCTGCGGTATTGTTCTCTGCTTTGTGTAAATGTTCCATAAGGACGGTTAGTCTTTCCACTGGTTGATGGGGATGAGGGTGAGAGGTGCTGATGTGTGGGACTGTGTGGCTTGGCTGGGCCGAGTCCTGCTCTCCAGGTGTAACTCTGGGCTTCATCCCAAACCAGCAGGCTCAAGATCTCCTCAGCAGATACACTCTCTCCTTTACTTTACTTCACATACTTTGACATGAAAGAGATCAGTTTGGTTTGTGGCCTTGTTAAATTTAAGCACATTTTTATGGATTTAAATTTTTTTTTTATAATAAACTTTATTTAATTATTATTATCTTTTTTAAATCTGAGGAAGAAACAGGTTTTCATACGTTACTGATGAATCCTTTTCTTTCCCATTATGCAGTGGTGCCGGAGAGGACAGTGTGTAAAATTTGGTGATCATGGTCCTAGAGCAGTACATGGCCAGTGGTCGGGCTGGTCCGAGTGGTCCGACTGTTCACGTACATGTGGTGGAGGGGTCATGTACCGAGAGAGATCCTGCAACAGCCCCAGGTAACCAACAACTCAAAGATTCAGACACTGTGCTTCAGATCATTCAGATATTGAGACATCATTATTATTATTATTTTTTAATCAACTATGCGTTTGAAGAATAGGGTGTTAAATTCAGTTTGTGATTGTGGTAGAGAGGAAATCCAGATAAACATGACATTTGATTGCAAAATGAGCTTTTTTAACACTGTGCTATGGCTATGCTATATGCTATGGTTGTTTATGATAATTAAAATGGCCACTGCACTGTGAAGTGAATGCTACTTTTTTATCATTAGGCTGCCCTGAATGGTAGATTAGCTGTGAATGGTGGAAGCACATGTGTTTCCTGAACAACTGACCCACTGAGACTCGTAGATTACCCCCCGAACTTTGACACTCTGCATAATCTTGGATTAAGTGTGGTCAGGATTCAACATTTAGCTATGCCCTCTATTGAATGCACAAGGTCAGTGTTTGTACAGAGTACATAGAAAATTACAGTATATAATGATTGCAGCACCAGAAAGAATGAAAACAGTAGACATTCAAACAAGTCAAGTCAAGTCAAGTCACCTTCATTTATATAGCGCTTTTAACAATATGGATTGTTTCAAAACAGCTTTACAGAGATAATAGGAAATTACTGTAACAGATTATTTAGGCTTTACAACAGCTCTAGGATAAAGTTATTGTCCAGCTAAAGTTAGTTTTGGTTGATTGATTCAAACAAACAAACAATACATGAATAAATACATAACTTGAATACATTTGGCATATACTTATATCTAGAGCAACTTACATTGCATTAAGGTATATAATATAAAGCAGGATTGTTAAAGATGTAAGTGTCTGTCAAATACAAGATGTAGTTTTTATGTATTTAGGTATTCAGGTTCTTCCTCTCTGTATGTGGTGGCAGGATTATTTGAGATTGGGTTTCAATAGACCGCAGGTGGTTTTGTCAAGCTGATGGAACATGGGATTGTGCTTCGTCAACATTTTGCTGTCTAGAGCATCTTAACATATTTCTGTTGGAATAGGAAATACTTATAATGCCTTAGACAGCCAGACCAACATGTCTGACATGACTTCCAGTAAAGAAAGCAAGCAAGCAAGAAAGAAACTATTCAAAGTGATGTGAAGTGAGGTGGGGAACTTCATTAAAGCACTGCAAATACCCAAGGATTATATTAAATATTAGATTGGGTACATATGATCTATATAATGCATTGTGATCTCACACAATGTGCTTAGCTAGAATCCTGGTTTTGATTTAAAGATCCTTCACATAAATGCACACCATTTAGAGATGTTGCAAAATGATTGCTTTTGGAAAGCAAATTTCAGGGGGAAAAAAAAGAGTAGGCATTTCCCACATTATTGCAGGGAAGCTTATTTTGTTAAAATTGAGATTATACTGTATATACAGTAAACCTTTCTATGACCTAAATATTGTTACGTTTTTGATATGTTGGATTTAATAAAAAAAAAAAAAAAAATGGTGACATTTTTTTTTACCCCATAAATTTGGATTAAATTAATCTTACTTGTGGGCAGACATTAAAGTGCTTTTTGTGTGAATGTTTTTTTTTTTTTTTTTTTGGTCCTGATTCTGATGGTCTGTATTAGTCCAATGGCGTCTGATCCACTAAGAGAGGTTTAGGTTGACGTGAATCTGTTAGATGGGTTTGCTTTTAAGGCAGAATTTGCACTATAATCTGAGATTTTGGGGAGGTATTAGCCTCCATTTTCTCTGTTTTTTTTTTTTGCTATCAGTGTGACCCCCTTCATGGTTCAACAAAAATAAGGGGATATTGCAGCTTTTCACTCTGACTTCTCTTCTCATCGACCAGCTGTTTACACATATTTATGAGGTGCACACCACGAACATCTGCCTGCATTCCTTATGAAAATCAGAATCAGTTCATGTTGATCAGAACATTTTATCTGTATCATTTCACTCGGAAATGAAGTGTTTCAAAAGAGGCATTTTGATGGATAATCTTCCCTTACTGCTTTCAGACAGCACCTGCAGCAGAATAGGTGTTGGTATGTCTTCTGTTTGTGGCGGTGAGGTTCAAGGGGAATCCCCGTACTTATCACTTCAGTATAAGGTCCTCAAGAGACAGCTGTTGAAGCCAGCGGCAAGAGATGTCATCTCACTCAAATAACATTTATCAATAAAAATGATCTGATAAATGTGCTCCCTTGACTGTATCCATACTCAGCAGCCAGATTTACAGGTTCATGCATCTTTGATATGAGTGTTTGAGAAATATCTCTCTTGACAACAGCCTAGTGGAGATAGTTGTTGATGGGATTGCCTTTTTGAAGTTTGTTTGGAAATATTGGTAACTATCAGAGTATGGGTAACATTAATGCACCATTACCAGAGGCCAAAGTTAAAAGAGTAGGATGAATGTACGATCACCCTCAGGACTTCTTCGGTAAAGCCTCTGACAAACAAACGATTACATTTCATTACGTCATTGTTTGGTATTGTTTATTTATATGTGGAGGGCTCTGTTTTAATGCCTTGACTTTAAAGTGGATACCTAATGGCTAACAGTGTGGGCATAATGAGGATTTGATTAAAGATGAGGGTCTTAGTTATGGGTGATGTATTGAGAGAGTGGGATAGAGAAGGATGTGGGTCTAGGTGGGGGCTTTGGGGGGAATTCAGGCAAGCAGACAGACAGGGTGACCTTGTTTCCTTGTTTGCACCCAGTGCTGCTGTTCATAGATTTAACATTCTCCAGTTGCAAAACAGTGCTACAAAGTCTTGTCAACAGAGAGAAAGGAAGAATTATATTCCCATTGCCAACAACTCTTGTGTGGAGTTTAGTATGTAGCACAAAATTAATTTGGGTGCAGTTGTTTGAATGTCTAATCAGAAATCCTACACATATCCTTCTCTTCCGCCTCTTTTCTCCAAATCTCTTTCTTTGCTCTGTGTGTTGTTATAAGTGCTCTACCATATGGAGCCATAGTACACTGTTGCTAAAGCTCTAATAGGATCAGCCTGAAAACCTGCTCCAAAAACAAAAGCAGACATGCACAAACAGCCGTCTGACAGCACTGTTAGACTATCATTGATCTCGTTGACTTCTCCTGACTTTTAGTCACTTTTTCACTCTTGAGACTTACCAAAAACATATCAGTGACATAATAAAAAAGAAAACATTATTAAAGTAATTGAAGCCTACATATTTTAGTATTCCGATCTGGAAGTTAGCATCACGCTGGTTCCCTCAACAAAAAGCCAATAGGATTTTCCCATTGACTTTTGGATTATTGCAAAAAAAAAAAAAAAAAAAAGAGCTCCGTGACCAACAAAAGCTTATGATTCTTACATGTTTTGTTGCTTAAATACAATCACCAGAAGTAAAAAAGCTATAAATTAACTACACCATGGTCGTACGTCTACACCACTAAGCTTCCGACAAAATCTTTTGATCTTTATTTAAAATCTACCATCAAGAAAGTTCTAGTTAGCAAAATTTGAAGAGCGCAAGTATAGACCTTATGTAGCCCCGCCCCTTTTCAGCGATGCACTCGTTGTGTTCTGTCTTACGGTTTGTATTTCCACAGCATGACGGTAAGATTTATGAATGAACCGGTCGTTTAAAAAACTCCCCAGTCTACTTACATTTGTTATGACATCTGCTTCAAACATTACAATGCTCATGATAACTTTCTTTAACTCTACAATATGTATATCCACTTAACTAGCTAATTACTCTTTGACAGCGATGCCAACATACAGAGCTACCGCAAAAATGGAAGTTCAAAGACAAGTTTGCGCGCTTGATTCTCAGCACATAAGGTCTATAAACACAACAAGGTTGTTAAAGTGCACTACTGAGTAGATGAGTAGATGAGTAGATGACCGTGAAAATATTTTCAGCTTGTGTTTACCACAGATCTTATTTAAGGCATTTAACCAATCACCTATTCAAATGATTCATTAATAATATAAAACAGAGGTAACTCTGTATATTTGTTTTCAATGCAGCTGAACGCACCACCATTCTAGTGACCCACTTATTCCAACTCTTCAACCCACCAGCAGGTCATGACCCACAGTTTGAAAATGGCTGCTCTAGTCTAGACAATAGAAGTATGCTGTCAGTTTTGAGATTAAAAGTTATTAATTTATCTCACTGTGTGTGTTTTCCCCATGCTTACTGTGTTTGATCACTGTACATGCATAAAGATGATGAGGGATTTTTAAGAGCATGAGGAAGACTTATCTGTTCTCTCTGTGAGCGGTTTCCTAACCTCAAGTGTGAACATGCAATAAAAAGCTAAAGGCCAGAGAATAAAAGAACATGCACAGACACACACATTGACAAGCCCATGGCGCAGTCCTTTGCTTTGAGGTTAGGCTACAAGAGGGTACCCAAGAGTCTTCCACTTTAAAGCATGCAGCCATGCCGCAAGCATGCCTCTGCTCTCACAGCCTCAGTTACAGGAGCTGCTGGGCTGCTTTTCCCTCAGGGAAAGATGGTGACTGTCTGCTTCATGTGGCACTCGGAGGCATTCCTGTGGCATTGGGAGGAGGCTGCCGCTCTTCACCAGCCTCCAGCTGCCTCAGCAACACAGCCTGCGAGCTGACCTGATATACAGCCTTGAGTGCAGGAGTCAGCCATTACAGGTTTCAAAGTAATGAAGGTGAATGAATGAATTTTCATACTGGTCCAAGCAGGTTTATGATAATGTGGTGGTTGTTTTTTGTTGGATCAGCAGCGTGATGTTGTTCACCAGAAAAAAACTTCATAGTAGTACCTCAAGGGTACATATTACTAGTCTAAGGTACTAAAATGCATCTTTTAGGGGTAGAAAAGGTGTGAGGTTGTCCTTTTAAGGATACTGCCCCAGTGACAAGCTCTTGTACCCCTAAAGTAACATTTTTCCTCATTTTTTTCCACACATTTTTCTGACAGTGTTACCAGCATCCAAAACAAAACATTTTCAACCAGTTTTCCTATTTGACTGCAATGGGGAAGCCAGTTTACTCAGATTACACATAGATCAGCACAGCTGTGTATTGTCTTGTTCTTGCTGAAGTTTATTATTCAAAAATCATTGCTGTTGAAAACAAAGGCGAGTCCAAGTCATGAATGGAATTGCATCCCAAACACTTTATATCTTTTACAGCTGTCAGTTGGGATGTAATTCAGTCAGACACATCACCGATAACACTCAAAGGCATTCTCTTAGTGCAGATGCTAATGCACATCATATGAAATGTATCTCACCAGAACCTCTTCCAAAAAATATTGAATGGCTGTCATTCCACACGAATGTTGAATGCTTGCTGAGGCACATCTGTTCACATCTCTCTCTCTCTCTCTCTCTCTCTCTCTCTCTCTCTCTCTCTCTCTCTCTCTCTCTCTCTCTCTCTCTCTCTCTCTCTCTCTCTCTCTCTCTCTCTCTCTCTCTCTGCTTCCATGTTCACTTGTGCTAATTGCTGGTTGTTTCACCCAAGCCCACAGCACAACGGCAAGTTCTGCCAAGGCCCCAGTCGACTGCACCAGCTGTGTAACACCAAGCCATGCCAGCCCAATGGAGTGGACTTCAGAGCTCAGCAGTGCGCCGAGTACAACAGCAAACCCTTCAGGGGATGGTACTACAAATGGAAGCCATACACCAAAGTGGAAGGTATTTGGGAGATATTTGGGCCTTAATGCATTAATTATGAACAAAAGCAAATGTCTCATTAAGTCTGTCCCCGCCAGCTTTTTGATAATTTTCACAAAACTTTCCTGGCTTTCCTATATATATACAATATATATTGTATGAATATCTGATCATGCAATATATCAAAACAAAGAACAGAGCCTCTGCTTTAAAAAAAAGCCTCTGGCTTCATGAATTTGTTTTTTCAACACTTGAATGAGGGTAAGTTTAATAAAAAAAGCAACATTTTGAACAAAAAGTCAAAGCCTAGGTCCGTATTGATTTCAGATTGATGATCAAAACATAGATGGAGTATATCGCTTTCATCAACTCCCCCAAAGCTTGCACAGTCTTGTAGCTCTTCATGGGTCGACATTTCATTCGGTAAAGATACGCAGTTTTGATTTATATGATGTGTAATGTTTGATAATCGCGTTATTTTACATGTTCATATTTTTTTCATAAAAAAAAATCTTATTTTTTTAAAGTCTCTTTGCTTACCAAGGCTGCATTATTTGACCAATAATACAGTAAAAACAGAAAAAACAGAAATTTTATTACAATTTAAAATAACTGTTTTCTTTTTTAATATATTTTTAAATGTAATTTATTCCTGTAATGGGAAAGCTGAATTTTCAGCATCATTAACCCAGTCTTCAGTATCACATGATCCTTCAGAAATCATTCTAATATGCTAATTTGTTGCTCAAGGAACATTTCTTATTATTATTTTTAATGTTGAAAATAGTTTTACTGTTTAATATTTTTGAGAAAACTGATTTTTTTTTCTGTATCCTTTGATGAATCGAAAGTTCAAAAGAAAAAAACATTTATTTGAAATAGAATTTTAATCTACCATTATAAATGTTCTATAAATCTAATGCATCATTGCTGAATATAAGTACTAATTTCTTAAAAAAAAAAAGAAAAACTCTTACTGACCTCAAACTTTTGAATGATATATGTAACCTCGTCAGACAAAATCTTACAACAAACCTCTAAAAAACATTCATCCTTGACCTTGCCTACTTTGAGGGTTTTTAATACCCTCTGATATCTGACTCAGCTAGAACAGGTGTGTTTTTAAAATAGTAATCTTTCCCATTTGTTTCTGACAATATGTGTTGAGATTGTTACATCGGACAAACATATTCCACCCAAATGATTTATCTCACCTAATGTGTGTTGACTGAGCAGTGGATGGATTTGGACTGGAAACATGTAGCCACTCGTTCTGTGAGTGCAGTGCACTGATCAACCCTGTAGACAGGTCTGTACCTGAAAAGGACCCATTGAGGCTGTTTATGTATTTGGGCTTCCTTATGAGTTAGTGGGCTGGAAGTGAAAAAGGGAAAGGATAAGAACATTTGGGTACCACCCTGTCAGTTTCTTTAAAACCAAAGAGAAAGCCTAGAGAGGAGATGCTGAGCTGTCTCCTGGTGTATCCAGGCATGTCAGTGGGGTAATTGGAGCTCCATTCTCTTAGAGCTCCATCAGTAGAACATGTCTGGCCTTGGTGTACTTTCAGTCACTAGTACAGGTGTTAGGAAGAACTTACCCCTGTTTGACTGGGCTTTTGGCGTTAGATCAAATTGGATTAAACGCTGACGTCTTCTGTTGATAATTTTCACTTGGCCTTTACTTTTAGGGACATTAATTTTACTATTGTTTGGTTTCCCTTTCAGCTGCACCTTTAAGCCTGTAACATCATCGTGGTTTTGCAGAATTTAAATGAAGTGATTTACTTCGAAGTAAAAGCACAAGAATTATGATCTAATATGTTCACAATAGAAGGACAAAACAGTTCATACTGTGCTGCTGTATTGAACATGCCTGGGTCTGTTTCTTCTGACTGGGATGTGTGGATGCAGATGCATCTCTGATAGGTCCATATTTTTCTCTCGGTGGGAGAGTTGGATAGAGCATTCCCCTCCCGCCCCTCTTGCATTCCAGCTTTATGGGCCCATTTGTAACAGAGTTTAAAATTTTAGTGTAACATATGTTTTGTGGGGATGTTCTGTACAGCATGGCGAGTCTTCTAGTTGCTTCACGGCTAACCATACATAGCTTACACATGCCCAGTAATTAGCACTAGACAGTATACACATTTGCATTGTGTCTGCTTGGAATAAAAGATGCATGATGGAAAGCAAAGTTCTCTCTTTTGTGTAGCGACTATACAACTACACAGACAGACATGACTTTAAAGGGAAGTATTTAATTTAATTTAATTAAATTAAATTTTATTTAATTAAATTAAATTAAATTAAATTTAATTTAATTTAATTTTATTTTATTTTATTTTATTTTATTTTATTTTATTTTATTTTATTTTATTTTATTTTATTTTATTTTATTTTATTTTATTTTATTTTATTTTATTTTATTTTATTTTATTTTATTTTATTTTATTTTATTTTATTTTATTTTATGTTTGAGCAATCCAATACTCAAGCTCAAACTACTTGACCTATAAAATGTGATATATGGTAATCATTCATTTTTCTGGGTTTGTGCATGTGTGTCAAAGAATTGTTTTCCATTTGACATAAAAGTCCACCTGCATGAAAAAATGTTCATAAGATCATTGCTTCATATGTCTTCATGCATGAAACTTCATAGCAGATTGCTGAGGGTAACGGTGGACAGCTTAAAAAGATCTAACATAAAACCACTCTGAAGCTATAAGATCTAATGACCCTATTCATCTCCTATCTAGAAGAGGACATCTGCAAACTGTACTGCATTGCTGAGGACTTTGATTTTTTCTTTGCTATGTCGAGCAAAGTCAAAGATGGGACGTCTTGCTCTGATTACAAAGGAGGCGTGTGCATCGATGGGATATGTGAGGTATGTGAGGAGATGCAGATTATGAAATAGTCATATTTCTGGCATCACATTTACCACAGATTTTTCATTGGTTTTCATTTTGTTATGTTCAACAGGCCTAATGGGCTAAACTGAGCATGTCAGTTTGAAAATTTCATTTTAAAATCTTTTCCTGTGTAGCCGGTAGGCTGTGACCAGGTGTTGGGATCAAATGCCACTCTAGATGCCTGTGGGGTGTGTAAAGGAGACAACTCCACCTGCAAGTTCTACAGTGGCGAGTACACCCTTCAGCACAGAGCCAATGGTAAGGTGCTTTTAGAGGGTTTTCCTTTCATACCTTCTGACCTTCTCTGACAAATCAATATTTGGAAGAGAATAACAGGCTTCAAGAGACAGAAACGACAGAAAGTAAATCATTATAAAATAATAGAAATATGTCTAAAGCATTGGTTCTCACCTGAGGGGGTACACAACATGACCCCACAACAAAATATTAAAAATGTATTCTTTACTAAAAATGTATTTTCTAATATCTGCAATTTGAATAAATCTTTATGCATCTATAATAGTCTTGCGTTTTTACATTGGCAGTGCAGGTATAAAAAGGTAATGCTATGTCTAATAACTCAAAGTGTACAAAGCCCAGGACGTCACCTGTAGGAGAAACCAAAACCCGGAAATCCGAAGGCCACTGCTTTGCAGTTCGTTCCCTCAGTTGATAAACCATCCTCACAAATTATTAAATTGTTCCCTCGGTTTCCATGGATTGATAAACCGTACCCATGAGTTTATAATCCGTGCTCTCAGATACCTTTAGTTTTTGAAATCCGTCCCCACAAATTCATAAATTAAAGGTACAGTTTACTAATCTGAGTGCATGGATTATGATCTCATGGGTACGGTTTATTATTCCGTGGGCACGATATGTCAAACCAAGGAAACAATTGAAGAATTTGTACAGAATTTGTTTTTCAACCATAATTTTATTGGTCCATGTATATATATGTATAAATTGATTGGAAACCTTGATACATATTTTTCAGGATTCTTTGATGAATAGAACATTCATTTATTTGAAATAGACATTATAAATGGCTTTACTACCATTATTGATCAATTAAATGCATCATTACTCAAAAAAAAGTATTAATTTCTTTAGTTAAAAAAATAAAAATTTTTACTGACCCCAAACTTTTGAATGGTAGTAGTATATGCATGAAAGGGACAGTAAAGGGACTGAATTTTGGAGGATTGTAATTAGGTGGTACTTGATTGTTCTGATTTGATCTAAATAGTTTTAGAACTAGTGGCCCAGAATGAAATAAAATATGCTGACAGAGACTAAACTAAACTAAACTAAACTAAACTAAACTAAACTAAACTAAACTAAACTAAACTAAACTAAACTAAACTAAACTAAACTAAACTAAACTAAACTAAACTAAACTAAACTTAAATCAAATGAAATCAAATTAAATTCTTGCAGTATAGGCAAGTCTGTGGGCCACTTTAGAGCTCCTCTCCTCGGGCTTAACAGAAAACGGTAATGTATTTTTTAGAGCACTTTACACAGCAAGAGCTCTGCAGTCTGGCACCTCTTTGCTCTCTTCTGACTAAAGGAGGTGATAATGCATCAGCTCAAAGATGCCTGTTTTCTTTGGGCCTAAAAAATGCAGAAACTGCAAAAGTGATCAGACATGGCAAACCTATTTCTCTTTTTTTTCTGTCTTCAGAGTATTACCCCATTGTGATGGTTCCGGCTGGAGCAAGGAGCATCAGGGTGCAGGAGATGGAGATCTCTACCAGCTACCTTGCTGTCCGCAGCCTGAAGCGTGGCACCTACTACCTGACGGGGGATTGGACGGTGGACTGGCCGGGCAGATTTCAGTTCGCCGGCACTACGTTCAACTATCAGCGCTCTTTCAACCGGCCTGAGACCTTGTACGCCACAGGCCCCACTAATGAGACCCTGCTCTTTGAAGTGAGTGACCCCCGTCCCCGTCTGGCCTGACACCTGTTAGCGAATTAGCCATGACAGGGTCTTGGCAAGAGTACCGTGGCCATTCAGTCAGATGAAAACAAGGCTGAGGGACAGTGGGCGGGCAAGAGAGACGAGAAACAAATGAGGGAAAGATAGAGAGAGAGACAGAAGAGAAGGCACACAAATGAGTCAAACGGGCAGACTAACGCCTCTGTTTGGGATTAATTGCAGGCCAGAGCCGACATGGTCATTGTGACTTTCATCTTCAGTATGTGGAGATTCAAGATCAAACGGTGCGACATTGTGAATAACACTAAGCTTTGAATTTGCTGCACTGTGTGCTCTTGCTAATGGGCAGCACAGGACACCTCTTACATGATGGCTGACGAGTGTGGGTTCAGATGACCATTGAGGTTAAGTCATAGTAAGGGCGCTTTCATATATCTGCACAAACCTGAAATGCAGATGAGAAAGGGATATAATTTGATTTCAGAAGAATCATTTAAACCTTTATGCCATTGTGTCCTGCTGTAATAGATCAGTTATGTGGGATATGTAATATTATGCTTGTTCTTGGGAAGATAATTTACTTATCCATGATATAACTGTATATATACACATTACAATTAGAAATGGATTTTGTTACCTCCAGACCAAGAAAAAAATGTGAGGAAACAAGTTTTATGTAAAACGTGGGAAAACAACTTTGCTTACATTGAGTTTAAGGGAAAATTAAATGAGATCTTGTCAAGATTTCAAGTAGAAGACGTTTGTTATATCGAGATGTAGAGATGTTATGACCATGACAACCCTAGTGAAAAATACATATACCAAAATGTATTTGAAATACATTTATAGTATACTACAAAAACATTTACATATTTATGAACTTAATATAAATAACCTGCAATAGTACTTTTGGTATACTAAATTGATATACTGAAAGTCTGCTAAATTGGAACAACTAATTTTGTACCTAATGCACTTAAGTTATTCAGAAATAGAGCTGAGGTCCAGCTAAAGATATACTTAAGTATTTGATTGTGCTAAAATGGGACTATTGCAAGTATACTTTAGGTACACTTTAAATATATTGCATTTAAAGATTGATATGTCAGTAAATATGCTAATAGATTTATACTATACTTAGTATGAAATAAATGTATTTTAAATACATTTTGGTATAGGGTTTTTTCACTAGGGAACATAAGACTGAAATAAAGAATAATGCTGTAACACCAAACCAATTCAATTCTGCTGAATATTTTCTGAAATATTTGTTGTAACATCACAAAATGTTACATCACAGAACATGTTTAGATTTATTTCTGTTGTTCACTTACCAGTTACAACAAAAGCTGATACATTATGTACAGTATACTTACAGTCCTTGCATTCAAACGTCCACATTTCTTTTGTTACCAACACCTCACTGTTAAAAATGAATTTGGTCTTGATAGTACTGCAGGTGTTGTGTAAGTGAGTTGTATAAAAGTTAAGCATGCTTCACTTAATACACTTTCATTTTGATCTTATTTTCTGGCCTTTGATCTGCACAGTACTCAACCTGTGTGTTACGTGCATGCAGCATTCCCCTTTATCCTACATGCCCTCTGTTCATTACATTTTCCCCAGGGTGGGCAGTGGCAGCAGAGGTCTGATTTGCAGATGAGTTGGCATTAATCTCTCTAAGTATGCTCTGTAATTTCAAAAAGAAGAGGAGGTTAGAGAGAGATTAAAAGATTAAGATTTCTGCAATTGAACTCAGTAGATCAGAGAGGCTTGGAGTTGTGATTCGAGGGAAGCAGCTGGTCAATTATGCTTGACTGGATCTCTCAGTCTACCCTTCTACTTCAGCTTCAAGACCCTTATTGAATGCCAAGGAAAATGCACTTTAAGAAATGTGAATGTATGCTTTGACTTGGTTCCAGAACTTGTAATCAGCTCAGCAAGGTGGATTGAGAGGCACTAGAAAAGACATATCAGAATGTTCCCTTCAAACTTAAAACTTCTGATTGAAACACTCTTTTCATTTTCATTTAGGTATTGACATTCTTGTAGCATTCCTGTAACAATCATAGCTTGTAGCAAACCCAGACTGAACAGAAGAAATTCCCCAGAGAAGATTTCCACATCAAAGAAGGTGGAGCCCCAGAGCACATATACCTATTACGTAATCGCCATAGACCAATCATAGTTTGAAGGTGTTTACCAGCAGGAGCAATCTTTTCCGGAAAGTTCAGCATTTTTCAAACTCGCGAAAACAAACTCCAATCGAACTTGAACTCATTGTGGCCTGATTTTGTTCAAAATGACATCACACCAGTTTATTCTTTGATTTTGCTTAAAGTATATCGGGGCCTTTATATGTGGTATCCATGCTCCCATTCATCAGTCTTTCATCCACTCTTTTTTCTTTATGACGGGAGAAACTCCTACACTTCTAGCCAGGGTACAGATGGATTTTTGTGTAGTAACCCTATACTGGGAGTGCTTGATAATGTCCTAGTGGTCCTGTTCAACAGAGTTCAGTAATTGCCCCAGATTTTCCGTCATTATTTAGAATGACTAGGGTGAAAGATAGTAAGGGGATGTCTAGTGCGAGAATGGGGACAGAAGCATGCAATTAAGCTTTTATTGCAACATAAGACAATATAAGACACAAGGAAGCAATATTTGGATAGGGAATGATGTTTGCATGTTGAGTTGATAATCAGAATTGTGATTCATGTTGCATATGTTAAGACTGAAACTCTAGACTTCCTATATCAGAGCACAGATATGGTGCAATGGACTCATGTGGGTCTTGACCCTGGATCAGAAGAGGTAGAGTTTCTCCATGTGTTGTATCCATAGTCAGATGGCTAGCCGGATCACAGATGGATCAGAGACCTCCTCCTGAGCCTGATTCTGGAATAGCTGCTCTGTGTTCAGTGCCAACTGTAAATCTGGACCTGCCTTGAAAAGGCTAGCGTGCATGGCCTCATGGATCACTTCCAGGGCAATAGATTCAGCCTGGATGCTCGGAAAGAAAGTGAGCCAAAAAGTTTGCTAACTTGCCACTGTCTTTCAATATACTTGTTTTACTTCCTCTGGAAATCATCTATCCTTCAAACACCACCTTTATTTTTCATTCACACAATACTTTCTGATGTTCTGTTGATAGTCTCTTTGCCCCTCTACTACAGGTCTCTTGCATCTCATTGAACTAAAAACATGAATGCACACAAACTCATGCCTCTCCATCCTTAATATAAAACATATAGTCACAACACTAAACTGAACCCAATTTTGGCTTGTAAAGAAATTGGATGGTTTTAGCTAACCTGTTAATCTGGCAGAGCACTGAGGCTGGGTGAAGAGTATTTATCGTGTTTATTGTGACTGACTTAAAGATAATCTTCCCACATCAGCAGCAGCCTGCCACACTCTTCCTGTTCAAAACATTAACTCACTGAGGGCAAATCCATAGTAATTAGAGGTTGGGTGGCATCTGCCTAATCCACTACTTCAGTTTTCACTCTTACTTACGAGAAATTTGGGCTGCCTTGCAATTACTGTTGGCTTATGTAAACACTGCTGTAACTCTTCAGTGAGTGCAGTGACCCTTAGTATTCGATCCTTGTTTAGCTGCTTTGTTTGTACTTTCTACATATAGTTTGGTGGTTTACCAGTTCCAGTGAATTTAGTGTCATTGCATTTTTTTTATTACAAATAGTCTGAGGAAAATCCCCATGTGGCAAAGCCTAAGTAAAAAAAAAAGAAAAAAAAAGACACTTCTTGTCTGAGGACTTTTCCACTCCATTAGAGTTATCCTCAGGCCGTCCTCACTGGCCCTGGGCACATATTTAGTGAGAAACCTGCTGAACTTCCTCTGTGGTCTAGTCTCACATGAATGACTGTAAGATCTTCTCCAGGAACAGCCACCAAACCTATAGCATACAGGCCTAATGAAACATAAACATTGATGTAAATCTTCCTGGGAAGTTAAGTCTCATTGTACACCACTATATGAAAATATTCAGATTCACCCAACCCACAGTTTGGTCCACTTGTGCCGTTTTCCAAACTGACAAGCTTCATTTCAAACACATAGACAATCTAATTTAAACATCCCTCCAGTGTAGCATCACTAGGAACACTGTGGTGTCGTCTCTCAGTCCCAATGGAGCTATAGCCTCAAAACAGCACCAGACACTCTGGCACCTTCTCCCTTGCTGGAGAAGACATTGACAAGACATTCAGAAACAAGTTAAATTTCAGTTTGACTGAAGCAATAATTTAAGTGTTTGAAAATGTTATGAAAATGACTGAAATCAGTGAACAGTAGTGTGTACTTGGATGGACAGAAACCTGTCACTTGATTATAACTGACCGATGATCATCTCTCCTCCACAGATTCTTCTTCAGGGTAAAAATCCTGGTGTATCATGGGAGTATACTTTTCCCCATCCAGAGAAGAAGCACAACTACACTTGGTCTGTGGTGCGCTCTGACTGCTCAGCGCCTTGTGCTGGGGGTGAGTCGGTGCCAAATGTACTGTACATGTTTGTTTTTAAGATACGAGTGTGAGAGAGCGGAGAGTTTTTGTGCTTGTGTGTTGTTGAGAAAGGAAGTTTATGAGTGTGTTTGTCCAGGTCCATCAAATGCACCTTTGTGAGCAGGACAGAAAGACAAAAGTGTGCCCCTCCTTCCCTTCAGACCTCACAATCTCATTGGCTCATCTCTGTGGTAGTGGCTCCTCCATTCACAGTCAGTTTTCTCTGAGTGTTGGTGGCAGACAGACAGCACTATGACATGCCCAGAGCACAGATCTCTATCTGTGCTCTCACACAGTTTCATTCATGCTTTTCTTTAGAGCAGACCTCTGGGCAGCCCCTCCTGGCCTCTCACACTGACAGAGGCCCAGCTTTGTTTGCCTCAACAGAAGCCACACTACAGTACTGCCATTCATCCTGAGCTCCCATAATCCCCAGAAAGACCATTCATGGACAGTGTGCTCCAAGCTTTCCTTTTCAAAAAGTTTGCTCTGATGATGCATTCGTTTATCTGAGATGGATCTCTACAACATATCCAAAGATAGTAGATGCAAAGTGTTTGTACTCATCCGCCATCCCATCTGTTTCTAACTCTCTCTCAGGTCGGGTCTCTACGAAAGCCCTTTGTCTGCAAGATCAACACACGCAAGTCAACTCTTCGCTCTGCAACCCTCAGACCAGACCTGTGGTTGGCTCTCACCTGTGTAACACACAGCCCTGCCCTGCCTAGTAAGAGTCTCTCTCTCTCTCTCTCTCTCTCTCTCTCTCTCTCTCTCTCTCTCTCTCTCTCTCTCTCTCTCTCTCTCTGTGTGTGTTGTGTCTGGCTTCCCTGTGCCATACTTGCTTGAGATTTGGCTATCTTTCAGTTCATTAGATAGCACTCCTGAGGGTGCTGGCTGTGTTCATTGCGGCCAGGCAGCGCTCGCGTCCGCACATCGAGAATCGTTTCGACCAAACCCTGCCGGAGAGCCGTTTCAGGGGATTGAGAACGAATCTCAAATAATACCCAAAATCAGTCTGGAGAGGCTGGTTCCCTTAGTAGAATATTTCAAAGCATGGCAAGACCTGCCAAATATTTCTCCTTTGGTCCTGCGCACAATAGAGAAGGGTTACAGGCTGCAGTTCGATTCTGCCCACCAAAATTCAGCGAGGTGGTGTTGACTGCAGTCGACCCAGTGCATGGTTTGGAATTGGAACAGGAAGTAAACTCCCTGCTGGTAAAGGAGGCCATAGAGCATGTTCCTCCTCCGGAGAGGGAGTCTGGGTTCTACAGCCGCTACTTCATAGTTCCCAAGAAGGACAGGGGGTTGCGCCAATTTTAGATCTAAGGCACTTGAATTGGTCTCTGAGGAGATTCAGGTTCAAGATGCTCACTATTCCCATCATCGTGAGTCAGATAAAATCTGAGGATTGGTTTGTCACGATAGATCTAAGAGACGCATACTTACACATATCCGTCCTTCCATCTCACAGGAAGTTCCTGAGGTTCGCTTTCGGGGGCGAAGCATTCCAATATTGGGTTCTTCCGTTCGGCCTAGCTCTCTCCCCTCGCACGTTTATCAAATGCATGGATGCAGCTCTAGCTCCTCTGCGGCTTCAGGGTATCAGGGTGCTAAATTATATCGACAACTGGCTTATTATGGCACAGTCACAAGAGCTGGCATTTCAGCATTGTGATGTCGTCCTTGCCCACATCCAGAGCCTGGGGTTGAGACTCAACACGAAAAAAAGCGTGTTGGCACCAGCCCAGAGAACCACGTTCCTGGGAGTGGTGTGGGACTCGGCCATGATGCAGGCACAATTGTCTCCTGCACAGATCGAGTCCATCCTGGCCACGCTGACCAGAATAAAGCTAGGCCAAGCCATCACTGGAAAACATTTTCAGAGAGTGTTATGACTCATGGTAGCAGCGTCCAACGTCATTCCATTCGGCCTGCTGCACATGAGGGCCCAGCAGTGAAGTGATGGTTGAAAACCAAGGGGTTTTCCCCAAGGGGGAACCCGTTTCGCATGATCAGGGTTATGCCCAGATGCCTTCATTCCCTATCTATGTGGAAAAAAGCTTGGTTTCTGTCCCAAGGCCTCGTGCTGGGAGCGTCATGTCACCAGAAAGCCGTTTCAACAGATGCCTCCCTTACGGGCTGGGGCGCGGTCATGGATGGCAGAGCTCTGAGGAGCTTCCTCCCAGACCTCAGGTGTCACTACGCAGACAATGTGTCGGTGGTCTGCTACTTGATTCATCAGGGGGTTCTGAAAACGCACCCTCTATCCAGATTGTCGCATCAGATCCTCCTGTGGTCCCAGGAGAAACTGTTATCTCTCAGAGCAATGCATGTCCCAGGGGACCAGAATCAGAGAGCAGACATCCTGTCGAGGCAGGGGCTGAGGCCCGGGGAATGGAGACTTCACACCGAGGTGGTGAAGACGATATGCAAGAGGTTCGGCCCAGTGGAAGTTGATTTGTTCGCGTCTCGAGGGATGTCCCACTGTCCACTGTGGTTTTCTCTCACCCATCCAGCCCCTGCCATTGGATGCCATGGTACAGACGTGGCCGAGGCTACGCCTGTACGCCTTTCCCCCGATCGCTCTGTTCCCGGGAGTTCTGGAGAGGGTCCGTCGAGACGGGATCAGCCTAGTAGCCCAGTTCTAGTAGTCCCCGTACATAGCACTCCTGGCAGGCCAGCCTTGGTAGATCTGAGGAGGGATCTGCTTCCACAGGCCGGGGGCTCAATATTCATCCTCGACCAGACCTGTGGAAACTTTGGGCCTGGCCCCTGAGGGGTCTCAGTACCTAGAGGCTGGCCTGTTGGCTGGAGTGGGTGAGACCATACTCAGTTCCAGAGCTCCTTCCACAAGGAGATTGTACGGCCTAAAGTGGAATGTGTTTCCACTTGGTGTAGAGAGTGTGAGATGGACCCAGTTAACTGCCCGGTGGCTTCAGTGCTGGAGTTCCTCCAAGATCGCTTCTCGGCTAGTCTTACCCCGTCCACACGGCTGCCATTGCAGCTTTCCATGCTCCTCTGGGTGATGGGCCTCTGGGGAGACATCAGCTGGTCATACGTTTTTTCTGTGGGGCTTGGAGGGTGAGACCTGCGGCTCGTACCAGGGTTCCGACATGGGACCTGGCAGTGCTTCTCGAAGGGCTGATCGAGGCCCCCTTCGAACCTCTGGAGTCGGCTGAGGTCAAGAAAAAGGTAGCTTTTTTACTAGCCATTACTTCTCTGAGGAGAGTAGGAGACCTTCAGGCCCTCTCAATATCTCATGGGTGCCTGGAGTTTGCTCCAGGCGACATTAAGACTATCTTGCATCCCAGGCCGGGTTATGTGCCTAAAGTGCCTTCTAATGTGGCACGGATGCCTCACGTGACGGCGGATGAAGAGAGACTTCATTTGCTCTTTCCTGTCAGAGCTCTCAAGATATATATTCAGAGGTCCACTTCATGGCGGAAGTCAGACCAGTTGCTGGTGTGTTTCGGGTCGCCCAAGAAGGGGCTTCACGCATCTAAACAGACCATCAGCAACTGGATCGTTCAGGCAATATCTATGGCTTATCAGGTGCACAGTTTGCCTTCACCTTTGGCTGTGAGGGCTTATTCAACCAGAGGCATGGCGTCCTCTAGAGCAGCGGTCCCCAACCTTTTTTGCGCCACGGACCGGTTTAATATCAGACAATATTTTCACGGACCGGCCTTTAAGGTGTGGCGGATAAATACAACAAAATAAAATGATACGACCGGCATAAAAACTGGTGTATTTTTTAAATATAATAATAAACGTGAATCCAAATGTGTAGGCCTACTCGCAACTTTATTAGCAGCGTCCTCGTAACATTGCGCTTAAAGACAACTGCGAAAGCCTGAACACAAACAAAATGCCCCCCAAAATAAAAAAAAATCTCCATGTTTTCGGTGCTGATGCGGTGCTGATGCGGTGCTGATGCGGTGCTGATGCGGTGGTGAAGCGTTCATGTAACATGTAAGGGTGGCTCTGCCAATAAAGCACCTAAAAGCTGTCAAAGAACCGGCAAAATTAATGATTATGAATATGTAAAATATAGCAGGAGACATTTTAAATGTTTACTAATAAACAAGTGTTTTCTGTGTCAGTGTCAGTGTCGGCTACAAAGATGAAGTTGACGATGCTGACTCGCGATCTTCGCAGTAGTGAACGCGCCAGAGAGAAATGTACATTTCATACGAATTACATAAGCAGAGAACAGTCAGTTTTCTTTCGTTTTGAATTGTTCTGTTTAAAAGTTTCAAGCTTTCTATATGTCTCAGGTCTGTGAGACAAGAATGCTACCTTATCACTGAGTTTCGGTTAATTTATGAGACGAGCTCCAGTTCACGCGCCGGCGCCTCCATGTCGTGATTATCTATTTTCTAATATTTACTTCTTATTTATTAAATCCAGGTAATTGTTTAATGAAACATTGATTAAAATTAAGATACAATTAATACAAAACGAAATAAAATTTAAAGACAGGCTTTGTGCTTTCTGTTTGAGGTCTCTGTGAAAGTTTTAAAGCAGTCTTTTAGTGCCGCTTTCAGAGCGCTCACGTCCGTAATGGAGAACTGTCCCGTCTGTAACATTGTTTTTTTTTGCGATGCAGCAGGATGGGCCACCCCTCATACTTTTATCAGATTTTATAGCCTGGACATTCCTTCTACGCCAGGCACTCTAGTGCTCTCGTCCTAAGTGTGCCTGTGCGCAGCTTCAGGCTGGGACAGGCAGGGCTTGTTGTGGCATAGTGGGTACTCATTCCCCAAAGTGTCGTATCAACGCAGTTCGAGTTCCCTCGAAATAGAACGTCTCAGGTTACGACTGTAACCCTTGTTCTCTGAGAAGGGAACGAGACACTGCATCCCTCCGCCACACCTTCCCTTGTCTGGGAGTGACTTGCTTCATCGCAGAAGCTAACTCTGTTGTGTGCCGGCGTGGTGGCACACTGTCCCTTTGTCCCTTTGTAGCTTCCGTGTATACCTTCACATGTTACGTCATGACGCAGCACCAATCAGGATTGGATTAGTTTCATTCATACTTCAGATGCGTTACGCTAAGCGCGTTCCCCAAAGTGTCGTATCGACGCAGTGTCTCATTCCCTTTTCAGGGAACAAGGGTTACAGTTGTAACCTGAGAAGTTTTTTCACTAGGGGATGTAATGGAATTACAGAGATTTTTTTCTGTATTTTGACATTGACTAAAATGTAGGGTGGGGACTTGGGGAATCGGTTGTTGATTGTTTTGAGACAGATCTGAATGCGAGCTTGCAGTCAATTGTAAGGAAAGAGCAGGAGTTTAAGCAGACAAAATGATCGGACAAGTCCGGCCGTCACCATAGAGAAGTCTGTTTTTTTTTTGCACTGGAAGATCGAGTTGTGACATTTTGATTAAAAGTGATGAAGTCCAAAAATAAAATAAAAAAATAAAATGCATGGATTAATCATTTAGAATAAGATCAATTACATGCATTAAAAAAAAGATAGGGGGAATTTTAATTTAATCTCAAATAAGTTTTTTTTTTTACAGTTTAGTTATTTTAATTCAATTGAAATTCTACACCATGTTTGCTACCTCCATTCAAATTTTAAAAGCATTCTTAGTTCAATTCTCAGTGGTGTCCAACCATGCTCTCAGTCATTATTGATGGGCACTGTGCCCTGGTATGTCTGTCTGAAATCAGCTGTGGTAGCTTCAGCTTGAACCCAATTTAAAGCTCTGAAAAGTCACGTTCTCTCTTGGGTTCTCCTCTCTGTTTTATTCCTTAAAGAAAACAGGATTAACATAGCCTCCAGACAGGGACTGACTGTTCCCTCACTGTCCAAACTCCAGCTCCAAGCCACAGCCTGCCACACACGCACCTCTTAAATTATACAAACACAAACCCACATACACACATACGCAAACCAGCTTTCTCAATAAGGCATATACACACAAATTCTCGTTCTGTCTTGTCTTTTTGTTGACTACGGTGAATTACTACTCAAATATTCCAAGAATTGGTGTATTATTTATACATCATATTTATCGAAGACTCCCATTATATTTACAATGAGAGTTATGAGTGAAAAGGATAATGTTATATTTGGAAAGGAGGAGGATAAATGGAAAAAAAGTCACTAAGAAAAGACATGCTTAAAGATCTTTTTAAATGGAAAAAAGAGAAAGAAAAGCGGGGACTGTCTCACTAGGGACCCTGGGAAAACATTCTCAGTCTATAGGTGTCAGAAATCTTCTCTGGGCTCTGGAGACTATGAAAGGATCTGCTCAAAACAGCCTTTCTCTGGGTGTCTTAAAGCTAAAGTCAATCTGCCGGTCTATCTTCCTTTTGAGATTCCTGCTACCATTCTCAAAAGAGCAACACTCAACTCGACTTGATTTACTGATCTCTTGCCTTACAGAGGCATCTACATACCCAGCATCCTTCACTTGCAAGAGTGAAAGGCATTGACACACCATTTTGGCACTCAGATAACAAATCACTCCTCCTGGCTTTCCTTCCTCCCTCCATCCTTCTCACTCTCTCTTTCTCTCTGGCCTTACATCGTGTGAAATGTTGGCTGCGACCTATTATAATGTGCAGGCTATGGCGAGGCGATGCTAAAAGGGGAAATCAAGACCATATGATTGTTTCCTTACAGCAACAAGCTCTAACCGATTTGGCTTGTCCCATTCAAAGCCTGACAAATAGTCCAATAACAGTGTAATTGAAAACAACGGTAGGGTTGACGGGAGAGCAGCGTGTCTGCGGCGGTGCTGGATATGTGGAAACAGACTGCACGGGTTCCCATCACTCACCACCAATGTCTGTAACCCAATGACACTTTAACTTGGTGAGCAGAGGTACTTTGATTACCGGTAGAGATTACCAGTGATCCCAGACTCTTTCAGTTGGCGACACACCTTAATGACATCACCCTTCTGTTTGTCACACAATGAGTTAGTTACAGGGATAAGGGAGAGTTTCTCCAACTATGAAAATCCTGTCTTTATTTACTCTCCCTCGTGCTGTTTTTAAACCTGTATTACTTTTTTCTTGTGTAGAACGCAAAAGAAGATATATTGAAAATGTCTCTGTGATTTTTTTTTTTTTTTTTTTGTCCATACAATGAAAGTCAGTGAGGTCTAATCTTGTTTTGGACCACATTTACTTTCATATAAAATATCTTATTTTGTGTTCTGCAGAAGAAATAAAGTCATACAGGTTTGGAACAACATGAAGGTGAGTAATTGATATCAGAATTTTAATTTCCATCCATTTAAGAGCTTTTTAAATGAAGGTACAATGGGGTATTATGTGAAATCTTAAATGGCCTTATGCTTTTTCTTTTCTCTTCATGAGATTCCCACTATTCAAGATGGATTTTTTTTCACTGCGTGTAGGTCATACTGTAAGGATGTTTATTGTTCAGACAGACAGGTCCTAAATCCCACAGTTACTAATGACCACCCCCACTGTATGCCGAGCAGAGTCTGTTTCACTCCATTCTGAATGACATCACAGCCTTAGGATATCGACTTTAGACTCCTGAAACATTATTTGTTTGAGGCATTATGTACTTTGATTTATGACCGCCGAAAAGAGGAAAACTAAAAACAGGGTGCAGGAAAGGGAAAATAAATAGACCTTTGGAAACACTTCCAGAAAAAGTATTGGCATGCATTCAAAACAGGAGAAAAAGACAGAAGCTTCTGCTTATCTTTCCAGCAAATATCTTCAGTGTTGACAGGTCTGCCCATGTTTTATTATGGAGCAAGAGAGACGGCATCCCTGTGGGGATTGAGCGAATCTAGCCGACCAGGAATGGAGCGCTAATCTCCAGACTATGGCCTACAAGACTCAGTCTGACAACGTACTCCCAGCTGCAAACGCTGCCTTGCTGCTTCTGTGAAGCGAAGAGCACGGTGACTTCAAACATTGGCCGGGCCCAGAAGCGGCCAGCTTCATTTGTTCCCTAAAATGTCATGAAAAGATTAATGCACATGCCTTAAAGACTTTTGCAGTGCTTTTCTTTTAGTTTCTTAGCCGTGTTGCATGATTATAGGTTTGCTTTTGTCTTCAACTGACACTCTTCAAGCCTTTACATTGATACAAAAGATTCAATGAAAATAATCTATCACATAGTTTCCACAAAATGTTTCTTGAGCAGCAAATCAGCATATTAGAATGGTTTCTGAAGGATCATGTGACACTGAAGCTTAGGAATAAATTACATTTTAAAACATATTTACATGGAAAACAGTTATTTTAAATTGTGCAATACTACCGTTAAATTGCAACAATACTACAATACTATAACACAACAAATGTTTCAAGTGGTTTCTCCAAATTCAACTGAAAACGCAACTTTTAATGACTTCTGCAGTCTCAAAATTATTCAACCCCCTGAATAGAATCCCTCGCAACAGCACAAATCTGCAAAACAAGTGTTGTCTCAAGCACACCTGATGCAACTAATAAAGGGCTTCATTAGTTGCACCCGGTTTGCTTGAGCTAGAACACATGAAATACATAAACTGGCTAGGTTTTTTAAGTGTCACATTTGACTGCATGTTAGAAATATGTCTAAGTCAAAAGAATGGTCAAAAATGTTAAGAGAAGATATCATCGCCCTACACAAACAAGGAACAGGATACAAGATAGCAAAGGCACTAAATGTTTCTAAAGACACCGTTGGAAACATAGCTCGCAAGTTCAAAGTTAAAGGAACAGTGGTTACACTACCTGGATTGGGCAGAAAAAGGAAGCTATCAACGGCTGCAACCAGATTTCGGAGCAGGTTCAGAAAAAACATTGAATGACTGCAAAAGACATACAGCAAGACTTGGTGTCAAAAGTGACACTGAGTTTTCAGCTTGCACTGGCTCTTACTAAGCACATGCTGTTTCCATGCCACAACTCCAAGACGTACACCACTACTGACCCAAAAGCACAAGAAAAGTGCTCAAAATCATATAAATAAGCCACAGAAGTTTTGGGATTCTGTTCTGTGGAGCGATAAAACAAAACTGGAACTTTTTGGCCCTACGGATCAGCGGTATGTCTGAAAGAAGAAGAATGAAGCATATGCTGAAAAGTTAAGCATGGTGGTGATGCTCTGGGGCTGCTTTGCATCCTCTGGCACTGGAAACCTGCAGTGTGTGGAAGGCAAGATGGATTCATTGAAGTATCAGGAGAAAACGTCATGCCATCAGTGAGGAAGCTGAAGCTTGGGCGACATTGGACCTTCCAACAGCACAGTGATCCCAAGCATACCTCAAACTTGGTTGCAGAAGAAGTCCTGGAATATTCTACATTGGCCATCACAGTCACCTGACTTGAACCCTTTAGAAAATCCCTGGGATTTGAAGAGGGCGGTTGCAGCATGCAAGAATATTACTGAACTGGAGGTCATTGCTCATGAGGAATTGGCTAAGATTCTTCAGAAACACTGTCAGAAGCTGGTGTCTGGTTATACATCTCGTTTGCAGCAGGTCATAACAGCAAAATAGTGTTCTACTAAGTACTAAAGATGCTTGCCATGAAGGCGTTGAATAATTCTGAGACTACAGAAGTCATTAAAAGTTGCATTTTCAGTTGAATTTGGGAAAACCACTTGAAACATTTGTGTTGAGCTATTTGTTTGATTTGTTCATTGCAAACAGCTGAAAGTCTGTACATTTTGCCAATAAACCTGCTTTGCAATAGGGGTTGAATAATTTCAATTACACATGATCACTGAAAAAAACAAAGACTACTGTAATGAATAACAGTAAAGACAAATTCCTATATAATACAACTAAACATACCTAAAGTTTTTAATGCACAAGCTTTGGTTTGTTTAAAATGATATTTTTAGCAAAGGAATTCACAAAGTCGCGTGGGTTTAGGAAAATACATGGTTCTCTTAGAGCTCTTAAACTGACAAATGCTTCCAAACCAAAAGCATTCCACAGAGAATGCTAAAAAGTGATTTTGAATAAGTATGAATTATGGGTGCATCGTTTTGGGCAGACATGGAGAAAATGCCAGCAAAATCAGACTGTATCCGGAAATGTGAATCAGTCCACAGTATTGTCCCCAAAGATACGTCTCCTTTAATTGTATGGCTTGAAATATGCAAGTTATTGAAAGATCCCAGAAATACAAAATTAAAACAAGAGCCAGCAGCGGTTTGCAGTGAGGCACGGCATGTCAGCTCTTTGACCAATGACACATTGTCATTTATGTGGCGAGGAGAGCACGAGGGGGAGTGAAAAGGCATATTGTGCTGTGGATCGTGTTTCTTCCCTCAATTAAAATAGCAGTTTAACCATCTCCCTCCAATTTGTCAGATGGCTGGAGAGAAAATTAAAGGATTTTTCTCAGCTCCGTGGCTCAGGTCTGTGTGAGTGGTTGGGTGGAACCGGGTCTTCTAAGAACTCAACCCGGGGCGTCTGTCCGGTGTTGTGGCCACGGCTCTTGTCATAGCTGTCATTTGCTCTAATCTCTCCCTGGCCTGCCCAGCTCTATTTTAAAAGCCTCTTTTCATCCACAGCCAAGAGAAGCAAGGACAGAGTTGCAATCTGAGCACTGGAAGAGAGCTTCTGTGGCATCAGTTTTGATTTTGTCTTTTAGACATAACTACCCTTTGAATTTAGCCAGTATTTTGTCATGTCATATCCTTTAAGAAAATTTCAGTTCACAAAAATAAAATTTTATTAGATGGAAAAGTGCAAAATGAAATATACACATTTTACACATTTTTGTTGGAAGAAATGAATACTTTTGTTCAGCAAGGATGCATTAAATTGAACAAAAATGACAGTAAAGGCACCTAAAATTGTACAAAAGATTTCTATTTCAAATAAATGCTGTTCTTTTGAACTTTCTATTTATCCCCAAATCCTGAAAAAAAAGTATCAGTTTCCAAAAAATACTAATCAGCAGAACTGTTTTCAAAATTGTTAATAATAAGAACTGTTTCTTGAGCAGCAAATCAGCATATTAGAATGATTAGGATCATGTGACACTGAAGACACTGTGATGCTTCAACCTGTGTCAGCATTTATCAAAAACGTTAACAAACGTTAACAATGGCCTTGTTGTGAAAACCTGAGCTGAAATAACTTTTGAGTACATTACTTAAATACAATATTCGGTCAATGCTTTAGTTATTCATTTTCCGTGTTTTAGTGTGCTGCGGAAAAAGTGCATTTGCAATGTGACTTGCACATTTATTTATTTTTTTACTGAATTATTGGCCATAGGAGGGCACTATTGCATCACCACAAATAGTGCCCAAAAGCACAAAATTTGACATATTGAGTATTCAGAAAGAAGCCATGATTCATTCCAGCTTTTGTTCATCATATTGCTGCAATGAAACAGATTAATCTATTACAGAACCTTGGAATGTCTCATTTATTTGCCAGATCTGTGTTTTGAAATATTTTGTCATGTGAAAATTTTCAGAATTAGAAATCATATTTATGAACTCAGGATGTGTGCATCCATTGATAATGTTTAAACTCTTAAGCTGGAAATGTAAATGCATGTGTGGTGTATATGTCCATGTGAGCCCACAGGGAGAGGGTGTGTGCAGACAGATGTATGTGGTTTTTTCTTTTTCTTTCCATCATGTCGTTTACAGAGTAATCAGATCATAATCTAAACAAAATCTACCTAATGTGATGATCATTAATGAAGCCCTTGTGTGTGTCTAAGTGTGTCAAGTACCTGTGCCATGTGGATGTAAAGTGTCTTCCATGTTAAAATATGCTGAAATGTTCAAACATAAGGCTCGCATCTGGAGGTCAATTTGTTTGTCTTGACAGTTGGACGACAGGCAAATGGGGAGTGTGCAGTAGAACATGTGGAGGCGGGCAGCAGACACGAAACATCCGTTGCATGAGGAAGGTGACATACCAGCGTGAGGAGGTGACGGCTCACTCCTTATGTCCAGTAATAGCTCCAGCTCAACTACAGCCCTGCAACACACAGGCATGTCCTCCAGAGTGGAGCACTGGCTCCTGGTCACAGGTATGTGTACATGCACATGCAACCTACATAACAGGATGTCATCGTGGGGTGCACAACTAAAGTAAAAAGTAAACTAAAGTAACATTTTAATACATTTTCCCAACAAAATAAATAAATAAATGTTTACTTTAAGTGTACTGTTCAAAAGTTTGGGGACAGATAGATAAAAAAAAAAAAGAAAAAAAAAAAGAAAGAAAACAAATGATTCGTTTTATTGAGCAGGGATGCATTAAATTGATCAGAAGTGACAATCAGAAACTTTTGTAACATTATACAGTAAATGTGTTTACTATTTCTAAAAAATACTGTCCTTTTGAACTGTCTATTCATCAAAGAACCCTGAAAAAAAAAAAAGATTTATCAAGCAGCTCAACCTCTCAAGCTCAAGGTTTCAACATTGATAATAATAAGAAATGTTTCTTGAGCACCAAATCAGACTATCAGAATGATTTCTGAAGGATTATGTGACACTGAAGACTGGAGTAATGATGCTGAAAATTGAGCTTTGCCATCACAGGAATAAATTACATTTGAAAATATATTAAAATAACTATTTTAAATATTTTACAATATTACTGTTTGTACTGTATTTGTGATCAAATAAATTTCAAAATCCCTAACTAACAAAAGTCAGGTCCTGACAGATTGTTGATGTATGTGATGTTCTGTGGAATTAAAAGTTACAGAAGTTAGTATGATATTATATAAAAAAAAAAGATATTAAAATTAACTTCTGGTCTCATGTACAATAAACCGCATGTAATCTTACTCTCATTCCTTCCATGAGGCCAACAATGGGCAATTTTAGCTCTTTAATTTGATCCTGTTCATTTTCTTGCCTTTGTGTAAACAATCAAGTTATAATGAATAAAATGTAGTTGTTTGAGCTTAACCAGAACATGTCTCTGAAATTCTGCTCTACCCTTTTATAGAAATACTTACCTAAATTGCAACACAAGTGTATTCAGTTTTAAAAAAGGGCTAAAAAAAGTACCGCATAACAGCAATGACCCAAATATGAGGTGAAGATTTGAGATGCCCTGAACAATGTCACATCAGTGCTGAAACACTACTGCCCCCTGCTGTTATTGCACATGTAGCACATGCCTCTCACTGTTGCATTGCTCACATTAAGAATCTATTCTGGACTTAAGAAATGACCATGCAAATCGCCTCTCTGAAACTTTAGTGATGCTTGGAAGTGTTTCTTTAGATAAATGAGTACTTTAAACACGGTATATTTTGTAATATCTTTTCTTGTTTTGTTTTTTTGTTGCCTGTGTGTGTATATTTGCAACAATATATTTGTGTACCCTGAACTTGATCTTCCCGTTTACACACACACCAGCCACAGAGAATGTTGAAACACATCACTTTTTTCATTTCGTCATCAGCAATGTTGAATTCTTTAACCTTTTTTTCTTCAGTCGAATCTTACTCAATATGTTAAATCGTGAATCCGTGTTTTGAATAAACAGTTTGAGATCTTTGAGAAGTTTTTGCCGTAGTAGTTGATATTGACTAAATTCCTTCTAAAGGTCAGAATGAGTTCACACCGCCTGTCTCAAGAGTTCATTTCAACTCTTGTTTGAGGTGAACAGCATGCCACTGTGACCTTTACAATGTTTAAACTAACATCACTCAAAGACCACATGAGGGTAACTCTCTCTCTCTGTTTATCTTTCTTTCTTTCATTCTCTCTAGTGCTCTAAGACCTGTGGGCGAGGGTTGAAAAAGCGCAGTGTTTTCTGCAGGAGCACTGATCCAGGTGCCAGGGCTGTGGTGGTGCCTGACAGCATGTGTAAATTACACCTGAAGCCCAAAGCCCAAGAGACCTGTGTGCTGAGCCGCTGCCCCAAGAACGAGCGTCTGCAGTGGATAACTACCGCCTGGGGAGAGGTAAAGCCCCTCATAGGAATATCAAAGGTTACGTTGAAGCGCTCACACAAACGGTTCATATGTAGCTTGAGCAAATAGTCACCAGATACATTAGATCATGACGTTTAAACGCTCTCTGTTCACTAGCATTTTCAAGCGGTTTACAAAAGTTGCTTGTCCACAATGAAACAGATTTACTGTTACCAAATATTCCACCACTTACTGGTGTGTCCAGGTCACACTCAAGCGCCATTATGCTTAATACATGTATGCTTAAAAACACAATCCCTCATGTTTTGACGGTTTCATCTTTGCAAGGATGTAATATGAAGATTGTACAAAATAAAATGTATCTTTAGTAACAATGTGGAGTTGAATTGCACATAGCTGGCAAATATATGTAAGACCATAGATATCCATATGTACAATATGTGTCACATTTTGTGTCACTAAAAATGCATCATAGTTTTTAAATCTCTCCGAAAACAGCGTTTTCAAATTGATCCACTTTGGAGGGTGTCTTCAGAAAGCTGTCTCAGTGTGTACAGAAGGCCAAAACGTACAGAAAAAGAATGTATCCGGATGAATGTAGACATAGCCTTGGATGCACGCTATCATGTGTGCAAGTGGTTAGAGCAACATCTGTGCATGAATATTTAAAACACACATTTGATTCCATACAGCTAAGTGGCACTTTCCTTTCTGGATTTGTACTTAAGTGTCTCACTCTTCTCCAGACTATAGCAGCATTGTTAACCGTTGCTATGGAGGCATGAGTTGTCCTTTGTAGAAAGGGGTCAGAGGAGTATTTATGTGTATATACCTTATTATCTGATGATCTGTCTGGATGTTTTACGCAGTGTTCGGCCCCCTGTGGAGCAGGAGTAAGGAGAAGAGAGCTGCATTGTGGAGAGAAAGACTCCCAAGGAGGCTACACTGAGTTCCCTTCAAGGAGGTGCAGGAACCTACGGAAGCCCCAAGCAGACCTCAAGCAAGCCTGTAATAACGGCCCCTGCCCAGAGCCCCTGCCACCCCAGCTCCTTCAGCCTGGCCCAGACAGGGGCAGCACTTCTGTGACTCTGGGCTGGTATTCCTCCCCTTGGCTGCAGGTATGCACAACTAGCTCTTTATAACCAATCAGGGATCTGTTCTGTTAATATTCTGCCAGATTTCTAAGCTTCCTGTCCTGTTCATGTGTCTTTCAGTGCACAGTGTCCTGTGGCGGTGGGGTGCAGACACGGAGCGTTCAGTGTCTGAGACAGGGGCGTCCGTCAGTGGGCTGTTTACCTCATCAGAGACCCATAAGCTCACGGGCCTGCAATACACACTTCTGTCCTGGTCCAGTCCCACCTCTCTCACCCACACTTAAAGGTACAAGCTACAGTAGTTGGCCTTTAAATGTAAATTTATTAATTTAGAAGGCACTTAAATCCAAAAGCGACTTCAGTACACACTACCGTTCAAAAGTTTGGGATCAGTAAGACTTTTATTCAGCAAGGATGCATTAAATTGATCAAAATTGACAGTAAAGACATTTATAAGTTTACAAAAGATTTCATAATCTGGACGTTTTTATTAATCAAAGAATCCTGAAAGAAATGTCATGTTTTCCACAAATTATTTTGTCAACATTGATAAAAATAAGAAGAAATGTTTCTTGAGCAGATAATCAGCATATTAGAATGATTTCTAAAGGATCACGTGACACTGAAGACTGGAGTAATGATGCTGAAAAGTCAGCTTTGCCATCATGGGAATACATTACATTTAAAAATATATTCAAATAGAAAAAAATGCATTTTAGAATTTACAAGAGCCTAGATAGGGCTTGTGCTGCAGACTGAAATAGAAACAGCCTCATGACCAGACTGTTTACACAATGTGAAGTGAAAGTAGTTAATCTACTCCCATTGTTAGTTCTCTTCCTTCCTTGCAGTTTTAGAATAGTACACAACCAGGAAATTGATTTCCATGACATTTATGTGATGCAGCCACAGAACATACAGGGAGGTTCTCACCTTCGGTTGCCACCTTGAACACCACCCCAACTTTTAGCTCAACTGTTATCTCACTCAACAGTACCTGCAATGCCTGAGTGGACATACTTCTGAATTTGTTATGAACTCTCATATCTTGTTCTGTAGCTCAACTGGCAGAGCGTGATGTTAGTAATGTCATGGGTTGGATTCTCAGGAAACATATACTGATAAAATGTATACCATGAATTTACTTTACGTTGCTTTGGATGAAGCATCTGCCAATTGCATAAATGCACGTATATTTTCCATAGTGTTAAGTGTCATTGTTGCCTTGATTACATGTGTATCATAATCAGTTATCAAGCTTGATAAACATCACTGGTGTTTACATTTATTCATTATGTAGTGGTAAAACAATGTGCTTTTTACTTGTTGATTTAAGACCACATAGTAGGTCAAATGACATTGTGCGCCACTATTTAACAATACGAAACTGACATACATTATGTGATAAAACAATATAATTTAAATTAACAAATCATAATTGTTATGTTTAAATATTATGACATTTAGAATGTAGAGATCTTCATCTCTTTCTCTGGTAGTACATGGCACATACCACATAGTCATAAGTGTGTGTGTGTGTGTGTGTGTGTGCGTGCGTGCGTGCGTGCGTGTGCGTGTGTGTATACTTGTTTATTCTCATGGGATAACTGAGTGAGGGCCTTCAGAGAGCAGGTCAGGTCCTTATCAGTATGCTGGTGCAGTAATTCCAAGTGGTTTGCAACATCGCCACAATGTATCTATTCAGAGTAAACAGTACTTACAAAAACACTGAGTGCTTGTGTGCACACTGTTGTTTTTAAGGCTCAAAATAAATAATAGTCATTATGTGTCTTCCCATTAACAGAAGGCCAGCCTTGCATCGACTTCTTCAGCTGGTGTCATCTGGTGCCTCAGCATGGTGTTTGTAATCACAAATTCTACGGTCAACAATGCTGCAAGTCCTGCTCCGCCAAAAGACAGTAAATCAGAAGATCTTCACATCCCACAAGCCTCCTCACGACTCTTTGAGATCTGTAAATCATTGCGATAAAGATGACCACTACGGACAAAGTTGACATTTGCGAGATGTGGCACAGAAAGAGGCATTCCAGTGGACCTTGTCTTGGACTGATGAGAGATAATGAGAGCTTGGTATCCGAGGAACTCGAGAAACTCTATACATCAAAACTAGAATTGTGGTTCTTTAATAACCAATCTGCAGAACATTTATTTTGTAAATAATTTTATGTTTGTTCTCTTAAGATTGGAGATGTGACCATTGGTTAAAGCCATTAAGAGACTTCCATCATCAGTTGATCTATATGTTACATTGAAGAGCACCAAATGAGCATTGGAGTTATTCTGGTTAATGTGCACACCTGAAGTACTCTATTATTTGGGTTTGCTCTTTGAGCTCCAGTCAAACCCATATCCAGAAGATCTGGTCAGAAGTGAGACTACATCTCTACAGTGTTTTTGTGTTCCACTGCACTGCTTTTTAATAGTTTTTCTATGTAACTTGATGAACATCTTTGACCGTTACTCCACGTCTTGTTTTTTTTTTTTTCTGGCTCACACATTAGCGCTTCATTTTTAAGACAACGTGTCAAGTTCAGAGAAGTTCAACGTTTTACACACAGCAGAACTTATCAATGTCAATTTCAAAATAGTGGACCAATCAGAAAAAGCCAGGGGTGGGGCTAGCATGGAGTGTGTATACAGTAAAATCATTTGTTGGAGGAAGAGTTTAGCTATAGCTAGGGTGATTTTATTATTATTATTTTCATTTAAAAAATAGGATTCTGCTTTTCAGATATTTTCGGTTTTGGTTGCAGCATATTCCATGAAAGGCTGTTTTGAGATGTTCTGCTGTGTGCTTTTTATTTTATTTTATTTTTTACTCTTCGTCCGCGCTGCATCTCACATTTTTCTCACGTCTGCATCTAACGACTCCTTAGCCTGTAATCATTTAGTTTAAAGGTGTGGTCACAGTAGTGAATTTTCTACAAAATTTTGCAGCAAAAATCCATTGTCATATTTAAAACAAGCAGCGTTCTGTTGGTAAACACATTGAATCCATGTGACCTGTTCTAAAATCTGCATGGGAAAATCGTTGAATTCCCGATCGCATGAATTCCTATTGAAACTACTAGATTTTGCCTGCGAAAATTTGCCGAACAACGGTAAATGTGACCACGCCCTAATACTGCCTGCTTGACTGCTTATCAATGAATTAATGTTTTTGGTGCTATAAGAAGTGAAGTGCTCATTCTCATTCCATTGTTAATTTTGTTTGTGATTCAGTGAATTCAACTTACCGTACATCACAATCTTATGTTTACTTCAGTATAAAACCCCTCTACTCTTGTATGTTTACAAAGTAACTTAAACTTTTACATTGGTCAAAATCCTGTAGTCAAGAGAGCATCTACAGGCTTCTGATTTTAACAAACATTAACATGCTCAATTTCCTCTGTAGAACTGGTCTGACCTGTAAGGTTGAGTCACAATCCTGTTTGATCGCCACAGAAGACTAAAGCAGACAAGATAGATTTATCATTAATGAAGTTCAGTGCTTCTGCTGAAATATGTAGTGGGTCCATTGGCGGATGAACTATGTGTATGAGTGCCAGTATGTGTGTGTAATTAGTGTGCAGTCCATGCAGTGCTGTCTCCCACAAGGCGTACGAGAGGACTGAGCTCGTCCCGGACGAGTGTCAGAGAGAGTACAGAAGGTTGCGCTCAGTCACTTTGGAGGGACCAATTAGTGTGCAGGAGTGAGTGTCATGTTCAGGAGGAGGAGGAGCTAACAAACCCAAGCCTCTCAGGACTTGGGACCTCATCTCAGTTTACTTTGTTAGTGCTCTTCATCTCTTTCTGATTCTATCTCTCTGTGTGATGTAGTTGTTGGGCTACTGTTCTGAGCTTGACAGAAGAGTGGAGTCTCAGCTTAGTAACAGGATTCAGGAATGACAGTCCTGCTCTAACAATAAACATTGGAGCAGATGGCACATGAGGTATAGCACCAGCACTCATTCTGTCCTCGTTTCATTCCAAACACTATTACCAACCCCCAATCCCTGGAAGGGATATTTGCATACACTAATAAGTGCAAAAGGTCACTTTTAAAAGTAGATGTTGCACTGCAGGTTGCTCTGTCCTCTTCTTCTTATGTTGCTGCCTGAACCATTTTAAAGGGTACTTTCAATTAGTTGTATAACTTCTGGATCTCCATAAATCAAGTCTTGTTCTTTTACAGTGTTTAATTTTTTCCTTACTTGACTATAAACATGTTCCTAATCACAAACAAATGGAAAAATACATCGTTTAGCCTTGTTTTGACATTATGTATGTTGTACAAATGATGAGTCGTGTCTTTCTTCAATGTCTGAATTTAATTTTTTTTGTAATTTATTGCTATGTCTAAATAGTTCCTGGGCTACAGTGTTGTCTGGAGAGGAGCTGACGGTATAATAGCACACTGTAAGTGTGAAATTTAATACTTCCACTGAAAGTTTTATAATAAAAAGTCTCTGATTTACTGTATTCCTCTAGTGAGGCTTTTTTCTACTACTGCTCCTGCAATGGCGAGTACAGAAAGCCCTTGAATGATGAAAATGCTGCAATATTTAAGGAATGAAAAATGATATGCTGTCATCACAACAAATTACTATGAACATCAAGCCAGAAGCAAAGTGGAGTTTAGACAAAATACTCCCTAGCATATTATCGACAAGGAAAACAGACTTGTTCTTGTGCAAATATAAAGCGTTATTTAAAATGTGCCACTAAGGGAAAGACTGCATGCATAGTAATAATAAGCTATAAACACATGAAAAAAACCCTCTAAAACAGATAGCAATGAGTCCCAGCCAACCGTAACGTTAAATACCCCAAACATTCATATTCCTCACTTCTCTTTTTGTGTTCCAGGCGAAATGTTCCTGTGTGTACTAAATGCCCTAGTAAATCACACAGAGTTTGCTTAAGTCCTCCCTCGACACTCTTGAACATCTATTCCTCCTCATAATATGCATTAATTTGTCATTTTTGTCATATTTCTTAATTTCCTGTGTGTACAATTATTTGTGATAATTTCTGACAGCATCGAGAGACTCGTAAAAGAAAGGAGCAATTTCTCATCCATGTCACTGGATGCACAGACACTGATTATGAAGACTGAATACCAAGCATGTCTGTGGCATTTCTCTATCCTCTTGTGCATGGTGCAAAACTCTCTTTGTTTCTCTCTCTCTCTCTCTCTCTCTGCCTGCTCACACAAACATGCACACAGTCTCTTCACTCTCTGGAATTCTATGTCACTGTGTCACTTCAGCTCCGGCAGTATGATGCTTCTTTGAAGTACCCCTGACTTCTGACAGGCTTTCTTAACAGGGCACTGGCCATATAAGCACACTCTCTTTCTCTCTTTTGCAGCCCTTAGATGAAGTGAGAGCTGTCATCTCTTTAAGACGTATCTCCAATCATCAGCTAAAGGGTATCATCCAGAATTCACTCTGTGTCCTTGCAGACAATAGATCACTCTATGGGAGAATGCACATTTACAGGATACAGAACTACCGTATATAACTGTGTATAGTTGATAAAGTTTTAAAAGGTTCCACTTCCCATTTCCCGTTATGTTGTTTGAGTTCATTATCCAAACAGACTCTACAGTTTCCTGGCAAAAAGTCATCTGTCAATAATAGCCAAAGCTAGCCAAATTAAAAACAAAACAAAAAAACGTCTCAGGTTACGACTGTAACCTATGTTCCCTGAGAACAGGGAACGAGACACTACGTCAGAATGACGCTATGGGGAACGCCTCAGGCGTGACAGGTGTCTGAAATAAATATCAACTCACGTCAATTATGTTGACCGGCGACAGCCCGTGCATCATCAGCTTGAATGATGAGCGCGCGACCTGGATGTATAAAGGGGAGCCTTGCACACATGACAACATCCTATCGTCTGAAGGGACTGTTGCAGGCAGGCCCCGAGGCATGGCAGGAAGACGTAGTGTCTCGTTCCCTGTTCTCAGGGAACATAGGTTACAGTCGTAACCTGAGACGTTCCCTTTCGAAAGGGAACTCTACACTACGTCAGAATGACGCTATGGGGAACGATATACCAACGCCACCATGCTGAGGGGAGTGCATGCCCAAAGGCAGTGACAACTGTCCGAACCAGTAATTCAGAAAACACTGGAACCACTCACCCTTAGGTCACATCGGGCTGTCAGTGACAGCACTCCCTACCGGTCATCACCCAAGCTAATGAACCAAGAAACCGCCAGAACATAGTTAATGGGGGGTATATCTGGGCCAGCTCAAAGGCTTAGGACCACAGCTTCAAAAGAAGGGGTCCCTTCTAGGGAGTGTGGCTAGGGGGCCCAGGGGACTCCCAGCCAGTCACTATTCAGGGGAGCGTGTCACCTGAAATACCACCAGGCAGGCCTGACCTGGTGTCACTACATAAGACACTACAGTCTGGCCACTTCCTGTCTGTCCGAAGACAGAGCCTCTGGACACTTGCCTTAGGAAGGCATCCAACCCAAGGGACTGCGAAGCAGGCAGTGAACCACTCAGCCCGGATCTCAGAGACGGGACATCCTGGAGAGTATGACTCAGCATAGTGCTTTACAACCCTTGCCAGCGAGGGGAGTTTCTCTACTCGATCCATGGATCTACCCAGTGTTTGTGTTTCAAAACACTGAGGAGGCCTGTGAGGGCCTAAAGGGAGCTTACCTCCAGGAAGGCCTGGTAGGACCTCTAACCTGGCGACCACAACATGGGGAAGCTTGTATTCAACCACAATATGTGGGAGCTTACCTACAGGAAGGCCGGTGAGGCCTCTGACCTGGCGACCACAGCATGTGGGAACTCCTATCAGGAAGGCCGGTGAGGCCTCTAACCTGGCGACCACAGCATGTGGGAGCTCAAATCAGGAAGGCCGGTGAGGCCTCTAACCTGGCGACCACAGCATGTGGGAGCTCAAATCAGGAAGGCCAATGAGGCCTCTAACCTGGCGACCACAGCATGTGGGAACTCCTAACAGGAAGGCCGGTGAGGCCTATAACCTGGGGACCACAACCTGTGGGAGCTCACTTTCAGAAAGGGAATAAAGCGTACAGCGCACAACCCTTACCATAAAAAATGAAAATAGAAAGTACATGAAAGAAAGTGCATGTACTTAGCCATTCTGAACCCAAGAAGGCCTGATGAGGCCTCTAACCTGGCGACCACAGCATGTGGGAGCTCATACTCGGGAAGGCCGGTGAGGCCTGTAACACGGTGACCACAGTGTGTGGGAGCTCATCAGAATGTGGAAGTAAGCTAGAGCAAAAAGTCTGTCGTAATAAAGTGACGACAGGACGTATCTAGAATGGGACCCGAAGTGAAAGACCAGGGTCTGAGCCACATAGGAAGGGACAGAAGCGATACGCGCATGACCCTTACCATAGAAAATGGATTTAGAAAGTACACAAGACATAAGTCGTGTGACTTACCATAAGCATGGTTTAAAAAAGGTACGGAACGTATGTACCAAAAAGGAATGAAGTAAAGGTTTGCACGTACTTCATCACTCTAAAACACAGTATGTGTGAGCCCACATTCGGGAAGGCCGGATGAGGCCTGTAACCTGACATGTAAAAGCTCAAACCCAGGAAGGCCTGGTAAGGCCTGTAACCAGGGAACCACCGTACGTGGGAACCTATAATCAGGAAAGCCAGAAGAAGCCTGCAACCTGATAGACACAATACGTGGGAGTTCTCATTCAGTAAGGCCTGGTGAGGCCTGCCACCTGACATGAAAGAACTCATAACCAGGAAGGCCGCAGAGGCCTAAAGCCTGGTGACCACTAATTGTGGAAGGTTAAAACTCAGGAAGGCCGGTGAGGCCTGTGACCTAACGACCACCGCACGTGGGAGCTCAAATTCAAGAAGGCCTGGTGAGGCCTATAACTTGATAATCACAGTAAGTGGAAGCTCACAGCATGTAGGAGCTCACATTCAGGAAGGCCGGCGAGGCCTGTAACCGGACATGTGAAGGCTCCTAACCAAGAAGGCCTGGTGAGGCCTATAACCTGGTGACTACAGTATGTGGGAGCTCATATACAACCACAGTATGTGGGAGCTCATACTCAGGAAGGCCTGGTGAGGCCTCTGACCTGATAACCACAGAATGTGGGAGCTCATAACCAGGAAGGCCAGATGAGGCCTGTAACCTGATGACCACAGTATGTAGGAGCTCACATTCAGGAAGGCCGGTGAGGCCTGTAACCTGACATGTGGAGGCTCGTAACCAGGAAGGCCTGGTGAGGCCTATAACCTGGCAACTACAGTATGTGGGAGCTCATATTCAACCACAGTATGTGGGAGCTCATACTCAGGAAGGCCTAGTGAGGCCTGTGACCTGGCAACCACAGCATGTGGGAGCTCATATTCAACCAAAATATGTGGAAGCTCTCATTCAGGAAGGCCTGGTGAGGCCTCTGACCTGATAACCATAGAATGTGGAGGCTCATATTCAAGAAGGCCTGGTGAGGCCTAAAACTTGATAACCACAGAATGTGGGAGCTCATATTCAACCACAGTATGTGAGAGCTATACTCAGGAAGGCCTAGTGAGGCCTATGACCTGATAACCACAGTATGTGGGAGCTCATATTCAACCACAGTATGTGGGAGCTCATAATCAAGAAGGCCTGGTAAGGCCTATAACTTGATAACCACAGTAAGTGGAAGCTCACAGTATGTAGGAGCTCACATTCAGGAAGGCCGGCGAGGCCCGAAACCTGACATGTGAAAACTCCTAACCAAGAAGGCCTGGTGAGGCCTATAACCTGGCGACTACAGTATGTGGGAGCTCATGTACAACCACAGTATGAGGGAGCTCACATTCAGGAAGGCCGGCGAGGCCCGAAACCTGACATGTGAAGGCTCCTAACCAAGAAGGCCTGGTGAGGCCTATAACCTGGCGACTACAGTATGTGGGAGCTCATATACAACCACAGTATGTGGGAGCTCATACTCAGGAAGGCCTGGTGAGGCCTCTGACCTGATAACCACAGAATGTGGGAGCTCATAACCAGGAAGGCCAGATGAGGCCTGTAACCTGATGACCACAGTATGTAGGAGCTCACATTCAGGAAGGCCGGTGAAGCCTGTAACCTGACATGTGGAGGCTCGTAACCAGGAAGGCCTGGTGAGGCCTATAACCTGGCGACTACAGTATGTGGGAGCTCATAACCAGGAAGGCCTGGCGAGGCCTGTAACGTGGCGACCACCGTGTATGGGAGCTCATATTCAGGAAGGCCTAGTAAGGCCTGTAACCTGATATCCCAGTATGTGGGAGCTCATAACCAGGAAGGCCGGATGAGGCCTGTAACCTGGCGACCACAGAATGTGGGAGCTCACATTCAGGAAGGCCAGTGAGGCCTGTAACCTGACATGTGGAAGCTCATAACCAGGAAGGCCTGGTGAGGCCTATAACCTGGCAACTACAGTATGTGGGAGCTCATTTTCAAGAAGGCCTGGTGAGGCCTCTGACCTGATAACCACAGAATGTGGGAACACATTTTCAGCCACAGTGTGTGGGAGCTCATATTCAGGAAGGCCTAGTGGGGCCTCTGACCTGCTAACCACAATATATGGGAGTTCAACCACAATATAATTTTTTTTTTTTTTTTTTAAGAAGACTGTCTGGTCAAGGAGGCCTGCAAAGGCCTACTACCTGCCATACAGCACCTCCAAAAATCTTATTTTTACCTTCTTACCAAACACATGCCCCCAAACTCTATACAGGATACTCGGTCTGTAAGAGAAACAGAAATATGTTATTTGCGCACAAAAAACATTATACAAAGAAGACCAGACAGTACACCTGCGGCGTGTAAAGTAAAGACACGTCAGGAACTCTCTCTTTTCCAAAAGAGTACCTGGGTTAACCACTTACATGCCTGAAAGAGGCGCTTCTACTAACCAGGCTGAAAGGGGGGCCATCAGACATGATATTCATCATAGACCCAGCCCCAGGCCTGATGTAAGAGACGCCTGGGGAACATCAGAAGAAGGCATCCGGGGGGATCATCCCTAGCGCCGCTGAGTGCGCTTTTGCTGGATGACCTCCCTCAGATCCTTCTTCCTGCGGGAACTGCGTCTCCTCTGTGACCTACTCCGGACCGGAGGAGGCGCACGAGAAGAGACGCTGGCCCTCTGGGCCTGTCTATGGCCCTCAGACCCAGACTGGCCAGGCCTGCCCGCCTGTTTGGGCGCGGACTCGGATCTCAGCGGTATGCAGCTCTTGAATGCAGCTGAGCGCGCCCTCGCCTCCCTGAACTTTTCAACCACCGTCTGAACGGAGGGGCCAAAAAGTTCAGCGGGCGAAACCGGCGAATCGAGAAGAAAGGTCTTCTCTTTCTCCCCGATGTCGGCCAGGTTAAGCCACAGATGTCTCTCCGTGGCCACCATAGCCGCCATTGACCGGCCAATGGCGGCAGCAGATTGTTTGGTAGCCCGGAGAGCCAGATCCGTGGTACGGCGCAGCTCAATAACCGCCTCAGGGGACAGTCCTGCCCCCTGGTCGAGATCCCGCAGCAGGTCGGCCTGGTATGCCTGTAACACAGCGAGTGTGTGCAGAGCAGCACCGGCCTGACCTGCTGCAGTGTATGCTCTGCCATTCAAGCGCGAAGTTATTTTAAGCGGCTTGGATGGCAGGGTAGGAGCTCTTAGTGTCGATGCCTGCCCAGAGACGAGATAGTTAGCCAACGTCTCGTCAACGGGCGGCATCGACACATACCCATGCTCCGCAGCTCCATCCACAGCAGCGAAACTACCCCGCTGATGTGGATGAATACGAGCGGAGTACGGGTTCTTCCATGCCTTCTTGATCTCAGCATGGAGATCTGGAAGGAATGGAAGGCTCACCTGAGCTGGTGGCCTATGGCTGGAAAGAAACCGATCGTCGAGACGACCACGAGCGGTTTCTTCCCTGACGCGCCTCCACGGCAGCTGCAAACTGTCGGTGGCGCGCCCCATAACATCCACCAGCTCCGCATACACAGGGCAGGATGGTTGAGATGGCTCAGTATCTGCCAGACTGACGACATCAATCATTTCCTGCCCGTCCGGAAGAGCAGCAGCTGCAGACGCATTTGGTGATAGTGATAACACGTCATCATCTACCTGCAGCTCATTCTCGTCAGTGGACGAGCTGTCTGAGAGGTGAACCTCCCTCTCAAGACGCTCGGCCAGCTCCTTCTGAGACCCCCATGATGAGAGTCGCCGCTGAGCCTCAGCCCGAGCGGGACCCGCACCACGCGGCTCAGAAGCTGAACCCTCTTCCCTCGAGAAAAGGGTCAGACGAGAGCGGAGAGTCTTCAAAGAAAAACTCTCACAGTTCGCACAAAAAGCTCTCTCGAGAGCCTCTCGTGCATGCTCTTCACCCAAACAAACAACGCACAGATCGTGTGTGTCACCCGGCGTCAAAAACCTTGGGCACGGGTCTGCACACTTACGGAAGCCCTGCTTCTTCTCTGTACGTTTCATTTTAATATTCACTGTAAGCGATATTCTTACCAGACAAAAACAGTCCCTGAAGACGAAAAGATGTTGTCATGTGTGCAAGGCTCCCCTTTATACATCCAGGTCGCGCGCTCATCATTCAAGCTGATGATGCACGGGCTGTCGCCGGTCAACATAATTGACGTGAGTTGATATTTATTTCAGACACCTGTCACGCCTGAGGCGTTCCCCATAGCGTCATTCTGACGTAGTGTAGAGTTCCCTTTCGAAAGGGAACATGGTAGTGTCAGGAAGCCCCACCCACACTAAATTATCATTGGATCCCTCCTCATGAATATTAATAATCAAATATTGACAAGGAGAGACTTGCAAAAGTTTTGAATCGGATATTATTTGAAACATCTCATTAAGTTCTTATATTTGGTGTTGGACATTTTGTTGGACATTATGCAGTTTAGTTAACTATTTTTGGTACTATGATGGTGCGCAGTTGTCCAATTAGGGTTTGGCATTATGGAGATATATATATATATAATGATATGTTACACACGTTTCTTCTTCTCTGTCACCAGTGGAGTTTGGGTTCCTTGCCACTGTTGCCTCTGGCTTGCTTAGTTGGGGACACTTAAAATTAAGCAATATTAATTTGATTGCACTGACAATATTGTATGAGATCTGGACAGAGCGGGACGTCACTGTTTTCTATGGAGCTGCAAACTGAACTCATTTTATATTTGATGGTCTTTGCAGATAAACAGAGCTGAATCAACCCTAAACAGACCTCATCAGAATAATGACACTATTTTCCTGTTTTTCCCTGTAAAGCTGCTTTGAAACAATCTATATTAAGGGTATAAAAGCAACTTGACTTGATAGAGAGAATCGACATATCTGCACAGTTTTTGGACATCTTGGGCACGTGCAGGTTGAAACAGTTGATTAATAAATCGACTATTCGTGTAAAGTGAATGTAAACAGTTGGGGAAAAATCGATTATCAACATGTGTCAATATATTGACTCTGTACATTAGATCTTAAAGTGACAGCAACCTGCTAAGTCACCAGAAAATAAAAATGGACAATTCTTTTTTTTTTTTTTTTTTTATGGAATATTGCAGTATTTATTAGCCAACAAATGATTTATCAGTGCACATGCATTTTTTTATTTTATTATTCATTGTAATTTTAACATCAAAATAAAATTTGTCCCAATGACATCTCTGATGATGAGTTTTTTCGGTGTGAGGGTGGGTAAACCTGTCACTCACGTGAGATCGCAGCATTAGCAAACATCAGCAATCCAACAATACAAAATCATGTCCCACCCTAAATTTATTCTTGTTTTTAGAAGCAGTTTCACTAGGATACATGTTAAAATAGGGAAGAAAAGACTATCATAACTTCCATTATACACTCACGGCTCTTGATGTTTTATTAAAGTTACAGCATTTTGATTGTAATTTAAGTTTTTGTATTTTTTTATTACAAAATTGTAAACAAATGTATGTTTTTTTTTTTTTTTTACACTTGATTACTTCATTTAGTATTTCTTATTGAACACTAGACCTATAAAACCTAAATCCCTGTTTATTATAATTAGTTTTTGCAGTAATATTGAAATTGATTCAGAGAATTTTGAATATTCACTGCTATCCAAAATGTTGATATTGTAACAAATTGATTTCCAGAAAAGTTACCTATAATGTGATGTAGGCCTATATCATTGTTGTGAAATGAAATGACACATATAACAATATAAACTTTTGGTCATATCACCCATTCCCATGTTCATTGTAAAGTCTGGATCCTGAAGCAAAACCAGTTGAGAACCACTGATCTAGAATCACAGTTGCACTCATACAGGATATTCACACAAGCATCCCTCTCAATGTCTGCTCTTCTCTTCCCAATTCTTGATTTTTACACACATACGCACACACGCGCACACACACACACACGCGCACACACACACGCGCACACACACACACACACACACACACCATTTCTCATTGCCTCTGTGGGAGAATTTCAGCGTAGGTTATTTCGGGAGGATTAAAACGTCAGTGTGGGTTTAGATGGCTGTGATTGTGTCTAGGCTCAGGAGCGGGGCTCATTTGTAGCTGTCAGTCGGCATTGGCCTTTTCTCAGTAATGTAAAGATGGCAGTCTCCGTTCCCCCGTTTGTCGCTGCAAGAGCGATCTCGCAGATTATCATCTCAAAGGGACTGATAGTGGCTTGCTCCACCTTTGTGTGGCTGCCTCTCCAGCTGAGCGGAAGACCCCTGACCCCCACAGTCTCGACTCCTGGAAGCTCTGCGACTTTGAAAAGTTTTACTGGTGGCATTAAAACCCTGTCAGAGAGTCTATTTAGGGGAGATTTGAGGAATGCCACCCACGTTTTACAGGCTTTTGGGGGAAAAATAGGGCTGTATTATAGAACTTGACATTTCTCATAAAACCTGCACTGTGAAGATGGTTTTGTGGTAACATCTCGATTAAGTAGTTTTACTCAAGGCAGAAATATTATTTAATAGGTGTAAATCAACCCAACTACATTGGATTACACCAACAACAATATTTTAAGGGTCAGTTCAGATAGAAATACAGTTGTTCCTTAAAGGGAAAAATGAAATTTCTTTCATCTTTTACTGGCTTTCTTGTCATTTCATACCAATATTACTTTATTTCTTCTGCAGAGCACAAAAGGAAAAATTGAAGGCTGTTTTCTATGCTCTTTTCCATCCATTTACAAAGAATAGAGACTGAAGCTTTCAAACTTCAAAAAGGATGCAAAAGTGCCATAATAAGTCCATATAGAAGTCCATATAACTCTTATATATACAAAGTTCTATATGCTATATCTTTGTGCCAGAAACAGACCAAAATTCAAACACACACACACGCACACACGCACGCACGCACGCACACACACACACACACACACACACATTTCTCACTCAAAATCACTAAAATGGTGACATCCTCCCTAACATTTCTCTGCCAACTAGAAGAAGTAGCGGTGTCTTAATCTTTTGAGTCATATCATTGCAATAAATCAATGCACTGACGTGCGCTGTTGTTTTCCTCTTTAGGTAGGACACATAATGTTGATATATAAAGGCCACTCCCACCAGTCTGCTATGGTGCTTTCTAGAGTCAAATACTCTCTTGCTTTAGTAGAAAATACTTCTTAGCAACCGTTTTAGTCATAATGGTATTGAATTGTATTGTTCCCAGGAACAAGAATTTAAAGAGTAAACATTTAGCGGGAGTGAGTTACTTTCAGTTTCCAGTGAAGGATCCAGCGCGTTGTAAACAGTAAGGCTGTAAAGAATCATAAGAGAACACCGTGATGGAAAATCTGAAATATCTTTGTGTTTGTAGACAACATTTCAAACTGGATGACTACGAACACGGGGTTGTAGACCAAACGGAAGAGCAAAACTGAAAGAAACTGTTATACCAATTATGCCCAAACCCAAACCATAGTGTTCCATTTTTACCATAGTGCTGTTTAAAGAGTAGACAACGTACGATACAATTTTTTTGTGATAAACCCACTCTTACAATAAATGTTCCATTAATAACCCTCTGTCGACATTGTAACAATATAAAGTAGGTTGAAAATCAGTGAAGTTGCACTTTAACATCTTACTGGAGAGAAAGGCTGTCGTTGAAAAACAATTAAAATTTTGGTGTTTCTCACTCAATGCTATTGTATGATGCACAAGGACCACTTTTATGATGCTTTTATCTTGGTGTTTCTTTTTTCTTCTATGATGGTTTTGTGTTTTTTTTTCTATGCTTAAAAGCTCGAGTTTATTCAAATTGCATGGAAAAGATCATTGAAACAAATCGTCTTCACATTTTCTCCTTTTGTGTTTCACGGAAGAAAGCAAGTCATACGGGTTTGGAACAACATGAGAGTGAGTAAATGATGACAGAACTATCCCTTTAAGATAACAACCACACATTTTCACATCATTTACACAGGCAGAGATGAAGGAGCTTAATGTTTTGTGGCACTGAGATTGTATTGTCACCTTATCAAATTATAAAGCACTGGGATCAGAAGATGTAGCTGGTCACGTTGACTAAAATGAAAAGGACTATTTCTAAAATTTCCTTTCAGCTTTGCCTTTTTTTTGTGCCTCGTATTCCATTGTGAGACTCCAGTCGGAGATGCTCAGACACAGCATGATAAAACACAATTATGATTATTATTTATCTTATTAGCTTTTAATTGGACATCCACACGTCTATTTGAAATTTTACATTGTCCTAATATATTCCTCTCTATGCTCACTTACTTTCACATCCCACCTACACACATAGTGAAGCAATGGAAGCACAATGTTGGCACTTCAAACTGAGAAATCCACAAACACCCCCTTTCCCTCGCTTTTCTGAATAATGCATTTTGCAATGGTTAAGGGCAAATTTACTGCAGCATGTCTCTGTACATCTCCTCCACAGATCATTGATTAAAATTGTAATTTATTGGGTTTTTTTCCTGTACGCTATGAATATTATTGATCTGAGTGTTTGTGGCTGTGCTCTCTCATCTATCTTCCTTTGAGCGACTTGTTCAGATTTTGCTCCCCTTGAAATGTAAGAATTGATTACAATTCCTATAGCAGCAGACAGCCGCTGCCTCCTCTTCAGCCTCGCTGACCTTGGCGCAGAGAAAAGATGCTTGTACATGACGAGAGGAGCGTTCATTCCTGTATTCTCTTTCTCTCTCTCCTCCACTTTAACCTCTCCACTTCAAGGCTATTGCGATGCATTTCATGACTCTTAAACTGTTGTAGCGTATTACCTTAAAAACCACTGGCAATCTGAAGTCCTTCCTTTTGACACTCCAGAATTAATCAATTTACTGCCGAAAGCAGATCCATTTCTTGTCAGTGTATTTCAATATTTCATATTGTGAAACAGCCTCGTACCTGAACACACACACATACACCTACAGACTGACCCTCTTCTCTCTTCTCGCCTCCCCTGAGATGCTGTGTTGGAGGACATCGATTTATTTTACATAGTAATACAAACAGTGGGAGGGAACAGGTCACCTCAGCTATTGCCACCTGTGCGTTGGTATGAAGCACATGGCACAGGTCAGTGAAGCCCTTTCTGCTTGAGTGGCTGCTGCATATTTCATTGTACGCATGAAGAATGCCAGACGTCCCTTTAGAACGGGGACGTTCGAGAGGAATCAGCAAGTGAAGCAGCACTGTTCCGCTTGACTCCAGTAGAGGGAGGTGCTCACCTGCTGTTGAGCTGCAGGCTTTGTCTCCGAGGACAAGGAAACAGAATTAGATTCCTTCAGGGATGAATTTCAGAAGTGATCACATGAGCATTTAAGGAGGATCTGCACTTGCAAATGTGTAGATGCAGAGTATAGCTTTCTTTTCTGATGCAAAATCTGGGGACTGATGTATTCCTGTTTGACCACAACATTTGTTTAGATGCATCAAATGGATTTAGATCATTTCGTTGTTATACTCTTTTATGGATTCTGGTCAATGGCACAAAAGAGTGTCCACGATAATGAAAAGCAGAAATCTAAATTAAACACAAATGCTTTCAAAGTTACTTTGAATTCTTGTTGGTTTCATACAGTTTAGATTTTTTTTTTTTTAGTTCTCACGCTCATAATCAGATTAATCAGATTCATTTTTAATTAATTAATAAGAAATAAAAAAAAATGGTGGTTTGTCATAAATGACAATCCCCATTACTGAATATGTGATGATTATGCTGGAGTACTCAGTAAGGGTTTCTTTTAAAGAATATAAGAGGCTTTTCTTTTATTATAATATTTTTAGGACAGTTATACCATTGACATTTTTTACTTTATGTCTCCCAAAAAAAAAAACTTTAATTCAGATAGTCGCTATAGAACAAGTGTATTGCTATTTCATTTTTAATGTGTTTTGAATAAACTAGAGTATGGTTCAATACATTTTTTTTTTTACTATCTCACAATCATCCAAAAAAAAAAGAAAAGAAAAATCACTAGGGCTGTCACGATTCCTCAATTAATTTATGTACTCAATTAAAAAGAATTCCTCAGTTACAAGTTACCATGTCAACTCCATTATTAGACTGTTCTTTACATGCGTGTAAATTATGTGCATCTGAGAGCATCTTCGTTCTCCACATAAACTGTTAACATTTACAAGCGTAGAGAGTGTCTCAAAGTCCATCTCTGCTTATGCTGTGAGTTTGGGTTGCTTATAACATTCATCTGGGTATGCAATGTGCGCCATTTCATCAGATTTTTAAGGTAAATCATTTATAAACCTACGCCAACACAAGAGATAAGATATCAGATTAAATATGATATAATATAATAATATGAATAATATATTTCTATATATTTGAATTGCGATTTCAAATTTTAAACACTCTATATTCTTGTTCAAGAAATTACAGTGGCTGTAGAATTTCTATCTAAAGAATTGGCTAAATATTAAAGCTTAAGTAAATATTTGAACTAAATGTCATTTGGCCAATATTAAACAAGGATTTGATCTGCTGTAAAGTGTAACAACACCAGGCCGTTGGCGTCCTCTGCAGGCATGGTATAATACATAAGGTGACTATTTATATGATGTATGTATTTTAAGAGTGTTGTTCTATAAAACCATATGATTACTTGCTTTTGATACTTTATTTAAATCAAATATTGTTGCCTCATTGTTATTGTATATGTATTTTAAGTCATTTTAAAGGCTTAGGTCTATTTTTATTACCACAGAAAATATACGATTACTCAATTAATCGTCAAAATAATCGACACAGGCCAAATACTTGTATTACATTTTAGCATTATTGGACATGGAACAAAGCTTCAGTAATCAAAAAGAGGTTCAGGTTTTCACATGTGAGCTTTAACCATTTGTGAAATGTATATGAGAAATCACAGTTTTCAGTATATGTATACAGGAGCTGTCACACTTCCTTTACTTTAGTTGGTGGTAACTGCTGTGCATCTTTGTTTAAGTGTCTGTTTGGTGGAGCTGACACTGTGCATAGTTTGTCTAAAAAAACTCATAGAAATTGACAGAGACGGTGTTCAGCACTCTAAAGGCGAGCTATTTTTACACGGCTGTCTCTGAAGATCCCTCTAAAAGACAAGTGACAGGCAGGTATAACTCAAAACTGGCCTGCCATCTCCAAAGATAACGCCACTATCTCAGCTACCTGCAACTGTTTTGCTTCAGAGCTGTCAAATTTGTCAGCAGGAGACAGGGGAGTGTCGATGACAGTTACAGCTCGCACTTAAGTCGTGTTCTTTCTTTCTTTTAGTTTATTTTTTTCAACTCGTCGCCTCTGGTAAAGTGAGCATGAAAGTGGTGAGTTGTGGCAGCGTTGCTACCCGTTGTCGTTATTAAAGCACAAAACAAGCTGTCACTGAAAGCCAAGCCACGCTCCTGACGGGCTCGGGAGCCTTCGCGTGACGCGCTCAAACACAAAACAAATAAAGCGTGTGCGCCTCTAATAACTTTCAAATAAATAAATCATATTTACAAATCACTCCATTATTAAGGGGAGCGACAGCGAGCGCCACGAGCGCACTTTCCTTCTCTGCATGTGCCCAAAGCCCAAGGCACAGCTGTCAAACACGGTAACAATTACAATAGATATCACAGCAAATGAAGCAAATCAATCACCTCTCCAACCCCCCTCTTCCACCCCCCATCACCTTCTCAAAGAAAGAATAAACAATCATTAGCATTCTCCAGCGCCAATAAGGTCTGTTTTGCTCTGGGAGGCTCACATTCTCATTTGGGATCCACAATCGGGGGTGGAGAGGGGGATGATTGCATTCCCATAAGCCCTTGCTGTGGGAAGTTTACTCTTTTCTCTACAGTCTGCCAGATCCCCCCCTAAGAGCCCACCGTCTACCTGTTCACATCCCTGGCATCACATCAGTTAGGGGAGATTTAAAGAATCGTTTCGCCAGAGCCTGTTCAGGGGGCTGGGGGGCTTAATTAGTCCAGAGCGGTGCATGCTGGTGGAGAGGTGATTACCAGACCAACCCTCAGAAAAAGAGCTGTGAAGTGTAGTTTTGGAGAACAGCGGGACACAACGATTAGTTCCAGCACAGATGCAACAAGAGGAGTAACAGAGACAGTTGTTTTGACTCCTTAATACCTTCCCACTGTTCCAGGCTGGAGCCTGAACAAGGCACACTCAATAAAGAGGACTTCTCTCGTCGAGTGAATACTGCATCACAGCTGTTGTTATCAGAACCACAAGTGTGGAAAATCACAAGATCAGGCTCCTTCCCCGGTTTCTAATGATGTTAATAAAGCATATAAAACAATAGTGAGAAAAAAAAAAAAAGATGGTAACACTTTATTTTACGGTGTCCTTGTTGCATATGTTACATACTTACCGTAGTAATAACAGTAAATTATGCATAATTACATGCAACTAACCCTCAACCAAACCCTAATCTTATCCTAACCCTATAGTAACATGTAGTTGCTTAATATTGCTCATTACTTAAATATATAATTACACTGAAACAATGACACCTTAAAATAAAGTGTAACCAAAAAGATAATGGGCCCTATCTTGCACCCAGCGCAATTGACTTTGTACACCGACGCATGTATCATTCCTATTTTGCACCCGCGCACAGCGGACTTTTCCCTCCACAGACGCACGTCGGTTAACTAAGAAATACACTTGCGCTCCCCGGGGCAATTCAGCGCAGAGAGGAGGCGTGTTCCGGCGCAAACGTTCCCTCATGCTATTTTGAAGGTTTAGAAAACAATTCCACCACTGACCGAAAAAAACTAGTTTAAAGTCAGTGGCACGTTGCGCGTGTTATTCATATGCTATTTTAAGGGCGCATGCTTGGCCATAATCAATGTAGCGTGTGCACAACGCGCATACACTTTGATTCTCTCATCTATACACAGACGCAGCAGGTTTCATTTTTGCAAATGATAGCCTACATTATTACGAACGATAGATAGATAGATAGATAGATAGATAGATAGATAGATAGATAGATAAACAGTTTATTATAAAAGCATACATCTAGCTTACACATTTACCCAAATTATCATTCGCCTGTTTAACCAAAGTTAATTTGGGTGGGTTTCTCCATCCTCAACGTCCCTGACGAGAACGTCGGTCTCCTCGGCTGTGAACCGCTCCTCGCGTGCGCCTGGCAAATCCGCCGTTATAATAGGAATCCGCTATAGAACAAGCGCGCCTGCTCTTAAAGGGAATGTGAGATCGCTCTGATTGGTTTATTTCACGTATTCGCCCAAACCACACCTATGAATAATGTAGCTACTTCAGACCAACCCATTTTAGATTTGCGTCGGGCGCAAGAGTCATTTATCCCGCCGGTATGATAGCAACAGCGCCCAAGACCCGCCCACAAAGTTACTTGCGTTTTGCGCTTGATACTTGCGTTTTAGATCGTTAAAATAGGGCCCAATGTAATTATTAATTATAATATTGTTTTTTAACATTAGTTTGCCTTGATAAATTGATTAGATTTCATATGACTATAACTTGTATTAAAGATGTTTTCAAACATACTTTTACTTTTTACTAGAAATCAAACTGAATAAAAACAATTTATTGACAAGCAAAAATCCCATTGACTATATTTTGGTCTTCTGCCATTCAATCGCTTTGTGTGATGAATAAACTGAAATTAAAGTTATTATCCGCTGATCTTATTAGCAAATCTGTCATGTCAAGAAGTGTTATGCTAGGGTTGTTGTCACGATGTCCTTTTTAACTGATCACAATACATGCACCGAATTTGAATATGCATGTATTCAAAGTGCAGAAATAAAATTTGAGAGCTACAGCGATGGGGACGATCTTCAGTGATTAATGACTTTTGGGTCTGTTTTTTTTACTATAGCTTTGGACAGTGCTTCTTTACTTTAATTGTATGAAAGAGCAGTGTGAACATCCTGCTAAACATCTCTTCTTGTGTTCTGTGGAAGAAAGAAAGGAGTAAATGACAACACAAATGCTCAAAGACTTTTCTTACCCCATTGGCAATTTTTTCTTTCTTTCTTATTTTTTAAGCAAGAATCTAACAACATTTAATGAGATTTATGCTGAACGCGGGAAAATAATTTGCCAGCGGGGAAGGAGAAAAAAAAAAAACACTTAATTCAAGAGAGACGTGAAAACAAAGTCTTACTACATTACACACTTTTACTCGTCAAGTAAATGTATCTTGTTTTAATGATAGTTCGTTTTACAGGAAAAGCAGCCAGAATTCTGATTAGGAAAATGATGTTCAGTAGTGTCGAGATTTCACTGCTATTTTAGTCTATTATTATAGAGCCCGTTCTCAGAAATCTGAGTATAAGCTTTTAAAGATGAGGGATGATAATGCAGCTCTGTTCTCCCTGCTGCTCTTCAGAACAGAACATTAAACCCAAAGCGCTACTCGGCTTATTTTCAGCCACGCTTTTAGCTTGGAAGTGCTGGATATTGCCGCAGAGTGTCTGCTGCCTGAATACTCGAGAGCATCTGTGGCCACTGCAGTCCTCTCACCCAGCATAGGTTATTTATGTCTGTGCCGTGAGAGGGGTCAGTGCACAACACGGGCCAAAGCCGTGCAGGAGGACTGAATCCGGAGATGAGGATGTTGGTTTATCCAGAGACACACGAGCCTGCTCATTCCCTGCTGACTAGTAAGATGACAGGTGAGGCGGAGGGGTTTAATTTGTCAAAGACATCTCACTGGCAGTGTTTGTGCCCAGCTGTGCATGTTTGTGTGTATGCATATAGGTGAGGGGGTGTGTTTTCAACAGAAACACGCATCCTAGTCCAAATATATCCTGGCATATTTAGTCTCAGGTGCATAGGCAGATCCAAACAAGCACATTTTGGTTTGGTTTGCAGAGACGAACATGCGCACGTATGCATGGCAACACGTGTGCGCACATATGAACGGAAAAGAGGAATGGAAGTGTTCCTGTAAACATGGAGGGGGATTCGTGGAGGGTGACGGTATATCAAAGCCAGCTCTCTGTTTCTAGGTAGATCAGAGATGATGTTCCCTCCTCCATCCCTGCACTCTTATGGAAGCTTTTTTTCCACCACGGAAATTTGACTTTTTTTTCTCACAATTGCATACCGGTATACCCATAATTGTGAGTTTACATCTCGCAATTCCAATTTTTTTTTGGAGTCAATTCTGTAGTCTCGTAATCACCAACTTTATTTTCTTATTCTGTGGTGCAAACAAGCTTCCATAATTATGCTCTCTGATATATGCAGCTATGAAATTAATAGCATGCTCTAGTACAACTCTCCTTCTGTGCGGGGGAGTTTTCCTTTTCGGATTAAGGAAAGGCTTCACAGCAGGCAGCCGAAAAGGCCTCTAATGGGGGTATATCTAGAGAGAATGACAGCAAAAGCGAGTGTTTTTTTGTGTTTATTATGCGTTTTAATGGCTTTGGGTGTCCGGTGAGCTGCTAGAGTTGTGTTTTCCATGCACGCCATGTCCCCATCTCCTAGTCTGCCCTCCCCTCTGGCCCTGTGGGATTTGGAAAAGCACTCTGTTGAGGGCTCATCAGCCGCCTGGCATTTGATCAATTCGGAGGTCCCTTTGTGCAGGTAACCCGCAGATAAAAGACATTGTTATCAGCAGAGGATCGCAGGCAGATAACAGGGTCTGAGAGAAAGAAAAGGAGAGGATGGGAGAGGGAGACGAAGAGGGACAAGGAGAGATGCGGATAATGAAAAAGGGAGTGACACGTTGGAGGTCAACACCTTGATTTGAGCTGTTACAGCTGTCAGAGGTTTGAGAGTGAAAAGAGAAGGCGAGATAATGCTGATGGTCTGGTAAGTGGTAAAATACTAGTTAGGGAGGGTCATTTTTATCAGACAGGTGTAAAAAGCAAAAGATCCCCCTTCCAATCTTGAAGTATCTAACTGTAACAACCCTTTTTTTTGTTCTGAATCGCTCTAATGGAACTTCATAGTTGCTTTCAATTTAAAAAAAAAAGAAAAACAAAAAGAAACGTTTTTTGAATTCTAAGGTCATGCATTGAGATGACTGTAAAATGGCTGAGTTCTATCGAGACCAGAGCTGGAGATAAATTATAAGCATAAGACAAACAGCATATTGACATCCTGCACACTTCGTTTAATGTGCATTACTCACTGTGTCAAAGACATCTGAGGACAAGAAAAAAGCGTGAGCTGTAATATAAAACACTAAACTATGACAGACGCACAAAAATCCACATTCTTTGCTTTGTGTGTTATCACTGCATTCTTTCTATACTTCTCTCCTTTTTAATTTTGTTTTAATATTTACTAAGGCTTTGGTCAGTTCTGTTGTATTTGTAAAACAACAACAGAATGCTTCTGCTTTGCCCCATCACACCCTGAAACTCCACAGCAGTGATGATGGACAGAAATGTCTGCTGATAGAAGAGTGGTTGAGAGAGATAGAGGGAGACAAAGACAGAAGCAGGGAGAGGTGGTCCAGGCAGAGCTGCCCTGCATGCGTTCTGGATGGGACAGGGCTGTGCTCTAATTGGACGAGAGCTTTTTGCATCATGGCTGAATCCCCAGATACTGAGTCCTGCAGCCACAATCCACTGTGAGTTACTCCACCTTTACATTCAGCGGGACAGAGAGAGCTTTCTGTCTCTCTTTCTTACATCCTTCATTGTCTTCTTTTTCATTTGAGAGCTTCCTTCCTTTGTTCATTCGTTCACTCCTTTCTTCCTTCATTTCTTCCTTTGTTCACATGTTCACTCTTTTCTTTTCTCTCTTCCTCCTTCCTCCCTTCATTCATTCATTCATTCATTCATTCATTCATTCATTCATTCACTCTTTTCATCCTCTCTTCCTTCCTTCGTTTATTTGTTCACTTTCCTTCCACTCATTCATCTGTCATTCATCTTTTTCTTTTGTTCACTCTTACTCTCATCCTTACTTCCTTATGTTTTGCCTCATCCTTTGTTCTTTCTTTCTTTTTTTCTCTTTCTTTCTTTCTTTCTTTCTTTCTTTCTTTCTTTCTTTCTTTCTTTCTTTCTTTCTTTCTTTCTTTCTTTCGTTCATTCTTTCATTCATCCTTCAGTCACTCTCTTCTTCTTCTTCTTCTCATCCTTCCTACCATTCTTCTTTATTTACTCTTTTCATTCCCTCATTCTTCGTTCCTTCGTTCCTTCCTTCCTTCCTTCCTTCCTTCCATTTGTTCAGTTTTCTTCCTTTCTGCATCCTTCATTCACTCTTTTCTTCTGCTCATCCCTTTTTTCTTTTATACATTTCTTCCTTCTTTCCTTCATTCACTCTTTTCTTCCTGTCATTCTTCCTTCCGTCCTTCATTTGTTTAATATTTTCTTCCTCTTTCCTTTGTTCATTCATTCACTCTTTCCTTTCACTCATCTTCCTTCCCTCCTCCCTTCATTCATTATTTTTTCTTTTCTTCCTTTCTTAGTTCCTATAGTTTTATTTGTTCACTTTCCTTCCACTCAACTATCCTTCCATCCTTCTTTCCTTTGTTCATTCATTCACTCCTTTCTTCCTTAATTTCTTCCTTTGTTCACTCTTTTATTTGCTCTCTTCCCTCCTTCATTAATTAATTAATTAATTCATTCACTCTTTTCATCCTCTTCCTTCCTTCGTTTATTTGTTCACTTTCCTTCCACTCATCCATCCATCATTCATCTTTTCCTTTTGTTCATACGTTCACTCTTTTCTTACTCTCATCCTTCCTTCCTTATGTTTTGTCATCCTTTGTTCTTTCTTTCTTTCCTTCATTTGTTCATTCTTTCCTTTTTCTCATCCTTCATATACTCTCTTATTCCTCTCATCCTTCCTACCATTCATCTTAATTTACTCTTTTCCTTACCTCATTCTTTCTTCCATTCGATCACTGTTTTCTTCCTCTCTTCCTTCCTTCATTCACTTTTCTTCCTCTCATCCTTTCTTCTGTCATACCTTCTTTCCTTCATTCACTCTTTTCTTCCTGTCATTCTTCCTTCCTTCCTTCCTTCATTTGTTCACTATTTTCTAACTCCCTTCATTAATTCATTTGTTTATTAATTAATTAATTCATTCATTCACTCTTTCTTCCTCTCTTCCTTCCTTTGTTTATTTGTTCACTTTCCTTCCACTCATCCATTCTTCATTCATCTTTTTCTTTTGTTCATATGTTGACTCTTTTCTTACTCTCATCCTTTTTTTCTTATGCTTTGCCTCATCCTTTGTTCCGTATACTTCCTTCCTTATTTCCTTAATTCTTTCCATTCCTACAATTCTTCATTTACTCTTTTCATTCCCTCATTCTTCGTTCCCTCTTCTATTCATTCACTCTTTTCTTCCTCTCCTCCTTCCTTTGTTCATTTGTTCACATTGTTCTTCCTCTCAACCTTTCTTCCTTGCTTAAGGCGTTCACTCTTTCATTCCTCCTATCCTTCTCTCCTGTCTTCCTTCCTTTGTTTATTTATTCACTCTTTCCTTCCACTCATGCTTCCTCTCATCTGTATTTCTTTCATTTATTCATTCTTTCCTTCCTCTCATCCTACCTTCTCTCCTTAGTTTGTTTATTTATTCCTTTGTTGTTATGTCAGTCTCAATCTCTTTCCTCTGCTTTTTCTTATCCTTTGCTCAAATGGAAATGTGTGTGTGTGTTTTGTTGGAGGGGCAGGGCTATTCATGGCACAGTGACAGGCCATCAGCTCAGCACGACACATCCAGATTTGCAGGAGTCCTCCACACATTCAAGACTATTACCCATGACCTTTTACTGTAGGAGAGACACCCCCCACCACTGTCTAAAACAAATACACACACACAAACAGAGAGACACAGACATGCACACACTGCCCAAGCGCTGTGTTCAGATTCACCATATATCAACTGCAAAGCAATGTTCAGAATTGCTTTTATGGCCAGAGGAGATGCTGGTTTATCAGGCTAACCAGCTGTTGGTTATCATAATCTCAATGCAGGTGGAGACTCTGAAATGGCAATGGCCGGACAGCTGTAGATGCCTTTCTCATCAGCGTTGGAAGTTGGGAAAAGTGACAGAGTTTATCACCTCCTGCCCAGCCCACACCCGCCACACACTGCTTGTGTGACACCGCCTGTCACAGCTCTGTCCATCAAACAGGACTTACCGCCCATATAGAGTCACAGATTCCCCGTCCCAGGAGGCTCAGAGGCAAAATATCTGCTGGGTGATATATAACGCTGCTACCACCCTGTCCCCTCTGGCAACACAAACCTTTATTTAACTCACACAGTTTGCTTTGACTTCTTTTTTTGCAGCCATAGCGATTGCGTGTTTTCAACAGGACAACTTTGTTCTGTGATGTATATCCCAGCTGCACATGGTGATCACAGCTTGCTCTCTTGTTTTTATCTCTCTGGATAATATCTATAATCACAACACTGTTTCAATAGGAGCACACCATGTAGGGCGTTTGTTCTTCCCTGCTTCATCCTCGGAAAAGGGAGGCGTCTAATTTAGTCTGAAGTGTGATGCACTCTTGTGCATGTTGTTTAGTTATATTGTGTGCTGGAGGACTACATCGAGAGGTTTCGTTAAATGACTGGATACAGATGTGGGATGAGTGATGTTTGCATAGGTGGACGAGAGTGAGATTGCTGTTGAGAGTCTTGGACTTAGTAGGTCGGCCTTGGCTTAACCTTTTCGACATGATAAGATCAATTGGAAGAAATGTTAGTTCAGTACTCTTGTGATATGCTTTACAGCTGTAGTAGTTGCAGATACTCACATACAGTTCTCCCCAAAATGTATAATGTGGTATTTACTGTCAAGCAATATAGCACAAGCACACTCTAAATATTTCACAGTTTGGAAAATTTCAAAACATGAAATAGATATATTGTTCAAAATGAAGACAGTCTTGGACATGTTCTGATTGTCAAACTTTGTGTAATATGTTCATATGATGAACTGCACAAGTGATTATTCCAAAAGTACACATATTATGCGAATTTAAGAGGAACTGACCTCATGCATCCATCAAAAAAGACAGAGATCAGTTGGTTAAAAATAATTGAACAAAAAGGTGTATTAGAAAAGGAATTTAGTTAAAAAAAAAAAAAACCTGTAGCATCATTTGTTTGGAGATTCCATTTGAGTTGATATTTTGTATCCAATACAATGAATTATGTATTGTCTACAATACATTTAGCAGACGCTTTTATCCAAATGAGTTACAAATGAGGAGAGCAATAGAAGCAATTAAACTAACAATAGTGCTGTGATCAGTCTCAGTTTAGTCTAATTTAAAATAGATATAGAAAGAAAAGAAAAGAAAAGAAAAGAAAAGAAAAGAAAAGAAAGTGTACTAAATTGCCGAAAAAGATGCATCTTCAGCCATTTCTTGAAAATGGCTACGGACTCAGCAGCTTGGGTTGAGTTAGGCAGAGCATTTTACCAGCAGGGAACAGTCCAGGTGAAGGTCCGTGAAAGTGATTTTGTGCATACAATAATATTGCAATTGTTGTTTTAACAATGTGTGAGCTGATATTATTGATTACCTCACTCACTGTGCAAAAACAAAACAAAAACAAGCCTTAAAGGGTTAGTTCACCCAAGAATGAAAATTCTGATATTAATCTCTCATTGTTCCACACCCATAAGGCCTTCGTTCATCTTCTGAACACAAACGAAGATATTTTTGATGAAATCCATGAGCTTTCAGTCCCTCCATTAGTAGCAACACAATTTACTCACTCAAGGTCCAGAATAATAGGACATAATTATGACTCCAG